>NW_027223325.1:6908402-6966449 GCF_030449975.1 Polyergus mexicanus
ATATCCGTGCTACATCCACTTTTCGATCTTTTTGATAGTGATAGTACCATAGCCATAATATATCTAAATCAAGCGTTTGCCTTTATTTAAGAAGTGGGGGTAAAGATGCACGTAGAAAAGGACATACTCTGTTTCGTACCCCTTGCGTTCTCTCTCTCTCTCGCACAGAGCATAGCGTTCTCTTTCGTCATGCTACGTGCGAACGAGAGAGAACGCAAATATGTCCTTTTCTACGTGCACCTCGGCTCCCTCTCATCAACATTCGGTCTAGATATTCTATGTCTATGGGTAGTACCACGTAGTACACTGATCGCTTGACAAAGAGAGATGTTGTTTCTCTTTCATCGCGTATGTGTGTAGTATCCGCGAAGGCACAAACACCGATACGTTGCGCACACGGATGCAATCGTTGAGAGATAAATCTAGATAAAAAGCGACAATCGCGTGCTGTTTTTGTTCTTCTAACGTATCGCTTTACGGTCGAGATACAACCTGAAAATGCTTTCTGGCCTCTCGTGGCAGAAAGCAGTAATGCAACAAGACTAACGAGCGTCTATTTTTTGAGAATCCTCTACTTGTATATAAACATATGTGCATATATATGTTTAAATTATAGTTAAAATTATACGTGCAATTAAATATTGTATGTTGATTAATAATAATAGTAGAATAATAGGTAACAGCCCAGCAAGCAAAATAATGCAAACTTTGCACAAAGTTTGCAGCAAACCCGAGCATGTCTTTACAGCAAAATTGTAACAAGGTGTGTCCGGATAAAGCTTAGCTTTTGCTGGCAAGGCTTGTTGCAATAGTGTGATGCACATTTTACGCAAATAATAGAGCAAACCTTGCCGTGCACGGCATGACAGCAAATTTGTGGCAAGAACAGGACAAACCTTGCTGTGCACGGGATGATAGCAAATTTGTGGCAAGAATAGAGCAAACCTTGCCGTGCACGCGATAACAGCAAATTTGTGACAAGAATAGGGCAAATCTTGCCGTGTACGGCATGATAGCAAATTTGTGATAATTTCCTGTATAGGGTGATTCAGAAACTCTGCGACAAACTCTGAGGAACGATAAATCTCGCAGAGAAGAATATTTTTTATGAAGCAATCCATCATGTTTTCTGACGCATCGTTTAAGAATATGCGACCGAGCAGACAAGAGTCTTAGGTGGCATTTATTATAATTATGAGATGATGATAATATATAAATAATTGAAAATGAATTCATAATATAATGAATATATGAATTTATATATATATATATATATATATATATATATATATATATATATACCCAGTAAGCAATTTGATAACAAATTGTTGCCAAATTGGCATCAAATTCGCTCAAAACTTGGTAACAAATCCAGTGCCATCTGTGTCCGCATTAAGCTTGTGTTTTGGTGACAAAGCTTGTTGACATAACCTGACAGCAAATTGACGGCAAAAACCGAGCAAAGCTTGACATGATTTGATGTCAAATTGATAGCAAAAATCGAGCAAGATCTGCGCAAGACAATCTGATAGCAGATTGTCAGCAAAAACCGAACAAATTCTGCAGCTTTTGGCCATTCATATAAAAGTATATATTTAAATAGATTTAAAGCCTTAACCCTAAGTAACAAAATGATGATAAGTTATGGTCATAAAATGACCATTAGATAATTAGACATTATATAAAACCATATATTAATATGTTAAAACATAGGTAAATTCAAATAACTTAATTTATAAAATTAAAGATCTTTTTGGACAGAAATTGTTTGAATAAGTGAAAATCGAACAATTATCTGTCCGATTTGCAAAAAATCAATTCAATATCTGGATTTCCTGTATAAGAATTGTGTCAAAAATTGAACTGATAGAAATATACATATTATAATATTATTAGTATTTTGTAGGCTTTATATACACTCATGACAAGAATTTGAATACGGGTATAGATAATGAATAACGAGCCGCATAGCGATAAGCGACTGAACTATTTTATAATACTTTGTAATAAGCTGCAGATTTTGTTCAGTTTTTGCTGCCAATTTGCCATCAAATTGCGCACTCTAGATCCTGCTCAGTTTTTGCCGACAATCTGATGTCAGTCATGTCAGCAAGCTTTGCTCGGTTTCTGCCGCCAATTTGCTGTGTAGTTATGTTAGCAAGCTTTGCTTGATTCTTGCCGGCAATCTGCCAGCTTAATCGGTAATAACAACTCTTGTACCAAATTTGTAGCCTTTTTGCTGACAATAATTTGTAGCAAGCACTTGGCAATATCTGTTAGAACAGACCTGGCTGACTGGGTATATATATATATATATATATATATATATATATATTTACATTTTAAGTAAATAAATTAAACGGATGATTTAAACTTTTTTAGACATTTATCTGCCCGATCTAAGAGAGACCATCAGTCCAATATCTTAATTCCCTATGTTTGGGATTGTATCAGTAATTGAACTGATAGAAATAATTATATTTTTAATCTTCTGTCAGTTGCTTTTTGCAAGCTTTATATACTTCTCATGACTAAAAATCAAATACGAAATGGATGCATATAGCGCGTCGCATAACAATGAACAAACGAACTATCGGCTGAATACTATATTTTTGTAAAGTTTGTAACAAAATAAAGTTGTAAATTTGCTGTCATGCCATGCATGGCAAGGCTTGCTCTGTTATTTGCGTGAATTTTGCATCTCGTTGTGCCAGAGTATACTTTGTTCTGTTCTTTTCGTAAATATGTTATCATATTGTGTACAATAAGGTTTGTTCTGTTCTTGTCGTGCTATTATAGCGTGTATAATAAAATTTGCTACTAATTGATGTAAAGTTTGTGTTACACCGTGAATAGCATCATATATGTTCTTCTTTGCGTAAAATTTACGAGCAAACCTTTTTCTATTATTTACAGTATCGTGAGACAAAAAATGTTGCCGTCAATTTGCTTCAAACTTTTTGACAAACCAAAACAAGACAAACGTTTGCTAGACAATTGTTGTCAAAATTAAAGCAAACCTTGTCGCAAAGCTTTGGCAAAACGTGATTTTAACATTCTTGGCTATCTGGGAGAGTGAACAAATACACGAGATGTAAGACAAGGGTGCCTGTTAGACTGGATAATTTGTTGCTTCGTTACCATAATATCGATGATACTTCGTGTATCATATCAACGGGATAGAGAAACAGCACGATTGTCAATCCTTGTTTAATATTATTTTGTTAATGCAATTTACAAAAAAAAAAAACAAATACAAACGTTATTTATTAATTACTTATAATATAATAGTAAATAATAAACAGCATTAAAAATATATTGATATTAATATATATATATATTTATACAATAATATAAAACCACATATAACAAAATAAATTATTTTATAGAAATATAAAACATGATTAGTAGTAGAAAAAGTAAACAATAACTTAACATAAACAATAACTTACTCTGAAATAAAATTGTATATAAGATTTTAATATAAACTGTAATATAGGTTTATAATTAAATTCTTTACATGAATATATTAAATGTAATGTATATCATATATTATATTTTTGTATATTTTTATTTTTAAATTATATACGTATATGTAGATTTCGAAAAAAATAATTCTAATATTCGGTTTTGCTCATAAAACACCAACAATTTTTTTTATACTATAGATATAAAAATAAAAGCAAAATATGAAATATATATATATAAAATAAACTTTTTTATTCCCAAAATTAGATATCAGTTTTCCTAAAAGAATATTTAAAAATGTTTATTTTTAAAAAACGTTTTCTCTCTTTGCTATAAATCAAGTTTACAAAAAATTTTATTTAAGAACTTTTTTATTTAAATTATACTTTTTTTAATTTTTTTCATGTTAATATCCATCGATCTTTTTTAAGGACATGTCTTGGTAATGAAAACATGATTTCCTTAGAATAAAGGCTAGAATATAATATGTTGGTTTTTTAAACTTTCTCAATCTTTTTATATCATCCACTCTTTATTTTAAGGATGTCTTCGTAACAAAAACATGACTTCTTCAAAATACAGGCTGGAATATAATGTTAATTTTTAATCTTTCTTAATCTTTGTATATCATCTCTTTATTTTAAGGGTATCTCTTCGTAACGAAAACATGATTTCCTTAAAATAAAGATTGATATTTAGATTCATTTTAGATTAAACTGTTAAATACATATATTATCCTGCAATAAATAAAGAAATAATGATTGAGTATCGTTTGAACATGTCTCGACCCAATTGTGAAAAATCCTAAATATCGGTCATTATCTGCCAATCGTGCACCTCCAGAAAAAATTTTTAAAGTAAAAAATTAATACATATACATATAGCAGATTTCTATATTATACAGGGTGTCCCAAAGCACCTTGACAACGCTCGTGAGCAGGTAGAGCACAATAAACTGAACAGAAAAGTCCTGTACCATTTTTTTCTATAATACTTAATAAAGGAGTTATTATTGAGGAAAGTCTGGTCAATCAGCGCTGACTTTTAGCCGGACGCACGTCAGCGAGCCGCCCGTCTGTTAGTGTGCGTCACCGTAGCGACGAAGTGCTCACGCACACTACCAGGCGCGCGGCTAAAGATCGACGCTGATTGGCCAAACTTTACTCAATAATAACTCCTTTATTAAACGTTATAGAAAAAAATGTTACAATGCTTTCTGTTCAGTTTACTGTGCTTTACTTGCTCACGAGCGTTGTCAAGGGTGCTTTGGGACACCTTTATACATTTCTTCGTGTTAAGATCTGCTACTTTCAGATTTACGCAATTGTTTCAACTGTGATTGCGATCTTTGTGTTATCCATATTAATGCCAACAAAAATATACAAATAAACATATATATAAACTTTTATTACTTATAAAACGTGTTGCACGATTGGCAGATAGTGACCGGTATTTAAGATTTTTTACATATAAATCGCAATCTTTTTTATTCCCAAAATCAAATATCAGTTTCATTAAAAGAATATTTAAAAATGTTTATTTTTAAAAAACGTTTTCTCTCTTTGCTATAAATCAAGTTGACAAAAGATTTTATTTAAGAATTTTTTTACTTAACTTATACTTTTTTTAATTTTTTCATGTTATCCATCGATCTTTTTTAAGAATCTTTTTTATGTCTTTGTAATGAAAATATGACTTCCTTAAAATGAATAAGGCTGGAATATAATGTTGGTTTTTTAAACTTTCTCAATCTTTTATATATCATCCACTCTTTATTTTAAGGACATGTCTTCGTAACGATATTCCACCTTATTTATTTTAAGGAAGTCATATTTTCATTACGAAGACATAAAAAAGATCCTTAAAAAAGATCGATAGATAACATAAAAAAATTAAAAAAAGTATAAGTTAAATAAAAAAGTTCTTAAATAAAATCTTTTGTAAACTTGGTTTATAGTAAAGAGAAAAAACGTTTCTTAAAAATAAACATTTTAAAATATTCTTTTAGTGACACTGATATTTGATTTTGGGAATAAAAAAGTTTATTTTATATATATATATATTTCATATTTCGCTTTTATTTTTATATCTATATTATAAAAAAAATTGTTGGTGTTTTATTAGCAAAACCGGATATTAGTATTATTTTTTTCGAAATCTACATATATGTATATAAATTAAAAATAAAAATATAATATATAAAAATATATAAAAATATAATATGTAATATATATTACATTTTATATATTTATGTAAAGAATTTAATTATAAACCTATATTACAGTTTATATTAAAATCTTATATACAATTTTATTTCAGAGTAAGTTATTGTTTATATTAAATTAAGTTATTGTTTACTTTTTCTATTACTAATCATGTTTTATATTTCTATAAAATAATTTATTTTGTTATATATGGTTTTGTATTATTGTATAAAAATACATATTAATATCAATATCCCAGATAGCCAAGAATGTAAAGATCACTTTTTGCCATAGCTTTGCGATAAGGCTGCTTTAATTTTGACAACAATTGTGTAGCAAACATTTGTCTTGTTTTGGTTTTACGCATAGAACACGTATGATGCTATTCACGGTGTAAACTTTACGTCAATTAGTAGCAAATCTTGTTATACACGCTATAATAGCAAATTTACGACAAGAACAGAGCAAACCTTATTGTACACAATATAATAACATATTTACGAAAAGAACAGACCAAAGTATACTCTGGTACAACGAGATGCAAAATTCATGCAAATAATAGAGCAAACCTTGCCATGCACGGCATGACAGCAAATTTACAACTTTACTTTATTACAAACTTTACAAAAATATAGTACTCAGCCTATATTTCGTTTGTTCATCGCTATGCGACGCGCTATATGCATCCATCTCGTATTTTATTTTTAATCATGAGAAGTATATAAAGCTTGCAAAAAGCAACTGACAGAAGATTAAAAATATAATTATTTCTATCAGTTCAATTACTGATACAATCCCAAATATAGGGAATTCAGATATTGGACTGATTGTTTCTCTTAGATCGGGCAGATAAATGTCTGAAAAAGTTTAAATTATCCGTTTATTATTTACTCAAAATGTAAATATATATATATAAAATTCATATATTCATCATATTATGAATTCATTTTCAATTATTCATGTATTATCATCATCTCATAATTATAATAAATGTTACCTAAGACTCTTGTCTTCGCGGTCGCATATTCTTAAACAACGCGTCAGAAAACATGACGGATTGCTTCACAAAAAATATTCCTCTCTGCGAGATTTATCGTTCCTCTGAGTTTGTCGCAGAGTTTCTGAATCACCCTATACAGGAAATTATCACAAATTTGCTATCATGCCGTACACGGCAAGGTTTGCCCTATTCTTGCCACAAATTTGCTATCATGCCATACACGGCAAGGTTTGCCTTATTCTTGCCACAAATTTGCTGTCATTCCGTGCACGGCAAGGTTTGCTCTATTCTTGCTACAAATTTGCTGTCATGCCGTGCACGGCAAGGTTTGCCCTATTCTTGCCACAAATTTGCTGTCATGCCGTAGCAAGGTCATCATGCCACAGCAAGGTTTATTCTATTATTTGCGTAAAATGTGCATCATACTATTGCGACAAGCCTTAGCCTTGTCAGTAAAAGTTAAGCTTTTTGCGGACACACCTTGTCACAAGTTTGCTATAAAGCCATGCTCGAGTTTGATGCAAACTTTGCGCAAAGTTTGCATCATTTTGTTTGCTGGGATATTTCTAATGCTATTTATTATTCACTATTATATTATAAATAATTAATAAATAACTTTTGTATTTGTTTTTTTTTGTAAATTAACAAAATAATGTCAAACAAGGATTGACAATCATGCTGTTTCTCTATCCCGTTGATATGATACACGAAGTATCATCGATATTATGGTAACGAAGCAACAAATTACCCAGTCTAACAGGCACCCTTGTCTTACATCTCGTGTATTTGTTCACTCTGTTACCTATTATTCTACTATTATTATTAATCAACATACAATATTTAATTGCACGTATAATTTTAACTATAATTTAAACATATATGTATATGCACATATGTTTATATACAAGTAGAGGATTCTCAAAAAATAGACGCCTGTTAGTCTTGTTGCATTACTGCTTTCTGCCACGAGAGGCCAGAAAGCATTTTCAGGTTGTATCTCGACCGTAAAGCGATACGTTAGACGTTAGACGTTAGAAGAACAAAAACAGCACGCGATTCTGTCGCTCCTTATCTAGATTTATCTCTCAACGATTGCATCCGTGTGCGCAACGTATCGGTGTTTGTGCCTTCCCGGATACTACACACATTCGCGATGAAAGAGAGACAAAGACGGCGCCAACATCTTTCTTTGTCAAGATATGAACCAAATGACCGACAATATCGAAAAGTGGATGTAGCATGGACATGAACCATATGGAGATTTGACCGACAGTACCGAAAAGTAGATGTGGGTAAGTGTTTCCAATTCCTAAAAGTGGATGCACGGCGTTGGTCTACGGCCTAGAAAAAGCGTCCCACGAAAATCGCCGGCATTGCCTCTCTCAGGTTTTTCTCTGGTTTACTCAGGCCTGCGGCCGGTTTGCACTTTTCGGCCGATCTTGGCTGGAGCCATCCCCACTCCTTTTGTTTAATAGTATCTCGGCTGCTCGCGGAGACGTAAAACGCTCGAACTCAGGGACGGTATTAGCTGTAAATCATATGGGGCTTTAGCATGTATTGTTCCGTGCGCTGTTTACTGTTTACAGAGTTATTACATTTATTATTATTATTATGTACCTCATGTCTCATTATTTTACATAAAAGTATTGCGATAAGATTATCGAAAGCTGAATATTTTGTAAAATATTTCATTTTACATAAAAGAAATATGTATATATATATACAGTAAGATTTATAACTACAGATATAAGCCAGTTTAGAAAACATATAAATGTTAAGATGGAAAACATCCGTATATAATATATTTTTGGGGTAAGATCTTATTTCTTATATGGCAATGTATGACAAAGAATGCATCATATGCATATAAAAATCCATGTGACGTCATGAGCGATTTCTATGATCAGCGCAGTCTTTCCGATCTCTCCTTGTGTCTTTGTCTCGGAAACTTGGCGAGCTGTGACCCGGATTCGATGTAGTTCATATCATCGGCAAATGTATGTGAGTTGCAACAAAATGTTGATATCATCAGTCGAAGAGGTAGATCGCAGAGGAAAGGCAAGCAATAAAAACTGTCGTATCTTTTCCGAACACGTGCATCCTATATTTCGGTATTAAAATAAAATTCCCATTTATAACGCTGCTGTACTCGCGAAGACAAGACTATAGTAAATGTACATAGTATAGTAAATGTACAAAGGCGTGCGGGGACGACCATCTTCATCGCTCTGGCGTTATCTGCACGCGTTATCACTTCCTTCTCGTTATAAATATTTTACGCGTTTTATATATATATGTTATATATATATATTTAGTTTTATTATTAATTCTAAGTATACTTGTTATTGTATTATATTAATAAAAATTAAAATTTAATCACTGGAATTTTCTTAATATGAAGAACTAAAACATAGAAATCGATAAAAAAAACTACGAAAAATAAATGTTCATTATAGCGAAAATTATTTGTATGAAATATCTATAATAATAATTTTTGGAAATATAATGCTTTATGCGGAAATTGGAATTGTTTTCTATAAATTAGAGATTTGAAATAGGAAGCTTAGATAATATATATAAAATAGTTGTACTATATTTCGATATATAAAGTTTTCTACATATAATAGATATATTTAATAATCAATACAATTTTTTTACAATTATTTCTCTCTCTTTCTCTTTCTCTTTTTAGAAATTTTTAATTAAACGCTATAAATTTTGAAATTACTCGAATTTTCGATAAAGTATAATAGCATTTATTTTTTGCGAAATATTTGTTACATGTAATAATAGGTTAGAAATATAATATTTTAAGTAAAAACTAATCTCTCTCTTAAAAAATTTCTTTTTGTTCATATTTAATTAAACACGTATTTATTACGCAGAATTTATTACTATTAGGTAAATTTTGATCATAGAGGAAAGTTTGTTTCCGTGAAAAAAATTTTTTTTTGAGATTTTGATACCAATGTGTTTAAAATGTTCTAAAATGTCGAAAAATCATGTTTTTTTTTAAATGTCTATATGTGTATATGTATGTGTGTATGTGCACCAAAAGAACGTGATTGCTCTAAGCTTCGCAAATTTTGAGATATCGAGCTAAATCTTTTTACATGAGTAGAGTATCATTAAAGGATGGTTGGTATTGAATTTGGCTAGGATCGGTGAAGGGATTTATTTTTTATAAAATTTTGAACTTTTCCAAAAAAGGGTGTGGTTGCTTTAACTTCCGCAAATTTTGAGATATCGGACTAAATACTTTTACATGATTAGAGTATCATTAAAAGATGGTTGCAAATTAGAAAATAGCACATTGCTTCTTTATTTTTCTATTTCGCTCACAAAGCTTCATCTATAAAGAAGCCAAAATTGAAAAACTCGCTTACTTTAGCGAGCTTAAGCTTTGTGAGCGGAGCAAAATGATGAGGAAGCAATGTGCAAGTTTCTAATTTGCACAATTTTCAGCTTATTTTAATTATTTCAAAATTTTCGTTAAAAACGTTAAATTATTTGAATTGCTTTCTCATAGAGAAAGCTTTGTTTCCGGAAAATTTTTTTTCGAGTTTTTTAGGCCAATGTAGTCAGAATGTTCCAAAATGTCGAAAAATTATTTTCCTAAAAAATATATGTATGTATGTATGTACGCAATGTTTGTGCATCCTCTAACTTCCGCAATTTTTGAGATATCCAATTAAATTTTTTTATATAAATAAAGTATCATTAAAGGATGGTTGAAATTCGTGAAGATCAAACAAAGATTGTATTTTTTATAAAATTTTGAATTTTTTGAGAAATGTCTGTACACGCTTTAACTTTCGCAAATTTTGAGATATCGGGTTAAATTTTTTTATATGAATAGAGTATTATTAAAGAATGGTTGGTATTGAATTTAGTAAGGATTAGGGAAAGAATTCATTTTTTATAAAATTTTGAATGTTTTGAAAAATGTCTGTATACATTCTAACTTTCGCGCATTTCAAGATATCGAGTTAAATTTTTATTTCACTCACAAAGCTTTCTCTATGAGGAAGCAAAAATTGAAAAAAAGCCGCTTGCTTTAAAAATCTTAAACTTTGTGAGCGAAATAAAATGATGGGGAAGCAATGTGCAAATTTGCACAATTTTCAACTTGTTTTTGATAAGAAATAGTAGCCTTTATTTTTGGCAAAATATCTATTACATAATAATAATTTAAAAATATAATATTTTATGTGAAAATTAGTCTCTTTCTCTCTTTTAAAAAATTTTCTTTATCAATATTTAATTAAAAGCAAATTTATTATACAGAATTTATTACTATTATGCAAATTTGTTATTTATTTCGATATTTTCGTTAAAGACGTTAAATTATTTGAATTTTCGATAAGAAATAATAACGTTTATTTTTTGCAAAATATTGTAATAACAATTTCGAAATATAATGTTTTATGTTTTAAAAATCTGGTATTACAATAGATACGTTTAGGAAACGTTTATGCAATATGTGTCATCTGGGATCATTCTACAAGAGAATATCTACATCGCATTTTATTCACATGAAAAATTTACATGGTAGTAATAAACGAAACGCTAATGAGCAAATTGAGATACATAAAAAAAAAATTTCCACATATATACACATGCATACACACAATATTATTATAGGTATAATAAATATTTCACAAAAAATAAATGTTACCGTTTTTTTTTATCAAAAATTCAAATTATATTATCAATAATGATTACAAAAGATATATTATTCTTGCGACAAACATCAACGTTATCGCAAATTTACATATAAATTTGCTCGTGTTTCAGAAAGCGTTTAGACAGGAATATGCGACGTGCGCTTCAATGAACTGAAAGTAATGCAGATGTCAAACCGTTTGTCAGCGCAATTCCAATAACTTTACTCTATGACGTAATAAAAGGCTCAAGTATAGTGGTATAAGTAGAAGTCTGCACTTATTGTCGCTTTTTTTAATTAACGCCATTCATCATAAACATCTGTCGATTAAACCAGTAGATTCAATTGCTGTTTTTACGCTACAAATTTTTGCCGATTATGAGCTTTGTTAACGCTTCGTTCAAAATGTTTTTATTACTGTGCATAAACATTTTGTTTTTTATGTGCAACGCCACAAATATGACAACTCCTTTATGCAGGGACGAAAACAATCAAGTCGTCGATTGGTAAGTGCGTTCGAGATACCTATGTAACATTTATCCGGAATGCTTCCTTCGCTGCTTCGCGTGAACTTAGCGCGAGACGCTACCGTGTCTTTTGATATCTTATAAGTCTTACATAGATTTTAGGAATTTTTAAAAGATAAGATCAGTTGGCGCGAGTTATAAAAATTTTCTAAAAATTCCAAAAGAGATTTTAGAGAATTGCAAATAAGTATATTTTATAATAATTTATATCAAGAATTTCATGCACATATATGACATGGTTTAATAATTGGGTCAAATAAATTTTGGATAAAGTTCTAAAAAGGGCCTCTCTCCGATTTCAATAAAATTTTGTAAAAAGCTTTCTTTTATTGTTAGATTAATATGGAAACCTTTAAAAGGAATTTTGGCGACTGCTATAAAAAAGTCATTTTTTAAAAGAAGATGGTAAAAAGTATAATAATTGTGGTAATTATTTACATTAGTGGACATCTTACCGATGACCTTGATCTTCACATATGTTATAAGAATGAGATTATTAATTAATATTTACTTTGTTTTATTTAATGGTTTCATATAGTTTTTGAGATATTTAACGAAAAAGTTTACTAAATAAAACGTAATTTTCCGACATCATATATATTTAATAGAGCATGATTTTGGCAGATTAATTTATTTAAATAAAATGCAAGGGGCGAAGTTTCTTCCCCGCCCATACGTAAAGTCATAACTTTGTATTTTTATAATTTTAATAAAAGATCACTATACTATTACTAATATTTACTATTACTAAAATTACTACATTTAAAATTATCCTTATGCGAAAACTTTCAAATCCACAACCATATAATTGTATATCTTTTACATTCGAAACATTCAGGGTGATATGAGATGGACCCCGCTTCGCGCAAAAAGTTGCAAACCCATGTAAAATCGTATAACTCGGTAAATATTTTTCGTTAAATATCTCAAAAACTATACGAGACCGCCAAATAAAACAAAATAAATATTAATTAGCAACCTCATCCTTATAACATATGTAAAACATAGGTAAAAGTCAAGGTCATCGGCGAAGTGTCCGCTAATGTAAATAATTATCAATTTGGTACTATCTTCTCTTAAAAAATGACTTTCTTATAGGAATCGCCAAAATTCTTTTTAGAGGCTTCTGTTTTAACCTGAAATAAAGCTTTTCACAAAGTTTCATCGAAATTGGAGCTAGACCAATTTTCGGAACTCCATTCTAAATTTTTTCTTACATTTATCTCTCTTTTCACAAATTTGAATTTATTTAAAGATCGAAACACAATATATATACACAATAAAATATTTTTCCGTAATAACGTAAATACGTCTTATTTTTTAATGAATTCACAATAAAACTCATAAAACTTTGAATATAAGAAGTAATTATATATATTTTTAATGCTTGCATATTAATCTTATTAATGGACAATTTTATGGTCTCCCATCTATTTTACAACTTTCATAATTATTGTATTTGTTACTAATAATTGATAACAATCTAATGAATAATTATTGCAATTTTAGGTATGTACTTTACAAGTTACCAAAGGTGTCACAAAGCAGCAATCCTGTGATTAGAAACGGATTAGCGTATCTATATATGACCAATACAACTATTGACAAGGGTTGGCAATTATCTGCGAAAAAAATCAGTGACAAGAATTCCATACCAGGAAATACGTTAGCACCTTTATATAATGATGTGAGAGAAAATAAATCATATCATATATGTACATTTATTATACTTCATATCATATACGTACATATATTATATTTGACACATTCTTTATTCTCAGATTTATTTATTAAATAAATTATTTGTACTAAAGTGCAATTTTTTTTTCAATATTTGCTGTCTGTTCTGCATAAAAAATATTATAATTTTTTTAAATTTTAATTACAAGTATGTAAATTAACTGTAATTTTAATTTAATAAATTTTAAATATATTTATCAATTTTTATATATTTTAAAGAATTTTTCTTTTCGAAAGTCATAATATTGCAGTTTTTTTTAATTTTGAAAGAAAAGACAGATTTTTAAATTTATATTATTTTTCATAATAGATATGTAATATTCGTTTATATTATTTTATTATTACGAACTTTTAGTCAGAGGCATCAAAGGCTTTCTGGATCTTGTATAACGATGATCCGCCTAATAGATCCATCAATGGAAAATATGGCCATGCGAAGGGCGCTATGATGGCAAATATGCAACAAGGTTTCTGGTTAATACACAGTGTCCCGAATTATCCACCTTTACCCAACAGCGGCAATGACACAAGACGGGTGTGTATATGCAGATAATGATTTTAAATCTATCAGAGTATTTTCGATATTTAATATTTCTTACAATACAGTAACAATATAGTAATTTTTAATACTTATATTACAATTATTAATAACATCGTTCAATAAAAAATGACTTTTTTCTAAATACAGGAACGAGACTAGTCGTTTCTTATAGGTTTTTGGATGCTGAACACGAATCCGGTTCCGAAATTGCTCCATCATGTCAGAATTTTCAGAATTTTGCAATTAAAGTTGTAAAAAGAACTATTTCGTATTTAGCGACCTAAAAAACTCTTAAGTTTAAATAATAATTGAAAGCTTTTGGTAAATCGTCAATGACTTAAGTCACAGCTAACTTCTGCAATACACCCCATATTTAATCATGGATATCTTATTAACCGTAACTGATACCAAAAATTCCTTTTGAGGGTTGAAAGTCCTAACAACATACTTTATTTTGTAATAAAACTTCTCCAGTACGTCACATATTGTAGCTATAATATGATATAGTTCGTGAAAATAGCCCCTTTTTGCAACTTCAACTGCAAATTTCTCAAAATTTTGATGTGATGGAGCAATTTCGGAATCGGATTCATGTTCAGCGTCCAAAATCCTATAAGAAATGGCTAGATCCGTTCCGGTATTTTTTTTTGTTGAATTGTGTAATTTATTTATACTATTTATTAATAAGGAAGAGCGGTTATAAGTGGACCAGATAACAATTGTTAATCTTTCCAAATTAATGTTATTTTCTCAGCATTAATTTGTATGATCACGTTTAAGAAATTTTCTAAAGTCTATTAATATTATCATTTTTTTGTCTAATGCTTCTGCAATTACTATTAATTTAATCATTAGGAACGTCTTAGTTACTCGAACGATTCGATTTTTCTCACTTAATTCTATTCAATACCGTATGAGTGATACCGTAGAGACGAAATCCTAAGATATCTTTAAATGAGAGAAATATTTTTTAAATGAAATCCCTTAGGGACGAGACATGCAAGAGAATCCGATTTCGGGAAATCGATCTGAGTATGGTTACCCATCATCCGGGGAGAATTACGGACAGAGCTTTCTGTGTATCTCCATAGACGGCGATCAATTTGACTTGATCGGTCAACAGTTGATGTTCAATCAGATAATAATATATAGGAGAAACATCCCTGTCACGTTCGCCGCATCATTTCCGGTACTCACGGATGCGGCCAATCAAAAGCGCGTCAGACATGCACCCTTCACCAGCAAAGCGATATTAAGATCATCTGGTGACATCAAATTTTTATCATTCGCCAAGAGCGACAAGTGGCAGAAAGGTATACGCATCTGTGGAATTCGTTTTTCTTTTTTTTTTATGTACTAATTTACTTCGAACAATGTTTCTTTGAAGTGAAAAGTATTTAGATATATATATCTGTAATATTAAAAAACCTTTCTACCTTTCTGGCTGTTCAGTTTGATTAGCTACGATTGGCAGATGGAACTAAGATATTCTTATACATATATAAAATTAATATACTTTGTTATAATCCTATAGATCATAATGATTAACATGTTTTTATCAACGTGCTAATTTATAGATTTGTACGACGAATTTGTCGCACCAACTTTATGGTCTGATTTATTCGCGGAAACGTGGTTGAATGGACGGGGTAGATTACCATCGGATTGCGAGCACACAAAGTAATGTTCTTGTTTTTTTTCCATTGTTTAAAAAATTTTTGAATTACAATCTAATTTAATTAAATTGTTGACTCTTTTGTAGAGTATACAATGTCGTGTCTATATCTTTGCAAGCGTTTGATATCGATTTTAAGAGCAGCCGCGATCATTCAAAGTGGGCGGTGGCAATTGAAGGTAAAGCTAATCAAACTTGGATCTGCATCGGTGATATCAACCGAGCGGTGAGTACACATCTTTTATACATAAAAAAAGTTTTATATTTACAAGGAAATCTTGCACTAATTACGTCATCAAACAGTGTATATATATAAAATAAATAAAACAAAGATTAGTAAAATTAATTTAAATAAGAAAAAAAAATTTATTAAAATATATTCTGTGTTATTAAAATTGATTAATTAAATTGGTCACTTATTCTTTTCTCAAGTACCAAAGATTTCTATAAGTTAATCTACAATTTTCAAAATATATTTATTTTTTACATATATCTCTTCAGGATTAATTTAATTTGCTAGAAAAATATATGTTTTATTAAATTTCGTATTTTATGGTTTAGGACACTCAGTATCTACGAGGCGGTGGAACTGTCTGTTTAAATCATCGGAAAGTCTGGGAAAATTACCGGCATATCGTGAATGATGTGGAACCATGTCCCAAGCGCTATAAGACAGTTTTAGTTTAAAAAATTTATTTATAATTTTGTTTAAAAGAATAACAGCAAAGTGTTGAGAGATTTGATTACAATGATAATAATCATTTTCATTATTGCCCATAGCATAATTGATATATAATTGTTGAATTAAAAAAATAGTGCATGTTAAAAGAAAATAATGTAAGAAATAGTGTGTATAATAGTTTTAACATATTATACAGAGAGAGAGAGAGAGAGAGAGAGAGTTCATTTTACATTTTTGACGGTAAGAGTTTTATAAAAATGCATTTAGTATTGCTCCCTACAATCTTTACAAATTTTTGCTAGGGTATGTTATCGGCAGTATGAAAGCTGTTAATACTGAGTTACTGTACCATACACAAGAGGTCTCATCATTGATAAATATACGGATGGAATAATTAAATTTGATATAAAGTAAAAAATTATTGATGTCAAAAGCAAAAAGTTTACACACAATAATTTATTAAGAATATCATAGTTATCTAAAAAAAATAGAAAATAAATATTCTTTCTTTTTATCTTTCACTTTGCATCATATATGTTCCTACATATAAAACTCCATTTGTAAATTTAAATTAAATTAACAAGCACATATGCGACAATTGAAACTAATTAAAATTAATTAATTAGTTTATATATATAGTTAATTTTAATTAGTATTATATATATATATGTATATATATATATATTAAATAAATATATTGATCTGTGTAACGTATATAATAATTACCTAAGAATTAAATAATCTCAAATTTTTAAAATTCCTTGTTTTTTTTATTCCATTGCTTACTTTCCTTTTTGTATTAAAAAAATTAATATATTCTATCTATATTCATAGCTATGTCGCGTATATGTTTTTACTATGCATTAACTACGGAGCTTGTACTAAGAAATCCTGTCGACTTCTCACTACGTTAAAAAAATTAATACGAATGAGTCGTGGTAGTTCTTAAATTTTATGAAAGGCGGAGGTGAGAGAGTGAGAGAAGAAGCAGATGCTTCTCATTCTCATTTGTCTTTCTTTTTTTCGCTGCGATGTTTATTGTCTAGTCGAAAAATTGCAGAGTAGCTCAACGTGCCGTTAATGGAGTCGCGGCGGAAAGAGAGTAAAATACCGAGTCGCTTTCTAAACCGTAAAAAATCGACCGAACTTCGGGGACTCGTCACTATTTATCTGACCACTTTGAGATTTTATCTCTGCGATCAGCAGAAATTTTTCCGTCCAAAGTTATCGCGCGGATTTGATTCCGCAGCAGGATGAATTCTTATTTGCTAGCGTTTTACAACTTCCTTCGATTTTAGCCGAACGTCTTACTCTTTTCTTCCGATTCTTGCGTAATATAAATTAAATTATAAGATATATTAGATTGGTGTAGAAAATTTGTCGTCTTTTGACACAGCGAATTTTATATTATGTTTTCGAGTCTTATTAAGCTTGATATATACATATATACATATATACGTACGTACATGTGCGTGTGCGTGTGCGTGTGCGTGTGCGTGTGCGTGTGCGTGTGCGCACGCGCGTGTATATATTTGTTTTTTTTTAAATAATGGAATTGTACAACTTTTTTTTCTAAATTAATTTTTTTTACACTGTAAAAAATGTTCTAAAAATTCTGACGTATTTTTGTCTGAATTTTTAGATCTGAGTGTCTGAAAGAAATTTCAGACAATCTGTCTTAACCATTAGAATCGTTTTTCTGAAAGTTCAGAAGAGTAAAAATTGAAATGTGTGTCTGAAAATTCAAACAGCATTCAGTTTGGAAATTTAAACAGTGCGTCTGTAAAAAAGCTGCAGACATTTTGTCTGAAGCTTTAGTCTATCTTTTTTAACAAATCTTTTTAAATCATTAAAATTAAAATTTCAAAGATTATATCTTGTTTAAGTACAAAAATATGCAATCTTTTATATATTATAAAAAAATCACTTAATAATAATTCTGCATGAAATAATATAATTGCGTTGAACGTTTTAATTCCTAAAATCATTTTCTTGCACTAGCTATTTAACAACTATGATATTATAATAAAGCAACCGAGATGAGGGCAGATTTGAATGTACGGTTAAATAGGGTTTTGCGCTTTCGGCAAAAGGGCCTCGAAATTTTCGTGCGGCAAAACGACGATGAAACTGCGACGTTTCAACGATATTTCAGCATTAAAGGTCGACCTGGTCCGCATGTTAAAATCCCTGGCTGCTCACCGGCCAAATATACGCGACAGCATTATATGCATGGACCCATCATTTTCGTGTGGGTGTACGCTTAAGTATTTGTGCAATGGTACATGTGCATGTTGCAGTAACACATACACGTGTTTTGCTATTAATTCGCGTTATTTTCCGATGGTTAGGACTTTTTCGTCAGTTTAGAAACAATTTTTTCTATGAATAAAAATATCAAAGTATCTGTAATTGTTTTTTGAAATTATATTTTAATTGAAAATTAAAGAAAAAGATAAACAGATAAACTAAACTTTAAGTGGGAAAATTAGATATTAATGTAATATTCTTGGGTTAATCTTAAATAAATTTTAACAGTATTTTAATTTAGGATTTAGAGAGTATAAGAATACATACAATGTTGAAAAATTATGGAAATTGCAGTCAATAATTTATTGTAAAATAATAATTGATTGAAAATTGATTGAAAAAATAATAAAAGGGATATGACCCCATATATATACACAAATACATATACTGCCTCGAACCTCACATCAATTTCTCATATCGTAAATGCAGAGCCGGAGAACAATGATAAGAGGTATCTTAAAGTTCTAATTAATAACAATAGATATTAGAAACGAGATCCCTCCGTGGAACGTGATAATGCGATAAGTTGCGCATATAAGACATTCATTAATTAGCAGATGTTTTTTCATTCATTTCTGACAAACATATTCGTTCATTAAAAATTAAAAAAAAAAGATTTTTATTTTAAAAACATTAAGAAAACTAGAGAAAAACTGTAGAAAAAATTCAAAAAAGAAAAGTCCAAAATTTTTATTCTTTAAAAATTGTTTAAGTCTCTAAAATAAATATATATTTTATTTTCTACTCTTTTTCTCTCTCTTTTAGTTTCTAAAAGTATCATTTAGAAGAGTGTCAAAAGACTTGCTGAACGTTTCTAATCTAAAAATTAAAAATAAAACACTAAAGAATCATAAATATAACAAGAGGAAACGAATCTGCGGGATTAGCCCTGTGCCTGTATAGAATATACATATATCCCATAACCATTCGTATGTTTCGTCGAGATAAAAGGGATATGTATCCGCGGTGGATAGTTCTGTACAAAGTTTAATATTGCCTTATGCGTATTCATATCATGTGCGGGATGGTCCTTTTAGGTGGAAATGAAGTTATATCGCGGATGTAAACAGGATATAGGAACTTCGATGGAAAATTGCAGCTTGACAGATTTGGAAAGCAGTGTAAACGAAGATAATGCCCTCGTCGTGACTCAGATTTATTTGCTTGTCGATCGTTCAAATGTCTTAATCGATATGGTCATTGATTAATTCTGAAATAATAGAAAAAGTGTAAAATGTATCATATGCGTGCGCATAATGTAATGTATTAAATCATGAAAACATATGTAAATAATTTCAAATTTTCTTATTTTTGACGCTTTGTACAAAATTTCAACAATATTCAATTCAATAGTAATTTAATTGAATATTAAATTACTATTTAATTAAAATTACTATTTTAATATTTAATTACTAATAATTAAAATTACTGTTTTATATTATATTACTATCTAATTGAAATTGCTATTTTAATCTTCGATTACTATTTATTTGAAATTACTATTTAATATTAAATTACTATTTAATTGAAATAGCTATTTAATTAAAATTATTATTTTAATATTCGATTAAATAATAATTTTATTGAATATTAAATAATAATTTAATAGTAATTTATGAGATTAAACAATAACACTTTTCAAAATTATAGTATAGAATGACTCATTTAGATTAAAAATAAAAAAAGACCGTGGTTTGATACGTTTGAGGGTCCAGGATACGTTAGATTTGTTAAACAATATCGCGCAAGATCAGGTATGCGCAAACGGAACAGATCGCTCGAGAACTCTCGAATGTTGGACGAGAACACAGGAGCGTTTAATTTTCATCTGAATCATCCCTTTTAAACGAACGTTTCCAGGCAGATGGACATTTATTATGTAAATAGTATGCAGCGCGAATGTTCAAACGACGCCATTGCATTTCCCCGTGTTTAGGATGGACAAGTACGTTTCTATGTGCATGTGGGCCCGTATTATAACGTGTTATAACACCTCGGCGCCAACTTTAATGGAGCCTTCATACAGTATTCATACCGCATCACACGCATCCGGGAGGGAAGGAGGTGACAAAGAAGGGGAAGGGGAAGAAACATTCCTCTTCGTCCAGATGGGAAAATGAGTTACCGAACTCTTACGTCTCTCGCCTCGCGTCCATTTTCGCATTAACCTAATTTTACCGATACTTCATACGAGTAAATGAGCAGGTGGGAATTTCTACAAGACAAACCTTCTCTGAGACAAAGAATAACGCATTAAAGATAGTAATGACTGAGCATAATAATATAAAGTATATTCTTTTATAAGGGTTGACATGTAAAGCTAAGAAACCAATATAGATCTAAAGAATAAGAAAAAAACATTAGTTTAAGAATGTATTTTTTATCTA
The DNA here is from genome assembly GCF_030449975.1 of Polyergus mexicanus. Lineage (NCBI taxonomy): Eukaryota > Metazoa > Arthropoda > Insecta > Hymenoptera > Formicidae > Polyergus > Polyergus mexicanus. The sequence goes on from NW_027223325.1 coordinate 6,929,603, forward strand.
TTTTGTTTCCTGAAGCTTATATTGCCATAGGCGATATTTAATTATTAAATTTCATTTGAACACTATATGCTCAACATAAAAAAAAAAAATGACCACGCACGATTCATTAAATAAGCGAGAAAAGTGACTGTAAAGATAGTATCGGATTTCAACCAAAGACTCTGAGATCGAAGGTGACATCGTCGGTATCTCGGCGTGTTTTCGACTAAAGTTATGTAAAGGGAACGGAGCGGAGCGATGGAGTACTCCCAGCTAAAGTTTGATATTCATGCCGCACTGGATAACGCCTTGCCTTAATCCAGCCTTTGCGTCATGTTCTAAGAGGAAAGGGTCATCATCGACAAAGTCCGATGGATAACGACGACAAAATCGCACCTTATGCATGCCATTGTCATCCAGGGCAACTTCCGGGAACGAGACACTAGAGCGGAACTTCGATTAACAGCAAAGACTATTATCACAAATTTCGTTAAGGTTACGTGAAAGGGACGAAGATATATATGTACGAATATCTTCTCATAGTATTTCTCTCAATACTGGAATATCTCGAAGAAATGTTTTGCGAATACTTAAACGTAATAAATTCCACTCGTATTATATCTCATTACATCAACAGCTAAGTAATACTGATTTTCAAAATCGAGTGACGTTTTGTCGTTGAGCTCAACAAAAAATAAAAAGAAATAACAATTTTTTTCTTTTCTGTCTTATTTTCTGATGAATCAACTTGCATAACTTGTGGAGAAGTGAATCAACATAACATGCATTACTGGACTGTGGAAAATCCAAGATGGTTACGAGAAGTTGAACATCAGCGGGTATGGAGTATTAACATCAACGTATAGTACGGAATTATTGGTGATACATTAATTGGATCTTTCTTCTTTGATGGGACATTGAATGGACAAAAATACAGAGATTTTTTAGATCAAGAACTACCATTACTACTTGATGAATTACCTTACGAACTAAGAATGCGTATGTGGTTTCAGGAAGATAGTTGTTCAGCGTACTTTTCACGTCAAGCTCGAGAAATATTAGACAGAGATTATAATAATAAGTGGATAGGACGAAGAGGAACGGTTCATTGGCCTGCCCGTTCACCAGATTTAACATCTTTAGATTTTTTTGTGAGAGTTTCTTAAATGAATTGTATATCAAAATACCAACTACGTCAGAAAATATGAAAGAACGTATTAAAAATGCTTGTCGCGATATTGATAGGATGACTTTTGTTCAAGATTGAAATGTTGAATTTAATCGATAAATTTAAACCGCAAATTCAACCGACAAATCTGAACGGTAAGAGCCGCAATCAAAACACGAGCGAGGGTAAACATCGTCGATCAACCGATCAGCGCGTGATCGCGTGATATTCGAATTGAAAAACTGTGATAAACAGCTGGATCTCGAAGGTTCGACGTCGAAAAAACCCTGTTATTCCCATCGGCAGAGCGCGAGTTTCCGCGGTCTGTCGATTTAGTTTGCCTGTAACGACGTTTCGAGCCGGTCGACGTTCATCGAGCTCGATCAACTTTCTTTCTCTATTCGCGCTCGTATCGGAGTGGCTTACTCGTCTCAGAATCGTTCCGAATTGTCTCGCGTCCGATCGCGCACATATTCGCATGGCGGTCAACTCGGGAACATCTCACAAATTAGTCTGTCGCCGATGACGATTCGAGCTGGTCGATAGCAATCGATCATAATTTCTCGTGTCATACTATCTCGTGTCGTATTCTCGCTCGTGTCGTGTCGCGGTCATAGACCATTCGCGCTGCTGTTGTGACTTTCGCTCGTGTAATTTATACTTGTGTCGTTCGTTCGCGCATTTCTTATCGTTTAATTCGCTCGTGTCGTATGCGCTTTCGTCATTCTCGTTGTAAATTCTCAACCGACCTTTTAGCATACGATCGAGCATCGAACTCAGTGCGAAAGACGCCTCATTGCTTGTATTACTACCTGCTCTATAATTATTGAGTTTGTGACTGTTAATTGTTTGGAGTCCGAGAGTCGACGCTCGTTCCCCGCATCGCGAAAGTTCTCTGCCTCACGCTAAATTCCATCCAGCGTCCGCGTGCAAGATTTCCGTTCTCGCGAGAGTTTCTAGCAAGAAGCTCTTAATCAAGATTACCGAACCGCGAAAAAAGGGCAGTGATTAACAGGACAATTTGAAGATTTCCGTCGGAATCGCGGAATACGTGCCGTCGCTCGCTTCTATTATTGTAAATAAAACGAATAGTTAAAACAATCTGCACTCGAGTCTTTTCTGAACTCTCCTTGTCCTCCAGCGGATCTACGGATTCGCGTTACAAACCGCTTCTCGCTCATCTCTGAGCGTCTCTCTCAAGTTTCGGGCGATCTCGTCGAGGTCGACTCCCGAACAACTTTGTTAAATGTTTATCAATCTCTCATTAAACGTATTCAAAAGTGTATTGACGTTAATAGTCATCATTTTGAGCATTTAATAAAATAAAATTTATTTTTTTAAATTAATTGTATTATTTGCTTTACACCAATTGATGTCTCTCATCTTTTTAGTTTAAAATATTAAGGTAACATTATTGCAAAATAAATAATTTAATGAGATATTTCATAGTTTACGTAAAATTATGTCGAAGTAAAGTAATAAAATAAAGTATAAAATATCTCGTAAACTATTAAACTTTTGGCCATCATACCTCTATAACTTTTTATGCAGAATATTGCAAGGAATCGATTTATATAAAAAAATTGGGGTGTTTCTAACTCTTGTTTAAAAAAACAAGATTGACATTGAAATCTTTGAAGCGCCTCTACTCAAAGTCAAACTAATGGTACTATCTTATGACCTCTTTAGAGCCGAACAACTTTTGTCTGAAACATTTCTTTCTATTTTGCTTTATTTTTTAAATATTTAGATGCCTCAATATAAATGCCCCACCCTGTATATACAGAATAATAAAAAATGGGGACAGACTTTGTGTGCTTGGAAGGGGGATTGATATAAGTAATTTGAGTATAGGAAGCAGGTCCGCTGGAGCCTCGTTTCCATGCTACACGGCTGTGAACTGTGAAGTTGTCTAAGCTTCCTGTGCCTTTTTAGTAAAAGATAGCGAAAAATTTTATTTGAGAAAGCTGTTCGGAATAAAAAATCAGGGCTGTATATCAAATTTTGAATCAATCAGCCTACTTAATATTCGTGATTCATGACATACCTGACTTAATGCAAGAAAGCAAAAACATCAAAGTCTATCTACACAGGAAATTTAGGCAACTTCACAGCCGTGTAGCATGGAAACGAGACTTCAGGTTAGGTTCAATCCCCCTTACAAGCACACAAAGTCTGTTCTTTTTGTGCATCTTTTGTTACATCCTGTATATGTAGTCAAATTTCTTTCTACTCTTCTAATTTTATAATACTTTACAGAAATTTATTTTTTTTATCTTGTTATACATAAATTGTTATAATCCTTACTTTCTTACTTCGAGATTAATGGTCCAGTTTACTCTAACAATATAAAAAACTGATAATTTAGAAGACAAAAGTCAATCAAGATTTTTGATTGAATCCGATTTGTAATAATTTCTTGAAAAAAGTCTTGAATTGTTTAAAACAATTGATAGATCTTTGATGTTTAAGACTTATTTCAGAGTTCATCAAAAATTTATTCAAATGTGGTAGTGTTATGTTATGACCATGCATTTGCGCAAAAATTCTGTTTTTAATTTATCTCTAATAATTATCTTTTGATATTTAATTCATAATTTAAATAGTCTAATATCTAATAGCATCTTGTCCAAAATAATAATTAATGTGTTGAAAAAACGAATATTGTTTCCTTCGTATGATATATTCATAAGAGCTTTCATTAGTTTAAGATAATAATCAAAAATTTTTTTGAAAAATATTAAAAATTGATTTTTCTATTTTATGTAAGTTTTTATTAATGTTTAAATAGTATGTCAGTAATTTTAAGTCTTGCATATTTAGCTTTTTTTATTCAACATGAGTATGTTCAAAAATGTATGATTCGACAGTGTCACATGCTAATTCTTGTGTAATTGTCTGAAATGATAAAAACTAGGTCTAATTTTATTCCATAGAATATTTTTGGAAGACTGAATCTAATTTCACTAGAGAAAATTGAAAAATAAAAAGGTAGTCATTTTAAAATTAGATGTTTCAATTTTGCTGAAATTTTTTCATTTCTTGAAGGTCAGAAAAATATTAAATATTCATTTTTAATAAGTTAAGAAATTAATAAGGCTCTCAAGTGATATCACAACTTAAAAATTCGCGGGCGAATAAGAGCCGGATATGGATGGTAGTGCGTCAGTTTCATAGAAAAATACATTTTCTATAAAACTGGTAATGTACACAGAGTACGGATATTTCTTAATTATACTACCATAAGTATAATTAAAATTTCAATTCGGGGTCCAGCGAGAAGTTACGTGTATACTTAGGGCCAATCCAGTGAAAGATTCGAAGCGTCGAACGGGACCAATCGACAGCCAATCAGCATTCAAACAGATCGATTATACAATATCAGCATTCACAGTCGATTATAGACTACGTTTACATGTCGCCCCTAATCGGGTTTAATAACATCCGTAGTTCTAAGGCTGGCACAGTCATTCCATTCTTCAGAGGAATAGCTGTGATTGGCCAGTTTTACAATTACGGACGTTATTAAACCCAATTAGGGATGCCGTGTAACAGAGCTCATAGTAACATAACCAAGTAAGAAAGTGAGCATTCATGTCCCATTCATTCCTAAATATTTAACTATATTACATTTCTATTTAAGATTTAACATACAGCAATGAAGGGTCTTATTAGAGTTCGCGATGTCGTGAAGTATAATATCACATCGTTTTGTAACGATACCGTTACTAACGGCCTCGCGGGCCGATCCACCGCGCGCTTTGTGAAGCTCGGTGCCTATGGCGTCCCTAAGCTCCCACACCCATATCTCGACCCTACTGTAGGGCCACCCTACCACGCGCCGAATCGCGTGAGTAGGAAGCCGGCTGCCAGTATATCAGGCGGTCCGGCGAGCGTTGCGTTACCAGTTTCCGATACCGAGTTCTCTCACTAACTCCAGATCCGAAACTACCTCTCGCGTTAAACCAGGCTACGGTTTACTCGTAGTTACGCCGGGCTATCCGGTTGCTGGGACGGCGCATCCTGCTAGATTGTAAGATCGCTCCGCGTATATCGCGTCTAGACCAGACCGTAAGACCGTTCCGCGTATATCGCGTCCAGACTAGACCGTGAGACCGCTTTGTAAATATTGCGTCTAGACTAGCCTATAAGACCGTACCGCGTTCTCCGCAACCCGTTCAACCGTAAGACCGTTTCTCTATATCGCGACTTATTATACCGTAAGACCGTTATGTCCTTTGTGTCCAAATAGACCGTAAGACCGTTTTGTATTTATACCGCGAGCCGCTAAATCGTAAAACCGTATTGCATATGACGCGTCTAGACCGACCACCAGATCGGGCCTTGTAATTATAGAATTAAATAGCCGAATAGGGATTCCCATCAGTGTCGCGTCGGCTCCGCCTTTACATACGGCCATCATACCACCAGAGCATGTTAGTCTTTCTAAGGATAAGCCGCAGGAAGCACTGACGGCCCCATCCTTCTAAGAATAAGGTGATCAGTCAGTTGGAACCACGTTAATGATCACGCGACATCCCATAATATTTAAGATCTACTTATCTTTTTGTAATAGCTGCTAATCTACCTTATTATAATAATAATTGCTTGCATGTAAAACGCCGCGAACGCAGAACATCTCAGCATCGTCCGCATAAGCCGCGCTCGCTTCCCGAGTCTTGCATGCGCCAGCTAACGTGTAACATCGCTCCCGCGAACCTTTGTACGCTTTCGCTTTTCATTTTTTATGTATAGTTTTCAGTGTTAAGTCATTAATCACAGCTTAATAAACTATTATTCGATCATACCGTGGAAGAGTTAGCCTGATCCGCGGCGTCGGGAAAGGTGAACCGTTACAGTTTTAAGCTTATATTGTGAAAATACTTGCAACATATCCTGATCCGAACATCTAGCTAGACAAAACGAAAAGACTAGAGATTCGCGGACATATTATTCGCATATAAGAAACATACGATAAGTACGATCACAAACTGATATTGACATGTTGACTAGTGACGAGCAAGAAACAGTGGGATATCGCAAATAAGTTGAAGATTATTTTTATTTGATAGATCAAGCCGAGTCTTTACTCGTACGGGGTACAATGACAGTAAATTTGAATACACGTCTGAATGCTGCAACGGAGGAAGCTCACTGTCCATAAACAGATTGTTTACAACACCTCCTTTACAAACGACTAATGATGATGGTGCGGCGCACTTCCTTCCAGGCTTTGCACGGCATTCAAACCAAAACATTATATACAGGGTGTCCTAGACCACCAGTACACCTTTTTTCTTTCAAAAACTAAGCAGTTTAGAGAAAAACATTTTGAAGAAAAATTGTATGGTTTTGAGGGGAACATAAGATGGTGTCATTGGTTTGACCTTGGATGGCATCGTTAAGGTCAAGTCAAGGACACCTTTAATTTCTTAAAAAGAACTCCCTATTTTTTATTACATATTTTTATAGCTTATGTCGAGAGCTTTCTAAAACACTATAATAAAGTATGTTTTCATTAAATACTTTTTGAGTTATTTTATATTTTAATCTGACATATTTTGATATAAAAAATAAAATATTTCGTAAAATATTCAGTTTTCGATAATCTTACCGTAATACTTTTATGTACAGAATAACGAGACAAATCAATTAGTATAAAAAAATAATTGTTTTTAAGAAAATTATTTACAATGTATTTTTTTAAATAATTATTTGTCAGATATCTTTTAATAATTTTCGCGATTGTGTATAACGAGATACATACCATAATGACACATGGAGCTGTTGCTTACTTGCTAGATGAATGATAACAAAAGGAGACATTCCATATAAGATACAGTAGCGTTATATACGCCGCATACCAACGCGCGTCTTTGTTTATATATTTAGCGGTATGTCAATGCGGCGTAATGGGTAAATGTATACATATATTCGTTATCTCTTTCTCTCTCTCCCTCTCTCTTCCTTTTCTCTACCTCCCTCTTACCTTCTCTCTCCCTCTCTCCCCTCTCTTCCTCTCTCTCCCATTCTCCTTCTTTCTCCCTCTCCATCTCTTTCTCTTCATCCTCTCCTTCTTTCCCTCTCCCTCTCTCCTTTCCCCCCTCTTTTTCTCCCTCTCCCTCTCACCCTTTTCCTCTCTCCCTCCCTCTCACTTTCTCTCATTTATTATAAATTTTTGAAATTATAATTCTATAAAAGAATATATACAAAAGAATAATCGTACATGAGCAATGTGAATGAGGGACAAAATCGCTTTGCATGTGTACGTGTGAGCATACATGAGTCTGAAATTTATTCTGGAGGAAAATGAAAATGTCACGATTCTGATATACGATCATCATTTTTCAGGATTGACTGTACCAATCTTATTCGAACTAATCGCAATTGAAAGCTTGTATTCACATTATATCATAAGAGTGCCATTAGATTTTCGATTACGGCTTTAATTCCTGAGGTATTTTAAAAGTTTATTAAACGAAAAACTCCGGATAAGCTACTTACAAGAAAAGCTCGCAAACCCGACAATTCTGATTTTGATGAAACTTTACAGATATGTAGGGGGGGATCAATAGAAGAATTTAAAAATTTTCATTTGCTGCCCGAAAATGATCCTAAGAGGTAAAAGCATCCCTCATATATAAAACGGCTTTTTGCTTTTCTCGATATATCTCAAAATCTATTTGAGATATGAAAAAATGTTTTATCCAAAAGTTTTATGGTAGAAACAGCTCTATTTAATCACATTAATAAAAAAAAAAAAAAGATTTTTAAAAAAGATTTATGAAAAAAATTTTTTTTTAAATTTTTAATAATGTGGTTAAATAAAGTTATTATTACCATGAAACTTTTGTATAAAATATTTTTTAATATCTTGAATAGTTTTTGAAATATATTGAGAAAAGTGAAAAATCGTTAGACACATAAGAGGTGATTTCACTCTTCAAAATCGCTTTTGGGTGGCAACTGAAAATTTCTCAATTTATATATTTGGTCCCTCTACGTGTATGTAAAGTTTCATTAAAATTTTTTTTCATTAAAGTTTTTCATTAAAATTTTCGAGTTCGCGAGGTTCAGTTTAATAGTAAATTTTTCTCTTGTAATTTACAGCTTGATAATAAAGACATAAGATAATAAAGACATGCATATATGAAAAATGACAGCGTCCGATAAAATTATTGCGAGAAGAATTTATTTATTTACTCCCCTACTTATACGTAAAATTTCATCATAAGAATATTTCTATTATCTATTTTATCTCACTAAAAAAACCTCACAAAGATAAAAAAAATACGCCAAGTACATACCTAAAAAACAATTTATAAAAAATTTTTTCCTAAAAAATAAGAAATAAAAACTAAATATGAAATCAATAGTTAACTAGCCACGTACTTAGAAGCAATTCAGCTAGTGAGAATTTGTAATTTAAAATAGTATTTGTCATAAAATCAAACTTGTATTTACGGAAATGTTATACATAAATTCTCTTCATAAAATTAAAACGTATTTTATTTTTATTAACAGAAAGCTGATTTTCAAAATAAGTTCAATAGAAATAGAAAAATATAAAAAAATTTAAATTAAAAAACTTAGCGACGCTAACTTTTTTAAAGTATATATTAAAACCAACAAACAATAAAAATTTAGATGTAAATTTAATTTAGAATTATATTTAATTTAGTTATATCACAATAACTGCAATGTGAATGTATTATATTAAAGAATAAACTAATTTTAGCATATTGTTTAGTTTAGCAGCGCCAAGTTTTTTTAATTAAAATTTTTTTATATTTTTTTTATGTCATCATTGTTGCCCTGGGGGGAGCCTGTAACCCCCTATCCCCCGAGTGGCGGATAGGAAAATGCTCATCAAGTCTGCCTGAAGGGTAGGAGCGAAATAAAATAGCTCCCGTGGACCAACAGGTACTCGCCAACACGTTTGGCAAGCGTGGCGTTTTAATTGCCAAAAACCTTCCAAATGAAATGTTGAACTTAAAAACAATAATACCCCAGGCGAGTAGAGCTATTCACTCGGAATCACGCACTGATACATCAGTCAGCCTCACGGATTCTGGGGGAGGCAAAAGCTCGACTAAAAGACAAAAATTGTCCAAAACAAAACACAGCGGAAGAAATAAGAAAATGGTCTACATAGCATCATATAATATCCGCACAATGAGATCCGAAGAACACCTGACAAACCTTGAGAAAGAACTGCAGAATATCAAATGGGACATATTGGGGATCAGCGAGACCAGGCTCAGCGGTGAAGCAGTCACTATCCTAAAATTAGGACATCTGCTGTTCCAGAGGAATTCCAACGAAAATGCACATATCGGTGGTGTGACGTTAATGATTCACAAGAGGATGAAACACCTTGTTACTAAGACAAAAATGATCTCGGACAGAGTCATTTATATAATATTCAAGATCAACAGCAAGTACAACATGCAGATAATACAAGCATATGCACCCACTTCTGCCTCGACAAACGAGGAAAATGAGGCATTTTATGAAGGCCTAACGGCCGCCAAGAATACAGAGAAGGCCAAATTCACCATCATAATCGGTGACTTCAATGCCAAGGTTGGAGCAAAAGCTGCAACGGATCTGTCGTGTGTTGGCGCCTTCGGCCTGGGTAAGCGAAACCGGAGAGGACAAGCGATGGTCGACTTTCTCAATAAAGAGGGGATATACTGCCTAAACACCTTCTTCGAAAAACAACACGAGAGAAAATGGACCTGGAGGAGTCCAGATAATACAGTGAAGAACGAAATAGATTACGTTTTGGTCATAGAAAAACGCATATGTATGGACGTTTCGGTTCTGAATCGATTTGACACTGGCAGTGACCACAGGCTGGTGAGAGCGAAGCTACAAATAGACACTCGGATGGAGAGGAGGCGTCTGATAGCTAAAAAGATCCGACCCACATTGTATGAGATGAAAGAAAAAAAAGACGAATTCAACACCCAGATGGATAAAAAGCTACGACCAACTGAGGAGCTATGGGATCTAGAGCTAAATGAGGTAGCGACAAAAATTACGAACAGCATCCAGACCGCCGTGAAAAAAGTATGCTCGATGCAGAAATCAAGAAACCGGGGAAAAATCGGTCCAGACACCGAGAACTTGATCAAAGAGAGAAGGAAAACAGACAGAGACTCGCAGAAGTACAAGAACCTAAATAAAGTACAAGGACTCAAGTAAAGAAAGCCATTAGAAGGGACAAAAGATCCTGTAATACCCAAATGATCAAAGAAGCCATAGAAAACAACTGCAATATGAGAGTTTTACGCTCCGGTTTATCAAAAGGGAAGATGATAATTCATAAGATGAAAAATGACCAAGGAGAGATTACTGTGGAGAAGAACGAGATTATGGAGATCATCCAGAACTTCTACCAAAGACTATACAATCAGTCAATTTCACCGCCAGATCAGCAGAAGAAAAGAAGAAAACAGATGGTCGGGAATGTGGGATCTGAAGAGTTAAAGGCGATTGATGGACCAGAACTGAGAGCAGCAATGAACCAATTGAAAAACTGCAAAGCGCCAGGGGAGGATCGGATCACGAGCGAGATGCTGAAAATCGGTAGAGAGATACTAGAAAATGCAACTTTGACACTTTTGAACAAGTCTTGAGAAAGATGAAATCCCGGACGCATGGCAAAACGCCGAGGTCATCCTGCTCTTCAAGAAAGGCGACCGTGCGAACATAGAGAACTGTAACGATGCACCCCCCATCGTTACCCGGCACGTAGCCAGCCGGAAGTCTGCCGCCCGGCAAACACCAGCCGGGCAGTGGCAGAGGCGCCCAGCGCCCTTTTTAATACTTCAATCACCGCGGTTGTGATAAACAACCATACGGCCGTTATACGGCCGCCGTTACGCCGAAGCCCGAGCACAGCCGAACGCTACCGGAAGGTCCCGAGCATCACCCGCCGAAACGCCGCGTCGTTTCGCCCAGGGGAAGCGACGCGTTTACCGTAATTTACCCGCCGAAAACAACGCATCGTTATCCCCACCTGGGGGCGAACGACGCAATTACCGATAGACGCTCGGGTATAAAAAGACAGCGTTTCGGCATCTCGGGACCAGAACGATTTCTGAATCCGCTCGAGCAGTACGCTCCGAGATACCAGAACCGATCCTGAAATTCGCAGCAACGACGGAACGTGAGGTTGACGTGTCCGCAGCCTCCGCCGAGCATTCTCGGTTTCCGTGCAGTCTCCGAAGTCCTGACACAAATCCGACTAACTCAACGAGAGCGGAGTGTCCGCCGCTCTCCTAGTTTACGGTCACTCATCCGACCACTCCAGCCAGCCGGACCGTGGGTTTGCGAGTTCGCTGCCCCGTCGAGTTTTCTCGACTCCGCCGCGCTATCCGCAACTCCGCGAACGGAAGCAGGGACGGAGAGTTCTCCGCCCGGTCGAGGGTACTCGATCTCCGATCGCACTCCCCTACCACTGGGAATACGCGATAAATCCCGCGACCACGATCAACGCTATTTTAATACTTGCGAATTATAATCACCGCGCCGAAATACCTATCATCTAATATTTCATTATATTCCGCGCGCCGTCAAAATAAACACGGCCTTGCCGTACACGCGCCGACCGACCGCGCCCGATTTCTTGCGCGTTTCGCGTGCCGTCAAAATAAACACGGTTTTACGAATATTATAAGCGGTTCGATATATCGAACATCGCGCACCGAATAACGAACGCGCATTGCATCTGGCGCGTTGCATCATCCGCCGCGCGCTCACTATTGTAAATCGACCATTGCCGAACGAGGCAAATAAAGACGATATCTGTTAACTAAATCTTTCGTGTGTCTCACCTTTTCACGAGCCCTGATCCCGACCGAGCTCATCCACGCACTCGCGAAAAGTGACCCCGTTACAGAACTACAGACCCATCAGCCTGCTCTCCATATTTTACAAACTGTTGACCAAAATTATAACCAACCGGCTTACCCAGAAATTCGATTTTTACCAGCCTATCGAATAAGCTGGATTTAGGAAAGGATTCAGCACGACTGATCACATACAAACGTTGCGCACTTTGATCGAGAAGTGCAATGAGTACAACATCCCTCTACACCTGGCATTTGTGGACTATCAAAAAGCCTTTGACTCGATTGAAACTTGGGCGGTGCTTGAAGCAATGAATAAGGCTCGCATCGACTCCAGGTATTCAAAGCTGATCAGATACATCTACGAACATGCTACGTTACGAGTCAAGATAGGGGAAGACTGGATAACAGGAAAAGTCAAAATCAAGAGAGGTGTCCGACAGGGCAACACTATCTCGCCCAAACTCTTTACCTTGGCACTGGAGGACGTATTCAAAGGCATGTCCTGGAAGCGAAAAGATATCAATGTCAACGGGAATCACCTCAGCCACCTCCGCTTTGCGGATGATATTGTTCTCATCAGCGGCGACGCGGGTGAACTCAAAGTAATGCTACATGAACTAAAAGAAGCCTCCCAAGCAGTAGGTCTGAAAATGAACCTATAAAAAACAAAAATTATGAGCCCGAATGACATACAGGTTGTTATCGACAACCACACCCTCGAAAGAGTGGATGAATACATGTACCTAGGGCATAATATCAAAATAGGGAAGGACAACCAATCAGCAGAGATCACGAGACGTATCGGCTTAACTTGGGCAGCCTTGGGCAGACTCAGTTACATCCTCCGAGAACCAAAGATTCCTATAAACCTCAAAAGAAAAGTATATAACACGTGTGTCTTGCCCGTTGCAACATACGGCCTCGAAACTGCGACTCTTACGAAGAGCAGCGCAAACCGACTTCGTGTCTGCCAGCGAGCGATAGAGCGAGCAATGTTGGGAATCAGTTTGAGGGACCGAATCCGGAATGAGGAAATCAGAAGGTGGACGAGAGTCATGGATGTGGTGGAACGAGTGGCAAGACTGAAATGGCAGTGGGCAGGTCACGTGGCGAGAGATAATCTTAAATGGATCAAGACCTTGATGCAATGGAGACCATGGGAGTCAAAGAGGAGCAGAGGTCGACCACAGACAAGATGGCGAGAGGACATTCAACGCCACGCGGGGAAAAACTGGATACTGACTGCACAAGAGAGAACGACGTGGAAACAAATGGAAGAGGCCTATGTCCAGGAGTGGATGCTTACAGGCTGAAGCAGAAGAAGAAGTGTCATCATTGTGTCGCAAAATTCCACTCTTCTGTCATAATCATCTTTGGATAGCTCCTAGACTAGATGTATTTTGTAAGGATTATATTGATGCTTCTTCAAAATTCGATGGACTGATGTTGTGCTAATATTATTTTCTTGAGCTGCTCTTGAGACCCATGTATGGGGATTATCGTATACAGTTAGCAGAACATCTAAAGCTTTTTTGTCATTACTAGCATTTTTGGATCTTCCAGATCTAGGCGCATCATAATTACATCGGTTCTTTGGAAACAACCAACAATTCCTTTAACAGTTGATCTTGAAATTGGTTCATGGTCAGGATATGTAGCATTGAATAAATCCGCTACTTCTCGATAAGACCTTATTCTGTCGCCATACCCTCTCATCATCAATACAGTGATCCTTTCCATATCAGTTAAATGCATTTTCTGACAATAGAAATGTGAAATCACACACACACACACGCACGCCCGCCCGCCCGCACGCACGCACGCACGCACGCACGCACGCACGCACACATAACAGAGAGGACTTGGAGTCATTAAATACGGCGGAAGTGACAAACCGCGGGGTTCTTATCTCTGTGTGACACACGCACACGTGCACGCACGCACACGCGCACGCACATGCACGCACACACACACACATACGCGGGTGCCCGCGTGAAGCCTCATCTTTATCTTTCTTGTCGCCGTGGGTCCTTGCTATCGCAAAATCTCAATAGAAATATTCAAATGATCATAATTCTGCGAAAAAAGATCGTAGAGATCTTGGAGACTTCGCGTTGTTTTCGTTTCGGAAACCCTTTTCGAACGAGCCCTCACTCAACTCCACATGCTATTTAAGATTTTTTGGCTCCCCCGTCTCCCAATTCCCCGCGGGTGTAGTGTGGGTGTTTGTGTGGTTAAATAATAGACTTTGTGATCCCATTGTATCCCTATAAATTTCAATACTATATTTCAAACTTTTCAAAAATTATTTAGATGGCCCGAAACTTTTGGTAAGCCATGTATATGCCGCATACCGACACGCGTCTTTGTTTACTTATTTGGCGGTATAATCATTTTGGCGGTGTAATGGGATGTACAATACATATATTGTACATATATTTGTTCTCTCTCTCCCCCTCTCCCTTTTTCTTTTCTTCATTCCACCCTTTCCCTCTCATCGCCCCTCCCCTCTTTCGTCCCTCCCTGCCTCACCCTCTCTTTCTACCGCTCTCCCTACCTCTCTCTCTTTCTCTCCCCCTCTCTCTCTCTCTCTCCCGCTCTTTTTCTCTCCCTCCCTCTATCTCTCTCTCTTATTTATTATAAATTTTTAAAATTATAATTTTATAAAAGTGTATATACGAAAGACTAATCGTACATGATCGATGTGAATGCCCCTTGAGGGACAAAAGCGCTTTGCGTGTGTGCGTGCGAGCATATGTACATGAGTCTGAAAGTTGGAAAGTGGGAAAAAATAAATGTCACAATTCTGGTATTTCGCTCGATATGATCATCAGTTCTCAGGATTGACTGCATCAATCTTATTCGAACTGGTCGCAATCGAAAATTTGTATCCACATTATATAATAAAAGTGCCGTTAGATTTTTGATTATGGCTTTAGTTCCTGAAATATTTTAATCGAAAGTTTATTAGATGTAAAACTCCGGATAAGCTACTTGGTAGCGCCGTGGCGCCTGTACATAGGTGACATAGATAAACTGTTGACAGCCAGTCAGTTTTCTTTTATGTACTTGGCGTTGCGACGCTGCCGCGTTGCTTGATGTAAAATATGTATAAAATATTTATTTTGTTTTATCATTTATTTGATTATGTTCTTATATTTGTAATAGAAATCTTGATTATTTTGCTGGATTGATAATCTTCATAAGAGTTACCACATCATGTTTTGACCTGATTTTCTATGATGCAAATATAAGAATATTTATCACAAACATTAATAATAAATATTATAATTTTTTAGATAAAAATCTTTTACTTACAAACAATTATTATATTACATAGTATTTACAATTATGATATTCCTCAAAGAAATGATGCATACAAAAATATTTCTTGCACTAAAAATAACGTATTATAGCAGGTGCACTACATATGGAACAGCGTAGAACTTCTTCTATATCTTTTCCGGAGAAACAAAAATCCACCGGATTTCCAAAATGTGATGGCCGTTCTTTGAGCTAACCACTTTTATATCAGACATATTATGGAAAAGATTATGGAATCGTGGAGAAGATAATTGTATATGTGTTAAGAATTGTAATTTGATGATATTATTTCTCAAATGTAAATTGATATTATAATTTAACAACATAACGCGATCACTAAATGTCCTCATAAAATTTTTCCATATTCTGAATCCATAAACATTTAAAAGTTGAATCATTCCTGTAGTTTTTTGGTATTGTTAAAATTCGTACATCTTGTACGTATTAAATTTTGCCAATAACTCGGCCATTCGTGTATCCACATGATTCATCGCCATATACTTTACGAATCATATGGATGATTTCCGAGCACGAATGGTCGAGTTTTTGGCAAAATGCACACTCTTTGTTCGATGCGTTCAGTCATCGTGAAATGCGACGCGCACGAAATTCAACATTTACTCAACAGCATACCGTTGTCGACTGAAGACTCGAAGAACCGTGCTGCCTGGCAGGAGCACTCATAAAGGTCCTCCTTAAATGATGAATACCTATTTTTAACAATAGCACATCCAGGTACAAGGTTAGAGTACAAGGTCGGATACTTTCCGAACAGACCTATATTTTGTATTTCAAAAAGATCTATAAATGATATTATAATATTTATAAATTCTTGGCATGCAATTTGTAATTGTTCTTGATTTGTCTTGGATGGATTTATAAATTTTGTTATTTTTCTGGACACTATGCCGTGCTTTCTTTTAAAATTTAATATCTACATTGCTCCTGCTTTGAAATGAGGAAAATCAATTTCTTCTTTTGCTTCTAGCGCCCATCGTCGCAAATCTAAATCACGAATAATTCTAGTTTGGTCGTTAGACTTCAAATTTTTTCGAGACGTGTTCAGAAATTTGTAATAGTTTTTCTCTATGAGTATCACCTATTTGTAGGGAGAATTTCCATCGATACAACTGCAGCAGACTTTATCTTTCTAAAGCGATGTACTGTTAATAAAGCGTAACGACCCTTTTTTTCATTTTTCCAGAATTCAACATTCTTTTTTATAGTCATTATTTATAATTTCGCCTTCTTTCAATATACAATTATCTTCTCCCTCATCTTCATCATTTTCTTCAAGTTCTTCTATTTCATCAGCTGCAACAAATTGTGCTTCGAATAAACGTGAGTCCCAATAATCCTCAAACTCTAACGCAGTATCGATCTATTGTATATTGCAAATGATATGTCATCCATTGAATTATAATATCCATTAAAGTATAATATCCTTTATAGTAATCATGTAATTCAATTTCTTTATTATTTACGTATGTTTGTGGAATATTTGTAATTTGGAATGAAACAATTAACATATTAAGAACATTCGCAGAATTCACATGTAACATTTTGCTTAAATTAAAGATACAGATACTTTTTCCGAAAATTAAAATTCTGACAATTTTACACTTGAATGAATCGTTAAACTTATTGTCTTACACTTTATACTAAAACTGCGCGCAATATTTCCGATTTATATATTCTTATAATCTTATTTACATATTCCTTATATAACATTTTGTAAATAAGGAAAATTACTTTAAAATATTCTCACGTTGCGGTGCAACGTGACTACTTTGCATTAGAGTTATGCGTAAATGAATGATATGTATGCGATATAAATATGAGATATAAAACACGATTTATATCGTTACATTTCATGGTGGTTTTTCATGTTCTGCAATGTAGAAATATTTCGAAATAATTCTCTATATTCAAAAAATTCGATGATATAATCTTTCATAAGTTAAGGAATGGAAAAACATGTTCAATCGAGAAAAACAATCAAGATTTCTATTACGAATATGTAAGAACATAACCAAATAAATGATAAAACAAAATAAATATTTTATATTTTATATAAAATAGATATATAATAGAAATATTCTTATGATGAAATTTTACGTATAAGTAGGGGAGTAAATAAATAAATTTTATCGGACGCTGTCATTTTTCATCTATGTATGTCTTTATTATCTTATGTCTTTATTATCAAGCTGTAAATTACAAGAGAAAAATTTACTATTAAACTGAACCTTGCGAACCCGAAAATTTTAATTTTGATGAAACTTTATACACATGTAAAGGGGGTAAATATATAAATTGAGAAATTTTCAGTTGCCGCTCAAAAGCGATTCTGAAGAGTGAAATCACTCCTTATGTGTCTAACGGCTTTTCGCTTTTCTTGATATATTTCGAAAATTATTCAAGATATTAAAAAATGTTTTATACAAAAATTTCATGATAATAACTACTCTATTTAACCATATTAATATAATAAAATGCAAATAAGGCTCTCAAATTAGAAATCTATTAAAGGGATATATTGGCAGTAAGAGACAGGCGCAGTTATAAAGGCGCAAAAAAGTATGTTGTAGAAACTCAACGTTACATAAATAAACGCAAAGCGGACGTTTCGGCTAATCTTTTAGCCATCTTCAGCGCAGCACATTAAATTAAAATTAACCGGAAGATAGACCAAATCGCAAATTCACAAACATTTATCAGCAAATTGTTGAAAACGCATAACGGGGATCTCTCACATCTTCATGAGTTCGATCGCATTACTGGTGTCGCTGGGATGGTCAGCTACTCGATTAGTAGGTCATAAGTTGAATCCAGTCAGCGTACGAGCATGCCGGAGCGATACATTTCCGATAAAGCCTGTAAATAATCGGTTTCGATCGTTTTCTTTAAAACGATCTCATGTGAGAGAACGCGCACGCACACAAATTTCACCACCGACTTACACGTAAGAGAACCACCGGACTTCATTGCACCGATTGATTAGCGGAGATAGTTAAAACTTGACACAGCCAGCCCACAGCAGTTACAAGACAACAACAGGTGTCGAGGAACCAAAGTATGTCAAACGGTTAAAAACAAATGACGTAACGTTCTTTATAACGGTTGATAGGTACGGTCGCAAAAATAATATATGTATGGTGACATCATAAAATAAATAAAATAATGTAAAATTAAGTGTGAATATAAACAAAAAACAAAAACCATCACAAAAAATATCAATAACTAAGAATCTTAAATATAGTTTACAATTGTTGTCAAGAATATCGGGAACCGACAATATCAGTATAAAAAATTAAATTTTGATTAAGTTTTGATCAAAAAACTCTTTCCAGTACCACCTTCACCGCTTATATAAAGTCTAAGAACTTTACTATTATCATCAGATATACCAGCAGTAATTCTATCAAAGATTCGTTTTTGATCAATATTTAATTGCGTTACCATTTCATCGATATTGACTTCAAATTTATTGCTAACATCTTTAAAGTCCTTCATAGCTCCTTCAACTCGACAGGAACACATTCTAATGCACCATTTTCAAGACAGTCATTTTCCTCTTCATTTTTTATAATTTCTGATATTTTTTTTCAATTAATTCTTTAGTATTATTTATACCTTGCTGAATGTCGGTTATTTTTTCATGATACTGAAGAGCATCTTTCAATTTATATTGTATTAAAGAAAATGCTTCTGCATAACTATCACATTAATTCTTTAATTCACTAATATCTCTCCAAGATTGAAATAATAACAATAATGAAAAATAGTAACGCTCTGGTTGAGTATGGACATTATATTTGTAATGATTAATAAGATATCCACGTTTACGTTTCTTTAAATATAAAGATTCACCAAGCACATAATACTTTATTGTCTTAGAAATTGGTTTAATTTTCGTAATATCACACCATTTTGCATAATCATACAAATTAGTAGATTCTAATTCTTTAGGTCTGCTTGGATAATATGTTTAATTGGTGTGTTTTTGTGTTTTCCACAATATTTTTTATTTAATTTTTTAAAATCATTTTTGTGTTTTTCATAATATTCCTTATTCGATTTTTTAAAATCATTTTTGTATTTTTCGTAATATTCCTTATTCAATTTTTTTAAATCACTTTTGTGTTTTTCGTAATATTCCTTATTCGATTTTTAAAAATCATTTCTGTGTTTTTTATTATAATTTTTCTTTTTTGTTAATAAATCATTTATATGTGATTCATAGTATTTTTTATTAAGAACGCTTTTTTATTTTTACTAATAACATCTGCCTTACACGATAAAACATGTTCTGAATAAATTTTACAGTTCTTACTTCGCTTTTTACTATCTTCATAATTACAATTTACTTTTCTTTTTATACCATGTTGATCTCTGGTTAAATCTTTAGTAGCATTATTAATATCGACACTATCTTTTATATTATTTTCATTAAATCCATATTTATGATTAATTTGTTTTGATTCAATTAATCCTCCAATTTGAGGAAAATGTTCTATTCTGTTTGATTGAAACATTTCCGCTAAATGCTGACGCATTAAATTATAGTCATATATAATTATATCCGGTTGAAGATCAAATAAAAGAGATATTGCAAAGGTTATTGCAAAAACCCCGCAATTATTACCATTAGGTTGCAATTGGACTGTTGAAAACTGTATTGGTTGCTTATCAAAGGAACAGAATGGATATAATTTTTCAAGATAGATTTTATGGTGTGCATGCAATCGTTTCATATTCAGTGAGTCATAAATATAAATCATTTTGATATCGTAATAACTGCAAACCCAATGACCATCTAAATTAGTTGCTATATCGTTACAGCTATGCAATATTTGAATGTTTCTGATTTTTAGAAACAGGTTCAATTCTATCAAGACATTGAATTTTCCATGATTCACGTGGTTGATATTTTGAGCAACTTTTCAATAATAAACCGAAATACTCAATATAAATATCATCTAACCATTCACCTCTAAGAATAATCTGTATATTCTGCATATTTAGAGGTAAAATATTTGCAACAAGATTTATACATTTGTGTGCGTTTATTTTTGTTATGCAAGAACTGACATCTGTTAACAACGTATTTTCCTGAATATATGTATAATTTTTTTTACTATTTTGCGTTTTGTCTGCAAAAATATCCAACGATGAAAAAGAATTCTTAGAAGTGTCATGAGTAGAATGCTCATCATTACATTTAACATCATTACATTCATTTACAATATTATTATTTTTATTTATTATATTATAACGATCAAACGGATCTTTATCATATTTTTTTACTATTTGCTCCATTGTCATTTTAGTTATATTATTTTTAAATTTTATTAAATCTGCAGACTTTTCTTGTTCAGTTTTCTTTTGTCGACATTCTCGTTTTTTTTTAACTAAGGCTTCCCTTTTTTGTATTTCATCTAAACTAAATAATTTTTTTGGATCATTAAGTCTTATAATTCGAGGAAAATGTTCTATTTTTTCTAATTGAAACATGTGTGCCAAATGTTGACGCATTAAAGTATGGTCATACGTACCTGTATCTGGTCGAAGGCCAAATAAAAGTGATACTGCAAATGCAATTGCAAAAACACCGCAATCAAAAGAATTAGATTGATTCTGAACTAATAGAAATCGTACCGGTTTTTTATCCAAAGGATAAAATGGATATAACTTGTCAAGATATATCTTATGATGAGCATGCAAGCGTTTTAAATTCAATGAATCGTAAATATAAATAGCTTTTGTATCATAATATCTACAAACGCAATACCCATTTTTATTAGTAATCATATTGTTCGAAACCGAACTAATACGAATTGCCTAATAGCAATTAGGAACGGTAACGATCGCTACAATAAATAGCGAATTGATCGCGCTCGAAATCTGGCGCCAAGCTGCCATCTCGCGCGTCGCACGGTGAGCGACAAATAGGAGCGCGCTCCAAAAGCGGCGCTACGCGAATCGCGCCAGGCCCGCGGCATCGCTCGTGCCTATCAATGCGGGCCACGCAGCGGTCACCCGGGAGAGCCTAAACTACAAACAAATTGTAATAACAACGTTCAAATTTTTACTAATCATCGAAAACAACAACCGGCGCGATCCTATTAGACAAATACGTAGAAACTTCGAGAACACTAAAAGGAACGTTTGTATAAAAGCTCTCTCGGGGAACCGCCGGGCGCACTCGATCGAGATTCATCCGTGACAGTGTGTGATAATATCGTTTAAACGCTCGTAATAGAAAAGTCGCTCGCTTTTCTAATTCGTACGCTCGATTACGAAACGCGAAGTTCACGATCATCATCAAAGAGATTTCTCGTCGCTCGCGATTAATCTCTCTTTGTCAAAACCGCGCCGTTTATTCCGTCGCTCGCGGAAACGTGCCGTTAATACCGCCGCTTGCGGTATTCGCGATATATCCGTCGCTCGCGGAGCCTATCGTAACGCTCCCGGTTGCTCGCAGGAGTAATCTTTCGGTTAAATTTGGCATAAATCTAATCGACAAAGAACTTGTTAATTATTTATTGTGCTTAATAAATTGGCTGCCTTTTTTACAAAACACTATCGTGTCCACTTCACGCGATCCTCGCGCTCCCGGATTCAATCGCGCACACATATCGTAACAACTATGTAATATTTGAATATATTTCTGTTTCTTACAAACAGATTCGATTGTATCGGGATATTGTATTCTCCATGTTTCACGTGGTTGATATTCCGAACAAGATTTTAATAATAATCCAAAGTGATCAATATGAATGTCTTCTAACTATTTATCTTCAAATATTATTTGGATCGCATTAGGTATTTGGCGATTGAGTATTATCCATTATTTTATTAGCAGATATAACAAATTGAACACAATAAAAATTAAAATATTATTTATTTAAAATTTATTATTATTTAACACTTTTACATATATAAATATTTAATAATTTAAAACAATTGAGCATCCAAATTTAACGCTCTTACAACAAATAATTCTTAATTATATAAACAAATATTTTCAATAATATTAAGCTGCTAAGACAAGGCAAGATTTAGCCTTAATGCAGCTAATTTTTTTATTCAGTGCTTATAGCAGTGCTATAGCAACTGATTTTTTAATACAGCGCTTATAGCAGCCGATTTTTTAATACATCGCTTATAGCAGCCGATTTTTTAATACTCCGTTTATGGCAGTTGATTTTTTTAGTACAGCGCTTATGGCAGCCGATTTTTTAATACAGCGCTTATGGCAACCAAAACCCAGCGCCAGAGAGCAGCCGATACAACAATTGACAAAATTGTTAATCACGTTTAACTTGTAAATAAAAATTTTTATTTATTATTAACAATTGCAGTCCATGATAATATCACATGTAAATATATTTTAAATAATATCTTCTTATGTAATTGAAATTATTTGAATATCTGCCACTGTCCAAAGCCAATGGCAGTCTGTCCTTTTATATGGCAACTGCAACAATAGTGGCTATAATGAAATAATATTGCGACGTATGATAAATACTATTTTTTACCTATTGCTTAGAATTGTCTTCGATTAGTAATCGTGATGCATGTAACAGGTTACGATTGCAAGTTGTCTTACCTACGTAAAGCACGTAATCGTAATCAAAGAATAAATTTTGCTATAGTAACGCAACATAATGAAAAATAACGAAAAATTAATGGGACGCCATCTTTAAAATGATTCAATCGATAATTATAGCAAAATCCGCCATCTTTAAAATAATACAGCCAATGAGAAACGATAATTATTTAATCGATAATTGTAGCAGAACCATAAAAAAAGGCAAAAATATTTGTTGTAAATAGCAACAAGATCAGCGTCCATCTGCCGTTTCTCCCAATTAAAAAAAATAGACAGATCGAAAATGAGAGGAAGAAATAAATACTATCTTTGATATATCCATTTTTTGATATATATTTAAATTAAAAAATTTTGTAGATGTTGATAGATGATGATGCCGATTTTATGAAACGATGATTTTATGATTTTCTTTCGATGATCCCGTCGCCGCCGCCGCTCCCGTCGCTAGTCCCATCATCACCGATAGCGTTGCCGCCGCTCCCGTCGTTACCATCGTCGCCGACATTTCCGCCGCCGGTCACAACCATCGGCCCCGTCGTAGTCACATAACCACCGACCCCGTCGCAGGCCGTATCGCCACTGGCCCCGTCGTCAGCCGTATCGCCACCGGTCCTATCGCTGGCCCTGTTGCGGCCGATCTCATGAGCGATATTGGACAAGGTAATATTTTAATTACAGAATTTTAATTATACCATATTGCTTGATACTTTGCTACTTACGTAGCGTATATTTTTCTTTGTACTACTTTATAAAATAATATATAATTATATAATTTGTTTTTAATAAATTTTATTTGTATTTTACAGTTCGAAGAGCAAGAGGCAGAGCTGCAGGGGCTCGATAGCAGGAAGAAGGCTTCATGCATTTCTTAATAAAGTTATGTTCTGCGTCACATAAATATCATTGGGGCAGGAGAAGAGGACGAGGAAGAGAAAGAGGAAGAGGATGGCACTAAAAAAATCTCAGCTAGCGCCAGATTATGCGCGTATTTGCAATTCGTGATTCGTAATTTGCGATTCGTGAACGGTATAAAGAAATCTGATTGGTTGAATTTGACGAATCTTCCATCCACACTATTCACGAATTATAAACGAATCGCGAATATGCGCATAGTCTGACGCTAGCTTTAGAGGCTACACACAATAAAAGGAATAAGGAACAGGGAGTAGAGAACAGAGAACGTGTGTACATGCAATGTGCAGAGTGCTCCACTACGGTTGCTCTTTGTTCTCTATTTCCTGTTCCTTATTTCTCTTATTGTGCACAACCCCTTATTGCTATTAATTATTTCTCCATAAGAGATAGGATACAAGAGAGAGAAATCTGAATACGTTAATATGTTAAATATTGTTTTTAATTTTGTATTTAAGTAAAATTCTATGCAGTATTTGGTTAGGTTTTTTAGCAAAATGCTAGCAGCATGCGCGCAGATTGGCAGCAAATTTAATCAGAATTCCATGCCACAACCATAGCCATCTGTGATCACATTAAGCTCAGGTTTTGTCGGCAGAGCCTGCTGACAGGCAATGTGAGCAGATTGGCAGCAGAAACCACGCAGAGCCTGCGCGCAATCTGACGGCAGATTGACAGCAGAAATCGAGCAATTTCTAGACATTTATATAAAATGGTACATTTAAATGGATTGAAACATTTAAAGGGTCTCGAGTCCAAGTAGCAAAATGACAGTAAATTTTGGTCACAAAATAACCAATTAGAGTTAATCCTAAAGTTAGGTCTCATAAGATTCAAAAATGACGTCAATAGTTGATATGTCACATTCACGGGATGTCATTTTCTGACGTTTGTCTTAATAACATAAATTTATAATATTAATAATATGTATTAATGTAATACATATATGAAAATTTGAATAATTAATTTATGAAATTAAATCAAAATTAAAATATTTTATTTATATGGAAGTTAATTTCTATTTTATATCTTAAATAGATATAATAACGAACGATTTTCACTTATTTGGATAATTTCTTTCCAAATAAGTGAAAATCGGATATTTATCTGTCTGATTTTCTAAAAATCAGTTCAATATCTGAATTCCCGGTACGGGAGTCGTACCAGAAATTAAATTGATAGAAATAATTACGATGTTATTAGCCGCATTTTGCAGGCATTATATATACGCTCGTAACAAGAACTTGAATACGGATATAGAAAATGAATAGTGCGCCGCATAGCTGTAAGCGAATAAACTATACTATTTCAATAAATTATATGAATGCTAAAATCTGCAGATTCTATTTGATTTCTACTGCCGATTTGCCATCAGATTGCGCGCGCGCAAATCTTGCTCGATTTCTGCCGACAACCTGATGTCAAGTTATGTTAGCAGATCCTGCTGGATTTCTGCTACCAATCTGCCGTCAGATTGCGCGCGCGTAGATTCTGCTCAGTTTCTGCTGGCTATCTGCTATAATAATTCTATGCAAATCCTGCTCGGTTTCTGCTACTGATCTGCTGTCAAATTATGTCAGCAGGTTTTGTAACATTTCTGCTGACATTCTGCTATCATTATCTGATATAACAGACTTTGTATACAATCTGGAATCTTTCTGCTGACAAAAATTTGTAGCAGACGTTTGGCAAAATCTGTTCCAACAGACTTGGCTATCTGGGAATCTAATATTAACAATAAACATAAAGCATATATATAATATTGAACATAAAAAACCTAACCAAATACTGCATAGAATTAATAATAATATTAATGTTAATAATAATAATGTTGTGTTATTTTACGTTAATATTAATAATAATCTAATATTATAATATATCATAATGATATAATAACATAATGACATAATGATATAATCACCTAATATTAATAATGATATTTAATTTTACTGTTTGTAAATTTTCTGCTTCATATATAAATAAGTCATTTTACTGATATTCTTTTCAAAATTATTTTATTTTAAAAAAACTAAAGATTTAAACGTAGATAGACACATATATATAGATATACATACTAGACATAGATAGACTTATATTGTTATATTGGTATACATACTAGATGTAGATAGACTTAAATTGTTATACATACTAGACGTAGACTTACATTGTTATATAGGTATACATACTAGATGTAGATAGACTTACATGATTATATTAGATGTAGACTTATATCCTATATTTTACAATCAGTATGTATCAAATCTTTCGCTGTTTGCTTCTCGCTGACCAATTGTACATTTCCATCTTCATAGTAATGTATTTATACTTTGAGGCTACCTCTCAATTCAGCGTTTCTTGAGTTTGGAGTAAAATTTACGGTCCATATCGAACACCAGCAACCGTTCCAGAAGTTTTTAGGTTGAAAGTGATGATCTTCTATGCATTAATGTTATTTTTCTTCCCTCTATCTGTGTGCGAAGAAAAGAACAGAATTGTAATATTTAATTTAGTTTACATATCTGGTTTTATATGTGCTACTCTATGATTTATATATGCTACTTAATTGTACTTACTGTCTGTTACTGCCAAATCTATATAACCCAATATGTTACACTGTTTAGCAAAGTTCTTCAGCTGGGATTGCATACGGTTTTATACGAAGAAATCCCAGCTAAAAATATACCAGTCTTCTCGAAAAAATTGATCTTGTAAATAAGTGCTATAATTTAGACAATATTCAGTTATAATCAAGAAATAATATATACTTATAAAACAATAAATAAACATATATAAGCAGATATATATACGAAATTTTCAATCTACTTACTCGATAGGATCAAATATATTGCAACAGATTCGAATATAACCTTATAACCTCAACCCTATTATATCTTTCGCGATGCTACTGTGTACCGTGACTACCGCGTCGCTTGATACGTGATACGTGATACGTATCATATACGTATGCACGCACATACACATTGTCTCTCAAGGCGTATTTGCACATTCAAGCGAATAATCGTACATGAGCGCTGCAAACGTGCCTTGAGGGACAAAATCGCTTTGTACGACTAACGTGAGTCCCCTTGCCTCTCACGATTCGGGGATGAATGCAGTATGTACATGTTATGTGTTTGTGTTTGCTCAAGCGATGTGTTCAAATTGAGTACAATTTTTGATGATCCATTTCTCTCCGAATCGTGAGAGGCAAGGGAACTCACGTTAATCAAGCACCCCGAATCGTGAGAAGCTAAGCAAATAATGAATATGCAATAAACAGTAACACAACAAGTGTTTCTTTAAGAAAATTATGTGTTTTGTTTACATTAATTGATTCGTATTGTTTGCAAAAATAAAAAGTAAGGAATTTGAAAAATAAATACTTGACAAAATATTATGTCACAATACTGTAACTTTCATGCCTTATAACTCGAAAAGTACTTGAAAAAATACTTTATTATAGTGTTTTGGAAAGCTCTCGACATAAGCTATAAGAATTAATAAAAAATAGAGGGTTCTATTTAAGAAATTAGAGGTGTCCTTGACTTGACCTTAACGAAGCCATCCAAAGTCAAACCGATGACACCATTTTATGTTCCCTTCAAAACCATACAATTTTTGTTCAAAACGTTTTTCTCTAAAATGCTTAGTTTTTGAAAGAAAGGGGTGTACGTGTGGTCTAGGACACCCTGTATATCTGCTTATACACGTTTATTTATTGTTTTATAAGTATATTATTTTTTGATTATATCTGAATATTGTCTAAATATCTAAATTATAGCATTTATTTGCAGGATAAAACGAAATCAATCAATCCTTTCAAGAAAACCGATATACTTTTAGTTGGGATTTCTTCAACTGGGATTGCATAAAGGTAAAGGCCGCATGCAATCTCAGCTGAAGAACTTTGCTAAACAGCGTAACATATTGGGTTATAGAGATTTGGTAGTAACAGACAGTAAGTTAAACACAACAGTAAATTAATTAATAAGTAAATACTATGTATGAATACTTTTGTTTTCGTTGCATATGTATAACTAATATTATAGAAAACCAAAGTATTCATACATAGTATTTACTTATTATTCTTATAATGGATCTTACTGCAACAAAATGTTATTCGCTTTGTTAGTATACATACATAATATATATACTTTGATTTTCTTTGCATACGTATAACTATATGATATTATTTTATAAAAAAACAAATTTTTTTGGTATATGTTAATTTACAAATAGCAATGAGATTATTTAAAAAAACTTTACAAAGGTAAGAAAAAATACGCCAAGTATATAAAAAAATCCCAACTTGTATGCAAAAAAGTTTAATATCTATCCTTAAAATATAATATTTATAAAAATGTTACATCCAGACTCGGCGAAGGATGAGTCGACGGAAGGGCGTAACAACTATCTTTTATTATCCCGAAGTTTAAACGTCTCGTAGCGTTTGGAATTGGGTTGAACGAACTGACAGGTCCGCAAAGCAGATAAACGACTGAGTCGCTATTACACTGTTTTCGGAAGTTCGCTCGGCGGTCCTTTTTTGGTAAGAGAATTTAATCTCTTTTACGCGGGATGGGACCAAGTGCGATCTTTATGTAGGAACGAGTGGGGAATTAATAAAGGGTTACTTTGATTTTAATTAACAAAGTTTAAATTTATTCATTTTAAAATTAATGATAGGTGTACATGATTATAATAAAAAAAATAAAAATATAATACTGGTTGTGTTCTTAGTATGTGAGTGTGTACATGTGTATGTGTGTTTAATTCGCGGGTGTTACATTAATACGGAGGGCATCAGTCAGAATGACGAGGAAAAGATTCTATCGTTAACATTTAGGTTCTGACTGGTTAATACAATATAAAAATATATTTGATTTAAGCGTAAAAAAAATAAGATCAAAATCAATATGTATAAGTAAATAAATGTATATTTTAATAACGGTCGGAAGTATAAAATTGGTCGCTAGCATACGTGTTAGATTAAGATCAGGAGTTAAAATTTTCTAAGATTTATCGCCGGAACGGATTGATGATTTAAAAGAATAAGACATTCTTCGGAAAGTTTTGATTTAAGAAACAAGACAAAAAGGAGGAAAAGAAATATTATTCAATTAAACTTAGTTTTTTAAATAGTAATTCAGAGGTGGAAGGATGGCAAGTTTGTACGGTGTTTCGCTTTGCGTTTCATGTCGACAGCCCGATGTTCGATTCGTGGTTGATCTGGAGATGCTGCCAAGTGAGGACACTAGTGGCACAAGTGCCTAACTCGCGAATTATGAAAAAGCACAAAAGCACAAAGTAAGACTGTGTGAAGTTGAAGACCGGAGAAATAGTGTGTGTCAATGTCTCTTCGAATCCCCTTTTTATAATTCTCAATCTTCCAAGACTTCAACGAACTGGAATTGCGTAGAAGTGGGGATTCTTCGTCTTAACGAATTAAAAATTGTGCTAGTGTCCCTATTAGGCGGGGTGTTTCTCCTACTTTTCGAATTTATACCCGTGGTGATCATCGATTGGTGATCTCGATATCAGTTCAAGTCTCTTGAGCATTAGATTTCCCTTGCGCACGTGATCTGATTAGAAAAAGTCTTATTTCCTTATGATTATTTTTATCAATATTAACGCAGCTGTGTTTACTGAATATTTCGTCACAGAAGTTTCGTCATTATTGATTTAGTTATGTTTGTCAGATATTTTCTTAGAAGAAATTTTATTATCTTTTCGATATCAATTTATTCTTTTGCTGGAAAATTCTATTTCGAGGATATCTACTGATTTTTTATTTACTTTTAGGTGACCGGCGCGGTTTCGTCACCGGTCTCTCGCGTCTTTCTCACGGTTGCTCATAGATATAGATATTGACAAGTGACTAAATGTTTAAAGAAATGCGTGGCGCAAGATGCTCTATTTACCGAAAGACTCAGTTTTATCACCGATCGATTATCGTTGCGGAAGGAAGGAATCGTGGAGTCGCCAGGACGTAACACCCCCGGCCTTAGACAAATGTTGGGAAAAAAACCCAACATTTTGCAGAAAAAGGGAAATGAATTCTTTCCTTTCGCGGTTAATTAAAGTATCGTGAATTGCATGTGGTTTCGTGCATGCTGATTTGTTTAAGAAAGAGGAAAGAAAAGCCTTCTTTTTCTCTCGTCCTCCTTTTACAAAATATGTACTTATAAAATTTTTCTTGCTTATTCTTTTAAATTTTCTCGTAATAACAAGAACTTTCCTCATAATAACAATAATTCTTCTTGTATTAACAAAATTTTTTTTGTTATAAATCATTTATTGTTGATTAAAGAATCTTAATACAAAACTATCTTTTCTTATATGTGCCCATTTATGGCGTAAAAGAAAAAAAACTGTATATGTCATAATGTTTACCTGACCAACATAAGTAGTCTCAAATCTTCAGTTGGAGATTTTATTGCTCTGAGAGAGATAGGATATTTTTCTTTCTTCGTCCCATTTTTCCTGGTTATTAGTGTCCTCCGGACAACGCAGGTGCAGCTTGTCAGGAAGGCTCTCGATGCTTAGCTTGAAATCTCATTTACTGTGAGTAATTAGCCATTGATTGGGATATCATGTTGAATCCCATAATAAAATGTCCAGGCTTTATTTGCCCGGATGCTGAATAGTTAGAGCTGGATTTGCTGATGGATGTAGAGCGCCAAGATGACTTGTCAATTGACAAATGCTGGGATTGTTTTCCTTTTTTTTTTATTAGCTGTTGGTTGAAATACCGTGTTTGTCTGCAGAATAATAAGCTTCATTTGCTCGAAGCTAAATAGTTTATCATTAAATGTAGCATAGTGAATGCTTATTGGTTGCTGGAGTCGATGATATAATTGTTCTAGCTCATTGTCCCCCCCCTTTTTTCACAGATGATCAGATAATATTTCTATATATATCTATTTTTTTGTTCCAGAAAAGATAGTTATGTTTTGTTATATATGTCTTTTTTTTTAGCCTTAGCAGGGAGGGGAAATGCCTTTACGCATTTCCTGCCCACATTTCAGTGGGCAGGGGTATGTGGGACTCCCCCCGGGCCTAAACAAACGGCCCGGGGAATACCCACTAACCCCCCCCCCCCGTGGCGCCAGGCTCCTACCTGGCGCTTCCCAGCCCGACGGCGGGATGTGCTTACGCTCTATAACCACCGCCGGGCCACACATGCGCTTCCCAGCGCCCCTCCTCCGTAACCCTACCTCAAGGCGCGCCCTCTGGCGCTTTCCTCCAACGGGTGATCAGAGGGTGTAGGGGCTATTCCACCTCCATCCTCTGATCACTCCCTTTCCCACCTGCCCCTTGGGCAGTCGAAGGCTCCGGGACGGAACACGCCCCGAAGGGATCGGGCTCCTGCGCCCGGCCCAAGGCTTCCCGAGGTACCTCGGGTGGCCTCCCCCCCTTTCCCTTTCCCGCCCGAAGGGAGGGGTTACACTCCCTACCCCCCAAGCGATACTCGGCGGGGAGCCCGAGTCCCGAACAGATCGGGCAACTCGGGATCCCCTCGCACCGAGCTGCGAGGTGGCCGGGCTTGCCACACCGGTAGCATAGCCCGGACCGATCCTTCCCTCCCGTGCACCGCTGCCTGACGTGGCCGATCGCCAGGCAGCGGAAGCACTGCAGGTGGCGGGCGCGGAGCACCTCCACCTGTGCCCACGTCCATCCCACGCGCACCCTCCCGGCCACCGCCATCCTCCTGACGAAGACCGCGGGAGCCCGCACCCACATGGTCCCCGGGCCGAACGAGGACCTCCGAATCTCCCCGACTCGGAGATCCCCGCCCCCTCAACCCCCCGAGGGCCATGAGGGCCTCTCGCGCCTCCCCGAGGGTCATCGAGCTATCCAGCCCTCTAAGTCGCATCTCCGCGAACTTAGTGGGCCGGGCAACCCGGACCCCAGTCCCCTCAAGGACCCCCTTAAGGCTTTCCGCTAGCCTGTCCGCCAGTTCGGCGGATGTGGGAGGCTCCGGGTCCTCCTCGCGGGTCCTGAATGGCCTAGGGATCTCAATCAGGATCCCCCCGTTTATGGCCCCCCGAACACACGAGTCGGCGATGCCCAGACCCAGGAGGTCTATACGCTCCCGGGCCCTGACCATCGCCGCGTCCACGGACAGCCCCGCACCCTCCGGTGCCGACCGCTGCCGGACCCGGAGGCCGGGGCCTTTGTTATATATGCCTATTATATAATGATTGATCTAAATATTATGCTAATTTGTAAATTAATGTTAAACGCAATAACATTTATAATATTTATATATGTCTAATACTAAAAATACATGTATGTGTATATATATGTATAATATATATACAATATATATATATATATATATATATATATATATATATATATATATATGTTTTTAATATATTGATTAATCTAACAATTAAATAATACAGTATGGCGCATTCGCTTATGTTTTCTCTTATTTTACACGATGGGAAATATATTTACTGTAACTGATAAGTTGAATTTGTTCCTATTACTCTGTTTGATAAAATTTCAATTATTATTTTTTTTTTTGTTAAAATTATTATCGTGATTCGTCTTCCAATTCTGAGGTCCATCTGAAAATTCTCGTAATTATTTATTAGTTTTGATATATGAAATTCGTAAGCGATTGGGATGTACAATTCGACTATTCTTTTTTATTCTATTGTAATTTTTACGTTATTTTTATTCAGGATTTCTAGAACTTCGTAAGGCCCAGTATATTGGTCTCCGAATTTACCTGGTTTTGGACCCTTTAATAAAAATACTTGATCTCCCGGTTTAAAAGTTTGCGGGTTGATTTTTCTATCGTAATAATTTTTTGATCTAACTTTGGCTTGAATTACATTATCGCGTGCGTTTCCTTGAATTGCATGAAGTTGAGTGACAAGATTTATTAAATATTCGTCGTAATTTGCGAATTTATCCCCAGAAGGTAGAAGTTTGTTCGATGGAATACGTGCTATCTTTCTAAAAACCAGCTCATATGGAGTGTGCTTTGTTGCTTCATGTACGCTCGTATTATAATTAAACATAGCAAGGCTAATCCATCTATCCCATTTTTTTTGTTCATTTGCATATTGTTTTAAATATTCGCCTAATGCGTGATGTGATCTTTCTAATGATCCGTTCGATTGAGGATGGAAAGCTGTTGTGCAAAATTTATGAATTTTAAATAATTTTGCAACTTTCTTTATTAGGTCGCTAAGGAAACTTTTACCTTGATCCGTTAATATTGCTTTTGGTGCTTCAAGTAAGCAAATAAATCGGTCTACGAAAGCTTCTGCGATGGTTTCAGAAGTTTGATTCGGTAATGATATTCTCATGCAAAATTTAGTTAATTGATCTTGTAATATTAGAATATATTCGTTTCCTCTTTCGGTTTTAGGTAAAGGGCCTACGATATCCATAGCTACTTTATCAAAGGAAGATCCTGGTGTATCTATAATTATCATAGGTCGTTTTGTTTTTACTCGGACAAGTTTTTTCAATTGACATTATAAACATTGTTGTATATACCGTTGAACATCTGCTTTTAAGTTTTCCAGTAATATGTTTTATTCGGTTATAAGTTTTTGTGACTCCCCGGTGTCCTCCCGTTGGTAAGCAATGCATTTCACTGATTATAACGAAACGTAAGTCTTTCGGTGGATATTTAATTAGTCCGTGGCAAATAATAACTTTAGTAGGAGCGTCGGTGAATATTGATTGTATATATGATTTAACGTCATTCCATGGGACATTATTAATAAACTCGGTTTGTGCGATACTAAATGTTTCTAACTTTAAATCTTCGGTTATATTTCGTAAGTCTGTTAAGATTTTAATAATTTGGTTAAGGGTAGTCGTAGGGCCTTCTCGCTGTCCCTCGCTGATGGGTAAAGCCAGATGATAATGATTTTTATGTTTTATGGCCTTAGCTTTTCCTAAGACAAGAAATCCTAGGTTCGGAAGCTCTTTTCGTTTGAAAAGTTTTTGTGAGCCTGAATCTAAAGGTGTTCCCTGAGTGTCGACAAAGTATACCATGTTATCTTTTCGTAAAAATAATAATTCTCGAGAGTCTATAACGTTATCATGAATTATTCTATTTTTAATAAATGCGGGTTTTCTTTTTCTCGACTTTAAATTTTGGTTGATAATATCTTCCTCATTTTTTTTTCTTCATATTCTTTTTCACTGTTAGAATCTTTATCTGGCGGGTCGTTTCTTTTTTCAGTCTCTTCGATCTCTTCTTCGTCGCTATGCAATTCGTCGGTTATTTTATTTTGTTCAATATTTTGTTTTGCAGTTTAACTTCTTGTTTGAATTTTATTTTGTTTAGGAGGATCATGTATTAAAGCTTTTTTGGTAATTGATAAAAGATCTGGTTCATTTAATTCTGTTAGTGTAAATGGAAGAGTATCATTATTGTTATTTAATATCTTCGATATCGGAAAGATATAAATGGAAATCGTAGTCTTCTTCTTCTTCTTCGCTATCGGATTTTTCTAATAGTTCGGCAATTAATTGTGCATCTTTAGGATTGTCTGGGTTTAAAAGTTTCTTGTTTTTTATAATTTTACAATCTATTTCTTTGAAGTTTACAGGATTTCTAGATAATGCATCTGCGTTTACGTTTGTTTTTCCTGCTTTGTATACAACCTCATAATCGTATTCTGCTAATTTTAATCTTCAACGGAGTATTCGCATATTTGCGTCTTGTGCGTTTTCAAACCACATCAAAGGTTTATGATCGATAACTAAAGTGAATTTTCTTCCGTATAAATATAGTGGAAAATGTTTAACGCAATATACAATAGCCAGTGCTTCTTTTTCGTAAGTATCGTATTTTAATTCATTATCTGTTAAGAGAATGCCGGATTACCGACAGAACGCGAATATTCTTTATTTTGCAAAATCTTTTTGTTGATTATAGATATCAACAAATCCTTTTCCACAATTAAGGTACACATAATAACGGAGTACGGAGTTTAACATTTCATATGAAAAGTTAAAAAAAATGACAGTTAAAATGAAAATTACAGTTTTGTTATCGGCTTCTGCGTCAACATTTACTTAATATAACAAATTTGTAATCTACACGTGCCTAATCAGTAAACTCCGCACTCGGCATTTCATCAAAGAGTATAAGTGAACTTAGAGAAGTGAATTTAGAAGCTTTATAAAAAAGATTTTGCAAAATAAAATTTTCGTGCATATGTGTGTGTACGAGATGGAGGCTCAAGAATAAAACAGAGCAGTAGATTAGTTGCGTAATGTCGCGATAGACGGAGCTGCAATCTTACATGACAAAGACAGACATAATCGTACTACCTTTGTCTCTTGCGTATGAGTAATATACATGTACGCACTAACATTATTGCCCCAGATAGCAATTTGTTAACAAATTGTCGCCAAATTGGCATCAAATTCGCTCAAAACTTGGTAACAAATCCAGTGCCATCTGTGTCCGCATTAAGCTTGTGTTTTGGTGACAAAGCTTGTTGACATAACTTGACAGCAAATTGACGGCAAAAACCGAGCAAAGCTTGACATGATTTGACGCCAAATTGATGGCAAAAATCGACCAAGATCTGCGCAAGACAATCTGATAGCAGATTGTCAGCAAAAACCGAACAAATTCTGCAGCTTTTGGCCATTCATATAAAAGTATATATTTAAATAGATTTAAAGCCTTAACCCTAAGTAACAAAATGATGATAAGTTTTGGTCATAAAATGACCATTAGATAATTAGACATTATATAAAATCATATATTAATATGTTAAAACATATAAGTAAATTCAAATAACTTAATTTATAAAATTAAAGATCTTTTTGGACAGAAATTGTTTTGAATAAGTGAAAATCGAACAATTATCTGTCCGATTTGCAAAAATCAATTCAATATCTGAATTTCCTGTATAAGAATTATGTCAAAAATTGAACTGATAGAAATATATATATTATAATATTATTAGCATTTTGTAGGCTTTATATACACTCATGACAAGAATTTGAATACGGGTATAGATAATGAATAACGCGCCGCATAGCGATAAGCGATTGAACTATTTTATAATACTTTGTAATAAGCTGCATATTTTGTTCGGTTTTTGCTGCCAATTTGCCATCAAATTGCACACTCTAGATCCTGCTCAGTTTTTGCCGACAATCTGATGTCAGTCATGTCAGCAAGCTTTGCTCGGTTTCTGCTGCCAATTTGCTGTGTAGTTATGTTAGCAAGCTTTGCTTGATTTTTGCCGGCAATCTGCCAGCTTAATCGGTAGTAACAATTCTTGTACCAAATTTGTAGCCTTTTTGCTGACAATAATTTGTAGCAAGCACTTGGCAATATCTATTAGAACAGACCTGGCTGACTGGGGCAGTATCTTTTTTCTCTCGATCATACGCTCTGTCTCTTTCTAATCGCTCGCTCGCTATGTACTACGTATCGCTTAGCTTCATGCTCCTCGCATATTCATTTACGCGTTCACTCGCGCTTCTCTCTCTCTCTCTCTCTCTCTCTCTCTCTCTCTCTCTCTCTCTCTCTCTCTCTCTCTCTCTTTCTCTCTCTCCCTCTTTCTTTCTGCTCGTTCATTATTGTATATTGTATTCTTTTATTCCCTTTATTATATTCTTTTATTTGCTCAATTTTTATTCTTTCTATTCTCGTCTCCCTACATGAAAATAAATAAATTTATTTATTTATGTTTATTTGATACATCATAAATGAGATACACAAGTTATTTTCTTTTTCTATTTAACTATAGTTAAATATAACACACGTACATACAAAAATACACATAATTAAATACTTTTTCTATTTATGACATACACAATATCTCATTTATGTTGTATAAAATAAAGACGAATAAATTAATGTATTATTATGTAGGAAGACGAGAATATAGAAAGAATAAAAGTCGAAGAAATAAAAGAATATAATAATGGGGATGAAAGAATACAATAAAGAAGTACTCTGCGTTGATACCACTGCTT
>NW_027223325.1:6966549-7277674 GCF_030449975.1 Polyergus mexicanus
AAGCAGTGGTATCAACGCAGAGTACTTGTACAACGATATATCGATTAATAATTCACATCAGTCACTAAATATTAGTGAGCATAAAGTATTGCTACGGAGAAAGATCCAACTATTTCCTTTTTTTTCTTACTTTTGGCACTTGTATAGACACTTGCTCACTTACACTCATATCCTCTTTTTCTTTGCCCATTCTTCTCTGTCCGTTTCTTTCTGATCCGAGCATACTATATGTGTGTTATATATT
Source organism: Polyergus mexicanus (assembly GCF_030449975.1). Classification (NCBI taxonomy): domain Eukaryota; kingdom Metazoa; phylum Arthropoda; class Insecta; order Hymenoptera; family Formicidae; genus Polyergus; species Polyergus mexicanus. Next base: position 6,966,794 of record NW_027223325.1, read on the forward strand.
ATCTATATGCGATCTTTTCGTGAACTGGTTGTAAATATTTCATACCAGATGCGGTTTGCATGAGCGTTCTGGTTAAAAATATATCCCAGTGGCGATTTACGTGTGCTGGTTATCGTAAAAAATATCCCAGAGGCGATTTACGTGTGCTGGTTATCGTAAAAAAAATCCCAGAGGCGATTTACGTGTGCTGGTTATTGTAAAAAATATTCCAGAGGCGATTTACGTGTGCTGGTTATTGTAAAAAATATCCCAGAGGCGATTTACGTGTGCTGGTTATTGTAAAAAATATTCCAGAGGCGATATACATATATGTGCTGGTTATCGTAAAAAATATCCCAGAGGCGATTTACGTGTGCTGGTTATCGTAAAAAATATCCCAGAGGCGATTTACGTGTGCTGGTTATTGTAAAAAATATTCCAGAGGCGATTTACGTGTGCTGGTTATTGTAAAAAATATTCCAGAGGCGATTTACGTGTGCTGGTTATTGTAAAAAGTATTCCAGAGACAATTTACATGTGCTGGTTATTGTAAAAAGTATTCCAGAGGCAATTTACGTGTGCTGGTTATTGTAGAAAGTATTCCAGAGCTGGTGTGCTGGTTGCTTTACAATATTTTGAACCGGATGCGATTTAATAGTTATGTAAGATTAGCAATATAACCGTTATTATGTATTATAATACATATATATGTTTTGTGCCATTGTATGTATGTATGTATGTATCTATGTATGTATGTATGTATGTATGTATGTATGTATGTATGTATGTATGTATATATATATATATATATATATATACATATATATATATATATATATATATATATGTATATATATATATATGTATATATATATATATATATATATATATATATATACATAAAAGCACACATATATATATATAACAATAACAATACATGCACACACACACACACACATGGCCAAATATTATTCCTTTTGGAAAGATATATGGAGAGGCACACACACACACGTACATATATATATATATATATATATATATATATATATATATATATATATATAAGTCCATATAAGTAATGTATGCAATTGTGTTCAAATATGCAATAAAGGCAGACATGTGTCTATGTTATACTGTTATCTATACGCTTAGATACGCTTAGATATGCGTGCGAGGCAATAGAGCAGTAGAAATACACGATGTTGTCCGATTTCAACATATTGAACACAATTCTCTTTCAAATATGCATAAAACATGCATAAATATTAATATTGGTAACAGCGGAAAAATTATTGATATTATCGATAATTTCGGTCGGTATTATCGATAATTTTAATTACGCTTAGATGAGGGAGCTAACCCGTCGGAGTTCGACCGTCGCTCCGGCATCCTCTTAAGGTTCGTGAGGCGTATGCTATCGGTTGGTCTTTACTTATTTCTCCTTGTGATAATATTCCTCCAACGGCTATTCCTGATACATCAGTCGTTAGAATAAATGGTTTAAAAAAATCTGGATATTGTAGTACTAGTTCTTCGCATAGTTTTTGTTTTAAAATTTCGAAAGATTTTTCCAGCACGGAGGTCCACTCGAAGCGGGTGTCGTTTTTTAATAAATTTGTTAATGGTTTGGCAAATTTGGAAAAATTCAGTATAAAGCGTCTGTAATATCCTGCAAGTCCTAAAAATTGTTTAATATTTTTAGGTGTTTTAGATTTTGGAAATCGGTGTACTGCTTCTAATTTTTTCGGATCTGGTTTTATTCCGTCTTTACTGATTATGTGTCCCAGATAAGTTACTTCTGTTTTTAAAAATTCACATTTGTCTGATTGTAGTTTTAAGTTAGCTTCTCGGAGACGTTCCATTAAAACATTGTATTTTCTTTCGTGTTCTTCTAACGAGGTTGCATAGATAAAGATATCGTCCATATAAACAAATAATTCTTTGCCTTGTAGCCCAGTTAATACTAAGTCCATTAGGCGTTGAAAAGTAGCCGGAGCATTTTTTAGACCGAATGGCATACAGTCAAATTCGTAATGTCCAAAAGGAGTAGTGAAAGCTGTTTTATGACTATCTTCGCGGTTCATTTTTATTTGATGAATTCGGCACGATCCATATAGGCGTGTTATATAGCGATTGTGAGTGTTTTACGATTCCTCCTTCTAACAGTTCTTCTACCTGCTTGTTTATTTCTTCTTTATGAATTTGCGGAAATCGATACTGACGAGTGTTTATTGGTTGGTCATCTGTAGTAGGTATTCGATGCTGTAATACGTGAGCTGCGATTAATTTTTCTCTAGGAATATGAAATCTATCTTGACTATCCATTATTAATTTTATAATGCTTTTTCTCTCTGCTTCATTTGAATGTTCTAATCGCAATGATTCTATGATTTCGACGAGTCGATTCTTTCCATTTTCTTCGATCTGAAATAAAAATTTCTAAAGGTTTATCAGAAATCATTTACAATATGGACCGTTTATTTTGAAAGTGGTGCAAGTCTATTTTCTTTTGTTTCGAGAAAATTAAATGTTAGCAGATCTGACAATTAAAAAATATAGGTTAATTATATGAAGTCTGGGAATGTTTGTACTAATTTATCAATATGTAATTTGATTATATAAATTTCTTTTAGGCGAATTTAACTAAAATAATATATATTTCCAGGCTGCAAATGGACTTACACCACTTTCATAATTAGTCAATTGTAAATATCATTTAATTTCAATTTTGAAATAACAAATATCACTTAAAATATATTTCATATTAATCCAATTTTGTTTATAAATAATAACAAGAAATAAAATAGAATTAGTATTTTTTATTTTGAACGTTAATTATATTTATATATTGTTAAACATAACACAAGATATTGGTATTATTAATTATTTATGCTCTTCATGTGGCAGTGTTTTGAAATATTCATGATGCACAGGAGGTATATAAGGTAATAGCTGCTGCATATCCTTATATTTTTTGTATGTAATAGGCCTGGCATCGTGATGGAAATTGGACTTACACCACTTTCATAATCAATGGTTACGCAATTTCTTCTACCGGCCAATTTTAAATTGAACAAAGCATTGGCATTTTTTAAGTATTAAATACTAACTAGTTATAAACAAAAAGTTTACACTAAATTAAGCATAAATTACGTCATATCTCATTTTTTTAAAAAAAGGACTTACACCACTTTCAAAATAAACGGTCCATATATTAATAAACATATATGATTTATAATGCGACACAGGCATGCCAAGTTTCTGCATGTCACTTTAATTTTAATCTTTTTTGTTCCAGGTCTATCTGGTAAAGCTTATGATTAATTTTAAAACAAGTCGATCAGTTTGGCACGAGGCACTTTTAAACTCAAAATTGATGATCGATGTGATCGACATTATTGCAGTGGGTTAAGTAATTTTATATTGTACTATTTGTAATAAAATCCGCAATATAATTGTTATTTTACATATTATATATAATATTTATTTGGGGGGAGGGGGACATAATAACATAATTTTAGAAAAATAAAATACATTTTAATTTTCTCGAGAAAATCTATAATATTTCTATAAATGCAAGACTGATTTTATCAAACAAATACTATTTTAAATTACAAACTCTCACAAACTGTATTGCTTCTATGTACTTGGCTAATTTGATTTCATATTTAGTTTTGATTTTTGATTTTTTAAAGATTTTGATTTTTTAGAGAAAAATCATTTTTTAGTTTTTTATTTTGTATGAAAATTATTTTTTAAGGAATATTTTTTATAAATGTTATTTTTTAAGGATAAATATTAAACTTTTTTTGCGTACAACTTGGGATTTTTTTATATACTTGTCGTATTTTTTTTACCTTTGTAAGATTTTTTTTAGGTGATAACAATTCTATGTAATTAAAATTAATATTGTCCACCTCAAGACGCTGTTGTTGTTCCTTTACCTCCTCCGGCTCCTCTTCGGCATCTTCTGTCTTCGACAAAGGTTTACAACGATCTTCAGCGCCGACTTTCTCTTCTTTCCTCCTCCGCAGTTACTTCCTCGTTATTATGAAGCTGCGATTTTTGTTTTACATGAGCCGTTTCTTTATTTCGCCCACCACCTCTCTGCACTATCAAAAGCAAAAGGAAAAACTATAAATAAAATAAGAATTATAATTAAATTATTTTTATTTACTTAAAATTATGTCTCACCTGGTGCTATCGTAATATCAGCCTTGCGAGAATTTTCCTCAAATAAGATTCTTCCTACAATTTAATATTTTATCAGTAATGATAAATTTTTATAAAGATTAATATTTTATTTTTATACAATACTTACCTGTAGGATTAGTTTCAAGCTCTTTTTCATCCCTGCGTTTTCGTGTCTGAGTGCGAGTCTTTTGTACATACGCTATTCGCCGGAGTGTTCCGATCTACAAATTATGATAAATTTGTAAATTTAAATTAATCAAAATCTCTCGTATTCGATTACATTACACTCTCTCTAATATAAATAAAACATTTTGCTTATCATTTAAAAAGTTTTCTCGATGTTTAGATAACAGGAATTTTATAAGATTTCCTGGATTCTCCTTCTCATGTTCGAATCCCTCCCGCATTTCTATTATTTCACTCGCGATATGCAGCAATTCATCATAATCGGCGAAATAGCCTAACCTATATAGCAATGCTAGTACAGTGCTCGAGCGAAAAGACGAAAAATAGCGTAATTGATTTCCGACGACTCATCCCATAACGCTGATAAATATCGCTCTCTGTTTAACGTAGGCGACAAATTTCAGCGTATAATTATGCATTTGCATAATATTTCTTTGAGTCCAGGCATTTTTATCAACGCTCATTCACGATATCACTTTTCACGATAAATATAACACTTTTCGCGAAAAGACACACGTTGCTTCGTTCAATGGTGAATTCGAAAATAATTTTTCTACTACACCGCGAAGCATTTATTTAAACTCATATCCCCTCTTTTTTCCAAAAAAGAATACCCCCGAAAGAGTTAAAATTTTTCCTTTCTTCCGAGAAAAAAACGGACAAAAAAATATTCTTATTTTTATTATGCTATGCAGGCATTGCATGCAATAGTTTTATTGCTTAGATGTTTTTATTATAGAGGTGTTAAAGTAAAGGCTTTGTTGTGAAAATTTTTTAAAATTTTCGTAGAAGGGTTAGGATTATGTTAATTAGAAACTCGTCCTTTATAACATTTTTCTCTTTATAATATAAACTATAAAAATTTATTATGAAATTTATTACGATTGATAAACTTTATTTACGCTTTGTAGTCTATTGTAAATGTATTTAGAGAAAAAGTTTAGAGAAAATTTTTTCTTGTAATGTATCTAATTTCTAGATATTTCTAGATGTTTTCGCTAAATTTTTAGCACGATGAACAAGTTTGAACGTAAATCACAATTTTTCCTGTGATTTAGTTGCCTGCGCAAACTTTTCCCCCCCACTTTTATTTATATTTTGATACATAAGCCGTGCGAGAAGATGCGAATTTTTATTCATTCGAGTTTGGTCGTACGAAATCTTCCTTTCGGCTTCGATACAAGAATTCGTCGTTGTTGTGATTAGTGTTCACCCAGTTTTACTTGAAAGTGATAACAATGGTTGCCACGAAGAAAGTATCCAGTTATCAGAAGAATCTAACCGAATTTATTAAATCTACGTATGTTTGTGATATTAGCAAATCGGGCGCCAAGACTGACATCGATAAAAGAAACGAACAACGCTATTTATTACTATCGACAACGTATAGTCTTAATTCATCCTATACTAAGAAATTACATGTGAGATTGCAAGCGATAAACAAAGATTGCTTCGTGCTGACTGTTAAATTAACAGGCAATTATATCGATGGAATTTGCTTCGATATGGACAGCTGGCAGCAGTTTCAAAGCAGCATGAAACAGATGAGTCTGTATTTGAGCAAAAATAAAAAAACTAGACCAAATCCGACCATCATCAACAATATTTCCATCGGATTCACCACCGCTTACGTGTCGAAGGCTGTGATAGTGATTTACAAGGAAAATGCTGAACAATCGGCGAGTAATGGTGAAGCGGAGGAGCAAGCGCAGCTGCCTTTGAAGAAGCGAAAAACGCAGAACATCGTTATCGGAATGCAGAAAGCTACTTTCCTAGGCCTGGAAAATATTGCGAAATGTGTGGATGCACATTTGTCTCAGCTAGTTTGCATCGCCGACACCGTCAACGTGTGTGCCAATTACTTAATTAACGAAATAGAATTAAAACTTCCCACGTCTTATATAAATAGATTGTGAAATTATAAAATTCATGGTTGAAGATAATTTTCAAGAAATTGAATGTAATGTACAAACATAAATAAATAATTTAATCTTTTTAGATGTATATTTTAATATTGTATTTGAAGAATTACTTTCGCTCGGCTTTAATGAAATTGTACGTATAATTTTAAATCGTAATTGTTAATTTTATAAAAATAAAAAATAAAAGATTGTTATCAATAAATATGAAATTTTTCCACTTTAAAAATCACAGAGTAATTTTTCCTTTACCCCTCTCTAATATTTTCTTTACTTCTTTACTACACGCATAAAACATTCCGTCAAAATAATATCAAATGTTAATTGAACGCTAAACGAGCATCTTATTTCTAACATAAGCGCACCCAGAGCACCGCTTATAAGCTTGTAAGCAGCTGTGCTCAAAAAACACCGGTACGAGCACATTCCCGCGAATACGCTTACTCGCGTCGCTCCCGCGGCTGCTTAACAGCTAATCGGCCGCGGTGCTTCCCGCTCGTTCATGTACCGGGAAACGCTAGCGCGAGCATGCAGCCGCCGCGGTGGGATCCCCGGAGCCCGGATAATTATTACTCAACGCATACTTACGATGAATATTAAAAATATTCGAGGATTTTTTATTTATGAGTGCGAGCGTAATCGGGAAATCGTTCATTTCGCAAAATGGATGTACGGTGGAAACATCCTTGGACGTCGATCATCTGTGGGCCTACGGGATGCGGAAAAACAATTCTCGTGAAAACGTTTCTTCATCATTTATCCGTCATGTCAGATGTTCGATTCGAGAGAATTTTATTTTATTATGCCGAGTGACAAGACACATTTCAGCTTACAATGCGCCGCGAGTGAAAAAGAAGAAGAGAAAAAAGCACAAAAAACCGGTTACGTTAATAATGCGCTAATAATTACGTTGATAAAATTGAAGAAAAATATAATCGAATTTCGCGAGGGATTACCGCGCCCGGAAGATTATTCCAACGATCCGCTCTCGCCAAAATTAATAATAATCGATGATCTTATGAGAGAATCATCGTCGTGCGACGCTATCGTAAATCTATTTATCAAAGGAAGCCATCATAAAAATCTCAGTGTTATACTCATCTCGCAAAATCTTTTTCATTAAGGGCGCGGATAGCGCGACATATCTCTCAACGCGACTTACATAGTAGTTTTCAAAAATCCACGCAATCGCGCTCAAATACGTCATCTAGCGCGTCAAGTATATCCCGATGATCCAAAATTTATGGAAGAAGCGTACTACGACGCTACATCGGGACCATACGTATTTATTGGTTGATTTGAAACAATCGACTCCAGATGAATATCGCTTTCGCACGCTTTTCCAACGATACTCGGCATTACGCATACATACCGCATACATAGATCCAACAACAGAAGTGGTGGCGCATAAAAGGGTAAAATTCGTGTTTGCAACTTGTCAATCGTGTGATTACAGCGTAATGGTGAAAAAAGAAGAACCTAATAAAAAGTTGATGCCATCGAATAGAGCAATAAAGAATGCTAGATGTTCTATTGGAGAGAGAAACATATGCCTTTTAAAAACCTTGTGTCATTTAAAAAAAAATCAAAAAACCGTATTCTTACGAGCCACTGAAAATAAGCTTATAAAGTCCATTCAAGAGTGCATTTTCAATACGCTAAAGGATAACGTACCGTTTCGTTGTAGCGATAAAAAGCGATTAGCCAAACATAAAACGGTCCTACGGCGTGTTGTGGCAAAACAAGGTAATTGGAAGGCTAACAGAAAACTATTAGTACAGCGAGATGGATTTTTACCCTATCTTATTGGAGCTATACTAGGGATTATATTATCTCAGATTATCGGCGAATGAAAGAGAAAAATACAATCCTATACAACCCGTACATTCTCCGTATAGAAAAAATATTAAAAATAATAAAAAAGGAAAGTGTTAACACCTGTACTTTGAACAATGGAGAGGGCTAAGAAAATGGTTTTGATATCTACCGAAAATCTTGAGAGAATGCAGCAAATGCAACAGCAACCGGAAATGGCATCTATTGCGATGACTGATAACTCGCCAAAGAAAAATACGGAAATATCAAATGTGGAAAATATCAAATCAATAATAATAATAATTCAGTTCGAACACCGGGAACAGCTTTATCGCAACTCGACGCGGAGATTGGCCTATTCTTAACTTCGCGACTCCTATCGACGAGGACAAAAGATGGAAATGATATAAGGAAGTACTCCAACGTTATCTTCACTTGGTTCGGGAAGCGAAAAAACGCTTACGCGAGGATACACAGGCTAACGGCGAGGACGTTAAGGACGAGTAAAACGAAGACACAAATTTGGATGTCGATGATAACGAATTTATGGAAACGTCAACTTTAATTAGCAGCCACCGCGGTAATGGTAACACTAGTAGTAGTAGTAGTTTCTGGAAAAAACGCGCACAATCGGCTAAAATGATCAAAAAAATACTCAATATAGTGTACCGAAATCTTATCGCGACAAAGCGCGAGCACTATTAAAATACTTAATCGATATTCCGACATCTAAGATTAGCTGGGATAGACGAGGACTCGTAACTACAGACGGCGCTGTCATAATCCGCCGCTGTTCAAATATCGCGGAACTTATAAACGACGCGATACGCGAGAGAAAAACATTTAAAGTAACCAGAAGAATTCGCTTGATTACTGCATGACATAGGCACTCCTTCCAATCTCATAGGAAATCATGATTTATTACATACGTTCGCACGATCTCAGCGTATTAAAATTGTAGTATCGTGCGGAAGTTCCACTCCGAAAACTTCGACCGAGCGTTCAAAGTCGTACAGACGTAAAGTAGACGAAACGAGCGAAACCGAAGGAGATATGCTATTTGTATCCGCCGACGAGGACGAAGACGACAAAACATTAACGAGCTACACAGATTCTCCAACAAAGAAAAGAAAAGGATTGCTCGACTAGAGCAAACTCGAATGATGGAACTTGAAAGATTGTATTACAGTCTCTCGCACTATGCCGGCTATTCGGCAATGGATAATTTATCGCAAGCCGTTAAACCGAATTTGACACGTAACGAGGTCATCGATTAGCTTAAATCGCAAGACGCATATGTATTGTTTGGTACGTCGAAAATTTCCACGCTTACATTATGACGTGACAAATATCGATGACTTATGGGAGGCTGATTTGATTGATATTCGTAATCTCAGGAGCTATAATGACAGTTATTCACATCTATTAACGGTTATTGACGTACTTAGTAAATTCGTTTGGGTAGAACCTTTATGCGACAAAACAGGTGCCTGCGTGGTAAAAGCCTTTCAATGCATATTCACGAGAAACAAAGAACGCCTACCCGTATGCAGACCAACAAAGGTAAAGAATTTATTGCTCGGCATGTACAACATTTCTTAAAAGAAGAAGATATTCGTTTTCGCGTAGCTCGTAATCCCGATATTAAAGCAGCTATAGTGGAACGTGTTAATAGAACGCTTAAAGAACGAATGTAGCGTTATTTTACAAACAAAAATACGCGACGCTACATTGATGTTTTGCAGGATATCGTTCGCGCTTACAATTATACTAGGCATTCCACCATCAAAATGCAACCTGCAGTCGTTACGAGGGAAAATGAGTGAATCACGCGTGAAAATATGAATCGCCGGTGAAACAACAACGGCGATGGGGAAAAGAAAAAGAATCGTGAGCAGAAGGCTAAATATAACGCGGGCGATTTCGTACGTGTCAGTAGAGCAAAAGTAGCCTTTGAGTAGCTTTGATACGAGGCAAAGTGGAGCGAAGAAATATTTCGAATTCACCGTGTTCTCGAATGGAGAAAACCGCGCATATACAAATTAAGCGATTTAGCGGGCGAAATTATAGACAGGATGTTTTATGAACAAGAATTAGTGCCTGTTATTAAAGATTTGCAAAGGGAAGAATTTATTGTCGATCATGTGATAAAAAGTAGAGGGCGTGGTAACAATAAACAATTATTAATCAGTTAGCAAGGATATCCTTCAAAATTCGATTTTCGGATACCTGCTTCGAGTTTAAAATCATTGAATCAAAAATGAGGGAGGAAGATTTTTATGATTCTCCCGAGTAATAGCAGCATGCGTTTTTTCCGGAGAATAAAATCACATGTTTTACCACTGAATTACCTCAACGTATAGACCTGCAGGGACGTTGGGAAGTAGCACTCATGGAGATTCAATTTCCTAGACTAGCTTTCTTCATATATGCCCTGGAGAAGGAATCATAAGATTTATCGATATTCAAGAATACACGATAGGTTCCCAAAAAAAGAGAATTAACGCTAGGAAATCTGAAATACCATCGGGTATTTACTCGAGTTTGCACGATATTATAGAAGCTGTGAATTACTCTGCAAAATCCGTGGATTTGCATATCCATTGGCAATTTGGAGCTATTATCGGATGCAAAATGTGGCGGCCTACAGCAACCACAAAATTACGGCAGCACGATATTTACGAAATATTAGCGTTTCTCGCAAGCGCTCGGGCGTCCGCGAGTAGTGCGGGAGACGCCGCTAGTCGGCACAAGGCGCCCGGGCCAACATGAAAGTGGAAAGCAATACGGCGGACATATAGCATGTCCGCGCGTAGTTGCGGGCGGCACCGCTAGGCGACGCAAGGCGCTCGGGCTAACTTGCAAGTGGAAAGCCGTCCGGCCGAAATATAGGTCAGACCCCCTGCGGAGAACGGACGACAAGTCACAAAGAGAGTTCTAGGCGCTAGTCGCTGTACGCGTTGGACCACGACACGGCGCCAGTCGCCGAGAAAACTCGCAAGACGCCGCGGATAGAAAGCGTCATCTCGCTACCAACGGTGGCTGAGATCGCCCTCCGGCGAAAAACTCGCCTAACACCGCTGCACTGCATCTCGGCCAAGCGGAGGAGAGTTAGCGCTCGGTTGCTTCTAGCTTCGGACGCTCGATCGCTTCCAGCTTCGGGCGCTCGATCGCCATACGCCAAGGACGAGCCACCGGCTACAGGAGCCCCGCTGCCGCCGTCCGAGCGGAATCATCTCCCGGGCAGCCCCCGGAAGAAAAAGAAGACCAAGGCCTGGCTACAGGCGCTCTTCGGCGCTAGCCCACCAAAATCCAGACCCGGGGGTTCCGGTTCCAGGATTAGGAGAGATCGACCAGTCACCCCAGACATCGAGCGGCCACGGAGTATCACACCTCCGATTCGGTGGTACCCTCCACCGCTGATTTCACCCCTATGTAAGACGCCCATGAAAGAGAGCATTGCCACGCAAACGAGCCCTCTCAAAATCTGTGTCGACGCGGCGACACAAACAAAGAGACGCGGGAGCAAACGGAAGCCCTTATTTGATAATAACAATACATCTTATGCGTACAACCGCAACCTCCGTTATTAGTGTATACATTGTCGTAGGAAGAATAAATGTATGATATTATGTTTGAAAAACCGACTCGTTCATTCATCTACCTACAAGTAGGATTAGTTGGGTAGTATCCTACAGCGAATCCTAAAGCGATAGATCTCCTATCTCATACCATACCCACACAAAATTATTATGAAACTTTTCTGTGATATTGCAAAATGTGATATGATTCATAATGTACATTTTTTCGAAAAACTTTGCCGAATACTCGGCTTCGATATGCATAATAAACTCAATGCTAGTGTTGTGGATCGTTTACGGTTATGGCTTTTTAGTGAAACCGATTTCAATATACAGAATACCGATGAGAAGCACGGTAAAATTGAAAATAATACCGTTACATCAGGCGTTTTATCTTTCTGGATTTATGACGATGAAATTTATACATCGCCATTTTATGTATTTCCGCGCGGCCGAGTAATAATAGCCGCCGAACTAACTAGTTTGTTGCGCGGTATCCCCGACAAGCTCTTTGTCTATTGCGATATTTGCGAACCTTATATGACTGGTGATGTGCAATCTCTTCTTTTGCGAATAGTCGCACTTGATGTTGGAAAAAATTACGCGTTCGCGTCTACTCAAATAAAGTATTTCTCACTCAATACAATGCCCTGCGTCAAACGTCTTTTCGCATAATTGAGATAGATATAAGAGATCAACTAGAACAGGGTACACTATTCGAATTTGGAACGCTGACAGTGACATTACACTTTAGGCGTATCGAGTAGATAACATAATAATAATTAGAAACTGAGATAAAAAATTAATTATTAATGGATTATTATTCGACGTATTACGACGAGTTACAAAACGGCGACAGTCGCGTTGTTCAGATGTGTACTACCTTATTTAACTAGAAGCGTACGTACTGTGGGGAAAGAAGCTTTACGTGCCGGTGCTAATATAATCGAAGATGTTGAAAATAATGCCGTTTGAAGTACCGGCCAAACACCGATTTGAAGAATCGCGCGACAATCTTAAGAGAAAAGCTAAAGAAAAAATAAGTAGTCTGATGAAGGATTCGGTTTATAAGGCGGATGCAAAAATGCATATAGCTCAGTTTCCTTTCAGCGGGCTCAACACGCGCATCGCTAAATCTGCGATGTTACGTAGACGATGCCAGGCGCGTAAGAAAAGTTCGTCAAAGTGTAAGACGCGAGAGAAAAAAAGAACAAATAGAAAAACATCGAAAAATAAATAAGAGAAGAAAAAATCGCACAATGGTGAAAAGACTTAAGACATTCGCGAAACGGCGTAAAACTGGTAAAAAGCGCACCGACATATTTTCTTAAACGGCATATATTCTAAGCCAGTGTTCGGAATTAGATGCCCTTTTCGGGCCGATATCTGAGGCGCCGCTTGAGGTTCCCACTACCGTTCGAGGTTCGACGGCCGAGCCGCCAATCGCGCATGCAACACTATGCCTCAAGAGCGTCCCTATATAAAAAATATACTGATATCGTACCTTCTATCAAATCGTCATTTAAATTTGCCTTGCTAAGTAATTTTTATAAATTTCTATTATTAATATATTATATATGTAATCTATTACGTATATATGTATTATATGTTATAATAATATATAATATATATGTGCATAATAGATTACATATATAATATATTAATAATAGAAATTTATAAAAATTATCTAGCAAGGCAAATTTAAATGACGATTTGACAGAAGGTACGATCTCAGCATATTTTTTATATAGAACGCTGCTGAGGCATAGCGTTGCACGCGCGATTGGTGGCTCGGCCGTCGAGCCTCGAACGGTAGTGGGGAAACCGCAGGCGGCGCCTCAGATATCGGTCCAAAAAGGGCATCTAATTCTGAGCACTGTTCTAAACACATCTAACAGCAAGAATTACAGCGACGACAAAAAAAAACTGCGATAAATAAGCTTGTCCTTTCTTCACACCCATTCGAGCGAGTGTTTAAAGAGTGAACTCGATCTCTTTTCTTCACCGCCCACACAAACTAGTATTAAAAGAATCGCAATGGATTCATTATAAACCCGTGACTTCGCTCTCGGACGATTCCCCGATAGAATTCGTCATTCCGGGTCGCGGAGAAAAATATTTAGATCTCACGCACACCATATTAAGTCTTCGCGTACGCGTAGAAACGTTGGGCGTTTCCTCGGGACATACTGCGGGGCAGCCACCACGGCCATTATAGGCCCCGTAAATCATTTACTTCATTCCATGTTCAATCAGATCGACGTGTATCTCAATCAAAAGCTCATGTCGCCTCCAAACAACGCTTACGCATACCGCGCGTACATCGAATGTTGAGTAAAGTTACGGCCAAATATCCGCTCACGAGAATCGAAGTTAAAACATTTACGATTCACAGTGGTGTTGTGGATGAATCGTTAGGTAATGTAATACTTGGTCAACTTCCGAAAAGGATAATAGTCGGATTTGTTAATAATAGAGCGTTTAATGGGGATAGAAAATTAAATCCGTTTAATTTCAAAAATTACGGAATAAATTTTTTCTCGTTATACGTCGACGGTATGCAAATTTCTAGTAGACCGTTACAACCGGTTTTCTCGCTCGAGGAACCGCTTTACGTCAAAACTTATCAAACAATCTTCGCGGGAACGGGCATCCTTTTTTGAATGAAAGAAATTCTATAAGTAACGACAATTATTCCAGAGGTTATACGCTATTCGCTTTTGATCTCACATCCGACTTTTCTGCTAATTACGTGGAACATTGGAATCTCGTGAGATATGGTAGTTTACAATTAGAAGTGCGATTCGAGAAAGCTCTCACTGAGACCATTAATTGTATTATTTACGCCGAATTCGACAATGTAATAGAAATCGACTCGTCTCGTCAAGTCATCGTCGATTTTGCCGGATAGATATTTATTGCGCTCTGGTATTTGACCGTTACAACGTAATACTCGGAAAATTTTTCTTTTTTTTTCCTGCACATTCGATTAAAATGCCAACAACATAAAATATCAAAAAATCTGCAATATAATAGAAAAGAATTCAGTTTCATTTGAGACACAAACGACGCTTCGCGAGCAGTTTAAACTATTATAACCACGCTATCGAGAGCGCTCCAGTCTTCACATTATGGATATAGTCATCGATATACAAGATTTCCGCGATGCCAATGCAAAGTTTATTCCCAAGAAAGTTGCTATTACCGCGCTTAACGCTCCATTCGTCGGGCATTGGATTATGATGCCCCCGCATTCATTTGGCGATTTACCAAGAAATGTAAATGTATGTTCTATAACATGAAAACAACTGGCTCACACGAAATTTTCACGGTACCGAATGGTTTGACAGCAAAATTAATCCGAAATATTTTACAATGCAACTACGTAAAATAACAAAACAGGCACGTTACATTTACGTCAGAGGTACCGAAAAAGCAAATTACTTGGAGAATCTATTCTCTAGAAATGTATATAATTTGGAAGGTATTTTTCCCGCATTCAAAAATCTGTCAGAAGAAGAAGTGCGTGGACGATATTGTGGTTACCACGGATTTCGAAAATTCAGAATCTTTCAATGCGCATTACGCAACATGCATAAATTAAAATATGGTTGATTGAGTAAAATAATATAGTCAATATGAACGATAGTACTCAAGCTATTTGCGATTCTCCGGATAATTGGAGTTTAAACATCGGTGACAGTAGTGTATCTATGAGAGTTCTAACCCATGTCCTCTGAGGGGCAAGGGGGAAAGGTGGTAAGAGGCGAGGGGAAACCGGCGCTAAGAAGTATGACGTCACGCGGGGGGACCACGTTCTAATCGGTAGGCGAGGGGTCCGCGAAGACGAGGGGAGGGGGACCACGGCGAAAGCAATAGGCGAGAGGTCCGCGGGGAAAAGGGAACGCACGTGTCCGCAAGTAGGTGCAAGAAGGAGGGAAGAGAGAGAGGGGAGAGGGGTAAGGGAGAGGACAGGGAGAGAGGGAGAGAGAGAGAGCTTTATTTGTTGGGCGTTCTGGGACGAGTCTTCTCAAGCGCTAAAAAGCAATATATAAGAGACTGTACAAAAGTAGTAAGCGATATACATGTAGTGAAAGTATGCATGTAAGTGTGTGTGAAAGTGTATATGTGTGTATGAATAATGTGCAAAATATAAATGGAAAGATATGTTTGTATATCAGTAAATAGACGCGTGGTATGTCGGAGAAATAGAAACGGTAATGCAAATCACTGCGGATCTGTTTCAAATAGTAGGGCCGAGCAAGTGCGCATAGAGTTTGTCTTAAAAGCTGCCAATGAAGGTATGTCACGCAGGAAGACGATTCCAGAGCCTGATTGCGGTGAGTCTGTAAGAGCGCTTAAAGAATTCGGCGCGACATTGCGGAAATAAGAGAAGGCCGTTAGCGACTCTTGTAGCTCTAGAAGAGGTCTGAGCCCTGATGGTGAAAAGCCTGTACAGAAGATCTGGTTGTTGAGTTCTAAGAATGCAAAAGAGAAGGCAGGCCACATGATACTCCTTTCTAGCGTCGATCTTGAGCCAAGTCTGGCGTAATAAGGCGATATATATGTTCATCAGCCTTGACTTTAAAGATGAACCTGATACGCATTCATAGCCCAATATAATCTCAGGTTGAGTTCCGCAGTTATATCCGTAAATACCGCACAGCAGTAGTCCAAGTGTGGGTTAATGAGAGAAACAATAAGTCTAATTTTTAGAGCGTCAGGTATAAGATGCGTGCTGAAATGATGCAGTTTGAGCTGATATAGTATGAAACGTACTTTATTGGTCGTGTGAGACGTGCCGATCCCAAGATAGATTGTTAGCGATCCAAACGCCCAAGTACTTGACGCAAGCGGAATATTGTACGCAGATTCCGGCAACTGTTATTTTAAGAATAGCGGTTAGATCAATGGCATTAACATATCTTGATGTGCTCATTATAATAAATTACGTTTTGTTGGCATTTAGAAGTAATTTGTTAGAGGTAGCCTAAGTGAGAATGGAGTTAATGTCTTCATTGACTCTGTTTTTGGCGTTGGCAAGGTCATTAGGTTTGCTGTGAAGGTAAATCTGCAGATCATCGACATATAGATTATATTCGCAGTGTTTCAATACATGTTTAAAATCAGCCAGATAGAGTGTGAATAATAGCGGGCCAAGTACCGAGCCCTGCAATACATCCATCCTGACCGGAGCCAGGTCACGTAGTCATTGGCCTTATCACGGACGACTTGGGATTTATCTGTCAGATAAGAGTAGATCCATCTTAGTACCGTTGCAGAGAAATTGAGGTTTTTTAGCTTGCTGATAAGAGTGTCATGATGTATACGGTCGAACGCCTTAGAAAGATCAAAGAAGACAGAGATTGTAACCATCCTATTGTCAGCAGCATGCCTGACCTCTTCGAGCATTCTGATGGGACACGTCTGTGTAGAGTTGACTGTCGAGGATCAAGTAAATTATGATCAGAAAGATACAGACATATCTGGTCGCAAACGGCTCTCTCGAGCACCTTGGACAGAGCTGGCAGGATAGAGATCAGCCTATAATGCTACACTTTTGTTGAATTCCTGATTTTAGGTATTGGACAGACGAGTGCAGTCTTCCACGACACTGGAAATAAACCGCTCTGTAAAGAGTAATTAAAAAGATGTTCAATTACTGGCATGATGCAGGGCAAGGCGAGCTTGACCATTCTTCGGGAAATTCCATCGCAACCAATCGCGCCGGACCAAGCTCTGTGAAGAATCCTCCTGATGGTAAGAGGAGTAATGTAGTTCCGGTGCAGTGAAGTATCGTCGAAATCCTCCGTGAAGGAGCCATGGAGAGCAGTGACTCTCTCACCAGCGTATGGATTCATTTCACATTCTGCCGCAGTTTGAGTAAAAAATTTATTTAATTCATTAACAGAGTAAGCAAGACCCTTTGCCTCTGACCTTAATCAGACCGAGATGCCTAAGCTTACTCCAGACAGACCCCGCGCTTTCTCCACAACCAAAAGCATCTTGATAGTAAGCGCTCTTGGCATAACAAACAAAACTCTGAACTCTGTTTCGTAAAGTCTTGAATTCATTGTAATGAAAGCTATGCCTACTTCCGCGCCAAACTCTTCTGGCAAGATTCCTCGCTCTCATTTCTTCCTGAATCTCCCTCGTAAGCCATGGAGCCGGTAAGTTCCGGAAAAGCACTCGTCTGAGAGGTGCATGCTTGTTATAGTAGTAGATCATCAGCGAATTGAAGATGTTAGTTTTCTCTTCTATGCAGTTGGATACAAAGAGACCAAACTAGTTCGAGTTTAGGATGTCGATTAGAAAGATGTCCTCGTCGAAATTCCTGAAATCTCCACAGATGATTTGTCTACGCACACGTCTCTGGATCTTGATATCGTATTTGATATAGATGAGATTATGAGCGGATAGGAAGGAGACATCATGCTGACCATATTCCTTCACTTTAGCGAAGTCATCGACTATGCATAAGTCGAGGAAGGTGCTAGAGTTCTTCAAGTGATGAGTGGCCTGTTATGGCACTAAGAAAAGACTGGACGATAGAAAAAAGGTGTTAATTAACCGGCTGTCGTATGAGATTTCATTAATGTCAGCATTGAAGTCTCCAAGGATGGCAGAATGTCTGTAATCGATCTGTTTCTCAAGAAAGAGATTGAAGAAATCCTGAAAGCGACCAGTTTTAGGCGGTCTATAAATCGTTTCAAGAAGAAGTCGGGAAGAGCCATGAAGAATGATTTCAGCGATGATGTACTCAGGGCTACCCTCTCATACACCATCCGAATGTTCAAGGACGGAAGCACCGAGAGTGTCCAGGATGTAGATACAGACCCTACCGCCGATTCAATTGATTCTGTCGCATCTGAGTAGTGAATAGCCCGGCAGACGAGTCATTGTATCAGGTATGCTTAATTTGAGCCACGTTTCCGACATACAAATGATGTGAGATAGCCGGAAATATTGAAAAAATGACAAAATTCGTCGAAGTGCGTAAGAAGAGATTGGCAATTCACGTGGCATATCTTAAAATCCTCAAGAACTATTCTGAAGTTAGTCATAATTTGTATTAGCAATCTTGTCCTTAATTTTACTGCCGAGAATCGGACACTTTTCAGCATCGATGGCAGAGTGAGAAATATTCTTCACGGACAGGCCATGCTTTTTAAGACAATTATTACATCTCAGAGGCTTATTACCCTTTGTGCAGCTTCTAGTCTCATAAGCCTCAGCGCAGTGGCCGCAGGAAGGCTCTGCTTTGCAGTCTTCCGCAAGGTGGCCAAAGGTGAGACATTTAAAACACTGCAAAACTCTAACGTGATCAGCAAAGGAGCAGGCCAAGAAACGCAGATAAATACGACGACAAAAACTCCTACGCATTGCAGGCGAGACATCAATGACGCAACTGGTAGAACGTCTGTTTTGTTTTGGCGGATAGATGTATATGATCTTTACCTCGTTCGCTTGCTCCACATCAAAGTTCTGTGCGATGAGCTCGTTTTTTATATCGTCAAATTTCTTTTCGACAGCTACGCTATGGACGATTAGGATGTAGTTTGACATTTTTCTGGATCTTAAGTCCAGCCTCAGCAAGACCTGGATGAGCCCTAATCTTAATAATATCTAAAGAGCTAGCATTGATTCTCACGCCGTTGTTTCTTGCAAAAGATATTCTCTCGACCCGCAATCCGCACTCCGAGGGCTTAAGTACCCTGCAGAGAGTATCCTTGGTGACCTGTGATGAGGCAAACTTGTCCCCACATTTTTTGTCCGGCAGGACCAAGAAGCTGGTGGATCCCGACAACTCGATTGTTGGCCCATGAGGAACACGAACCTTGGCCTTAGCGGAGGCACGGACCGCAGAGGCGTAAGAATTTTGTTGCACCACACTTGTTTCGTCAGTACACGAGTTTTTGGCGACGCGGTTCTCGACTAACACCTCCTCAAGGACACGCTTCACATCATCAGTTGTTAGACTTGGACCAGCTGAGCGCTCGCCAAGGAGGCCGACAAGAGCGGTCGAGACCTCAATGAAGGCCTACCTGCACGATCGGAAGGCAGACTCGATGATAGATCTTTTCTCGAGAGACTCTTCGCTTGATAAGAGGAGTTTGTAGATATTGTCGCAATATTTATTTACAGATTCACCTAGCGCATTTACTCGGAAAATATTCATAATGTTAATATGCTTCTTCGACAAATCTGTTAATCTAGTATAGGTAGATTGCTTCGCGAGTCCACGCTTTGCTGCGCCACTGTCGTCGGGTCCCCCAGATGTCCCGCCATTGTCGCCACTCCCTTCATCGCTGCCGGCGAGCTGCCTCGCCCGCGCACAGAAAAAGAGAGAAAGAGAGATAGCGCGAGGCATGCACGAGTAGGAAAAGGAAAAGCACAGAAATAAATGACATTTTTTTATATAATAATAAAAATATTTATTTAACAATTGTGTGTATCATATAATTGCGCGCGCGCGTGTGTGTGTATGTATGTATGTGTGTGAAAATAATAATAATAATAATAATAATAATAGAATAATCTAATTTAATGGTAACACTCCTCATCTGAAACAGACAAAAATACATATTTTGTTGGTATAATGCGCTTTCCCTAATTTAATTTTATAAATTTGATATAAATTTTGAAAAGAAGATACTTACATTATCCTCCTAGAGCCGCAAGCTCTTCCTCCCAATAGTGGATTCCCACTTCTACGTAATTCTAATTTCTTAAAATTTTGGAGAATCGATACTTCTAAAAATTAAACTACGCCCACGGAAAAGACTATAAAAAGAAAGTCCGTAGGACTTGAAGCTGTTTATTATTCTGCAAATCTTACTTATGCTTTGCTCGTGAGATTGGTGTAACATCGAGTAACAAACGTCGATAATCATCAGCGCCTCTTGAGCTACTGGCAACATCATTAATCCACAAAAATTAGCGGATCGACAGCCCGGAGGATTTCAACTCAGAAACAATTCTTTTAATAAAAAAGTAAGTGAGCATTAATTTATTTTATTCTGTTATTAATTTTACGCTTAGGTTCTTATAATTAAGCAATATTATATTGTCGTTATAGTAAAAACCAGATCGGGGAAAGAATATGAACTGCAAGCTACCACCTTCCATCGAGGCCACCGCTGGAATCGGAAGACGAAAATTCAAATCGTCTACTTTCCAGCAATAACACCCGGGATCAGCAATAACATTCGAGACATACAAAGCACACATACGCTCGCACACAATCCTATTAATTTTTCACCCCTTTATTCAATTCCCAGCTACTCTCCTGTATATTCCCCTGAGTGTCCTTCTCCCGAATCACCGTTTCCCTCCGTTCGTTTTCTTCAATTTCTACTATCGTTTTCGGCGATACATCTACTCTTTCTCCACAGTCTTTCGAGAACGATAATTTCGAGAAGGCTATCCAGGATTTCTGCGATGAACTCCCGGACCTGGAAGCCGACTCTTCCAAAATTAATTTTCTGCTATTTTCTTATTAATTTTCTATCTTTTATCGCTATATTATACAATATACTTTCGTGTACTTTTTGCAGTGGTGAAAATAATCTTTTTGTAAATAAATATTAAATTATATGTAAATTTTTCATTGTACAATGTTCCATATTCCCGCGTAATATAAATAAAAATGTTTTTTTGTTTTAAAGCAACCAGGTAAAAATATTTTTCTTTCCTTCCTTTCTTCCCGACGTTACAGTGACGTTATAGACTCTGTCCTAAGACTCCGTGTCAAACAGTCTCAGGTATCTGTATATATTTCAAGACCTTTTCTATCATCTTCAGCGATGACTTTACCGTACGTCTACTTATGCAGCAGGGCTCGATCGCTCGGACAAGGGTACCCATACATGCACGCACGTGTTCGTTACCTTTCATAACACTTAGTTTATTCTAGCGGCACCTTATCCAATTCTTCTCGTTTCAACAGGAAAAGTGGAAGAGAGAGGGCGACATATACCGTACATTTCTCGGTTTTCCTGTAAGGGGGCGATGTCGTATACCTCACGATATCTTTCGGTATTCCGTAAGGGGAAGGGGAGGGTGGGTGCCTTATGCCTAGACGCATCTCCAGTCTCGACAGTCGCCATTTTGCCGGTTTTCGTCATGTCTGCTTTTCGTCAGACATCTTGCCCGCTTTCTTCCACGCACTATTTTTTGGCTCGTTTTTCCAGCTTGCTTTAAGTCGATGGAACTGACGGAACCAATCAAACTGCCGGCAACTATAGTGCGAACCAATCAAAGTGCAGAGACCTCTACGTAAGAGGGCCACTCTCCACAAATACTACATCTGTCCTTATTCTAATAAGATTTCAGCTAGCCCAGCATACTAGGACCCTGTCTGGAAATGTAGAGGACCCAGGTTTGAACCCCGTGTATTTTCACTTGCCCAAAAAAATAAAAAAAATAAAAAAAGATTTAAAAAGATAATTGCCTCGTAGACATCCACAAGTCCCCTCCACTCTTTTTTTTTCCACGGACAACTTTGGGGGGGAAGGCCCCAAACAGACACACAGCAGCGCCCCCCGGCTGCAGTGTCGTCTGTTACGCCGACGACACTTTGCTGTTGGCCGGGGGAGAGAGCTGGGGGACTGCGGTTCATATCGCCAACGTCGGGGTAGCGTGCGCTGTCGCGCGATCCGTGGCATGGGCCTGCAGGTAGCGCCTCATAAGACCGAGGCGCTATTTATGCATAGGGGGGAGCATGGGGCTCCCCCCGCCGAGGCCCATGTCATGGTGGGTGACGTCTCCGTCCGGGTGGGAGACAGGTTAAAATACCTTGGTCTCTACCTGGACGCGGCCTGGAGTTTTGGCGCGCACTTTGAGCTTCTGGCCCCCAGGGCGGAGTCGGTGGCACTTAGCCTCGGCCGACTCTTGCCCAATCTCGGGGGTCCGGATGGCCGGGTGCGGCGCCTATACGCGAAGAGTGGCCTTCACTTGGACACAATACAATTGGACACGGTGCAAATGGACACGTTACAAATGGACACGAGATTGTGCACACGGTTCAATTGGACACAGTGCATTTGGACACAGTAATTTTGGATACAATAGCTTTTGGACACATAAGAAAATATGCATTGTTTACTTGGACACCGCTCAATTGGACACTGTTCATTTGGACACCGTTCGTTTGGACACCGTTATTTGCCCACCGTTCGTTTGGACACCGTTCATTTGCCCACCGTTCGTTTGGACACCGTTCATTTGCCTACTGTTCGTTTGGACACCGTTCATTTGCCCACCGTTCGTTTGGACACCGTTCATTTGCCCACCGTTCGTTTGGACACCGTTCATTTGTACACAGAAACATGCGCACTGTTTGTTTGAATATGTAACAGATGGAGAGAAATAAAAATCATTTTGGGAAAATATAATCAGTATTCTTATAACACTTTATACTGGTAAATCTATGTAAAATATGCAATCGTGAAAAGGAGATACATTTGAAGGTTATAATATCTGACAAAATAAAATATATTCATACTTATATATCTCTGATACTGATGTCATTAATTTTACATTGCTGCAGTGCGCATCTTTCTGTGTCCAAACGAACGGTGTCCAAATGAACAGTGTCCAATTGAGCGGTGTCCAAGTAAACGATGCGTATTTTCTTATGTGTCCAAAAGCTACTGTATCCAAAATTACTGTGTCCAAATGCACTGTGTCCAATTGAACCGTGTGCACAATCTCGTGTCCATTTGTAACGTGTCCATTTGCACCGTGTTCAATTGTACTGTGTCCAAGTGAAGGCCACTCGGGACGAACATCTCTCCAACCCCCAAGATACATCGAGGAGGCGCGTCGTCGAGGCCATCCGCCCCCATTTGATCAAGTGGATCACACGGACGGGTGGCGAGATGTCGTACCGTGCGACGCAGGTGTTCACGGGCCACGGGTGCTTCGGCTCGTACCTGTGTCGCATCGGTAAAGAGGACAGCGCACGCTGCCACCATTGTACGGGGGGGGGGGGGGGGACGAGGACACGGCGCAGCACACGCTGGAGGTGTGCCCAGCGTGGGCAGAAGAGCGCCGTGTTCTCGTCAACGTAATAGGGGATATTGACTTCTCGCTCTCGAGCATCGTAGCGGCTATGCTCGAGAGCGAGGAGTCCTGGAGGGCGGTCTCCTCCTTCTGTGAAGCAGTCATGCTCCAGAAGGAGGAGGCCGAAAGGGAGCGAGAGCGACTTCCCGGAGAACACCCGGGGGGCCGCAATCGCGCCCGACGGGCCCCCGGGGGTGGGCCGATGTGGGCCGGGGCAATACAAGTCCCCGGTCACCCCAGAAACCCACCCCAGCAAAGGGGGGGCGCACGCAGGGGGAGGGGGCGGGGTCGCAACCGCCCCCATCGAACTCCCCCGGCGAACGCGCAGGGCCCCGACAACCCGGGGGGACGTCCGCTATCTCGTCGCGGACGTCTCACCGCGAACTGGGCCCGGTGGTCGGAACCCAGGTGGGGTACCTGGGCCCGACCACGCCCTCCCCGGGAATAATACCGGGATGGTGGCGAGAGGGGTGGTGGTCCCCCTCTCGCTAAGTTAGGATGATGTCCCCAGCAACAACGGGGACACTGGGGGAGACAGAAAATGCTCCCCCAGCGGGCATGGCCCGTGGGCGGGAGGTCTCTCTGATGTAGTGCATACGCCAGCTTCCAGAGAGGCCCCCTGAAACGCCCGAGATAGGCCACCCGGAGGGGTTTTAGTGGGTAGTCCCCGGCCGTTTGTTTAGGCCGGGGGTAGTCCCACATAACCTCGCCTCGAACCCCATCGAGGCGGGGTATGCGTAAAGACATTTCCCCTTCGTTACAAAAAAAAAAGACACAGCAGCGGGCCAGTGGCCGAGGAATGGGGTTTGTTTTGACGTACCCTATACTACTTGCGTAGTACAAACGTTACGGGTTTTTTCGTTAATTTTCGCTCATGACCACTTGGTATGATTTTTTCGAAAATCTGTAACCATTATTTCCTCCCCGACGACAAAATTATACTATGTTTTTGGTCCATTATTTATTTGCGCTTGTTGTTTTTTTTCTACTTGTGTTGCGATGGAAGGGCATAGTAAACTGAATATTGTACGCAATTCTCTGCGGCACATTAATGAAGCTGGTGTGAATTTTGTTATGGCGTGAGGCGTCGTACGGTAATCTAATAAAAATTTGGCGACTGCTTCACCTAAATCACGGCTGCTTTTAATTATCTTTTTTATTTTGTCTTTAAATGTTCCGACCATGTTTCCAGCCGCCCCGTTTGAGGTAGGGTGGTATGGAGGCGTGAAGGTGTGTTTTATTCCCCTATTGTTTACAAACTAAATAAATTCCGCGCTTGTAAATGTGGGGCCATTGTCTGAGACTATTTGAAATGGGAACCAGTGCTGTGCGAATATTCTAGAGACTTTAATCATTGTTTTGGTCGTAATGTTTTTATTTATATTTATCGCTTCCAGCCATTTAGAGTGTGTATCTACACTAATTAAAAACATGTCTCCTTGTATTGGCCCTAAGAAGTCCATGTGGATTCGGAACTACGGTTGTTCTGGCCATTTCCAAGGGATCAACTGCGTTTTTGGTGGATTTTGGCTTTGCTGCATGCATTGCTTGAATGTTGTTGCGATTAATTCGATATCTTTATCTATTGACGATCACCAACAAAATGACCTGGCTATCTCTTTCATCTTTATTATTCCGAAATAACGCATGTATTGTAATTCCGTTGGCACGGGACTCGCAGAGATTCGGGGATCAATATTCGATATCCCCCCAAAAACGCAGTCGCCCTCGACACTTAGTTCGTTGCGTCTGTTGTAAAATGGTTGTAATTCGGATTCTACTTGTCTTATATTTCCTGGCCATCCGTCTCGGATAGCTCTTATTATTCGCCCGTATATTCGATCTTTTCTTGTTTCTCGTGCAATGTCTTTGGCTTTAATAAAATCATTTTCAACTATGTGATTTATATTGATATTTTCTTTACCCACCTTATTGTTATTTTTTGCTTTTAAAGGTAATCGTGACAATGTATCAGGTACCGCATTATCTTGCGCTTTCACGTACTGAATCTTATACTGACATGCTGATAAATATAGGGACCAATGTTGTAATCTATTTGCCGCGATCAACGGTATTTCTTTCTTGGGTCCAAAAATCATTGTTAATGGCCTATGGTCCGTCTTTAATGTAAATTGCCTGTTAAATAGGTAAAATTTATTTATTTCGAAAATTATCGCTGCTGCTTCTTTATGAATTTGCACGTATGTCATCTCTGGCTTATTTAAACTCCGCGACGCGAAAGCTATCGGTCTTTCAATACCGTTTTTCATTCTATGCGAAATCATTGCTCCTAGCCCATAGGGTGAGGCATCACAAGACAAAATCAGTTCATGGTTGGGGTCGTAATATGTCAAGCCTTTCGGTGACGCTAGTTCTCTCTTGATATTTTTGAATGCTTGTGTGCACTCTTGCGTCCACATCCATTTGACCCCTTTTTTCAACAAGTTATATAGCGGTTGCAAGATGGTAGCTCGATTCTTAATAAATTTATTGTAATATGTAACCCCTAAAAAAGATTGTAACGGTTTACTGTTTTGTGGTTGCAGTACCTCCACAATTGCTTTTGTTTTGTCCATTGTTTGGTGTATTCCATTTTTATCTACTACGAACCCGAAATATTCTATTATATTTTATCCGCGTTAAAAACACATTTTTTTATATTTATTTTGAAACCGCTTTTACATAGTCTCTTGCATAATTGATCTATCACTCAAAAATGTTGCTCATAATTTATCCCCGTGGCAAAAGCGTCATCCAGAAAAAATTGACCTCACTTAAGTTTGCTGTTAGTTTATCCATGATCTGTTGAAATTCCGCGCGAGCCGACGCTATACCATACGTTAGTCTCGTATATTGAAATAACCCTTTGTGCGTTAAGATTGTTGTATACTTCCGGCTTTCTTCTTTTAAAATTATTTGTTGATATGCGTTTGCTAAATCAATTTTACTGAATCTTGTCCCCCCCGTTAGTTTTCGCAGAATAAATTCCCCTCGCGATAATGGGTATTGTTTGATGATTAGATTTGGATTTAACGTGATCTTGAAGTTCCCACAGATGCGTACCGATCCATCTGTTTTCAGCACAGGTACATCGGGGATGCCCATTCGCTCCTATCAACTGGTTCAATTACCCCTGCTTCCAGGAGTTTATCCAATTCTTTATTTACTTTATTCACTAACGCAAACGGCAACGGTCTCGCTTTTTTAAACACGAGGTTTGTCCCTGATTTTACCTTTATCTCTACTTTTCTCCTATATATGCTCCCAGCCTGTCATCAAATAATGCTGGGTATTTGCGTTTTACTGTCTCCTTCATATTCTCTCTCAATTGCACATTAGCGATCGTGGTTGCCTGACCAACTAAGGGGAATAACTTAAATTGCTTTAACCATGGCCGTTCTATTAATGGATTAGCTGTTTCAATGATATACAAATCTCCCACCGCGCGTATCTCTTCGAGTTCGATACTCATATTCTTAATTACTCCTGTTGGTGTTACTACCGAGTCTCTCACTGCTTTAAATTTTCTCGCTGTTTTCTTTACCCTTATCTTCGGCCATAAATGTTTTCTTATACTCTCTGGAATAGTTGATACCGTTGACCTTGTATCCATCTCCATTGTTAATGATTTTCCGTTTACAGAGATTACAATGAATTGTGGTTCGGTTTGTTTCTTACTTACTCGCCCGACTACGCTATTTATCTTATCTGTTATCGTTGTTATACAACTTCCCTCGTCCTCTTCCATCTCGGCTTCGCTGCTCTCTTCGTCTTCTCCACTGTTTGTTGTCGCCACATTCTTCACCGCTCCTCTTCTCGCCTGCTATTTGCAGACTTTTTGTAGATGTCCCACTTTGCCACAGCATGCTCGGTGTGTATAATTCTTATACCGACAATATCTTCTGATATGCCCGCTTCTTCCACAGCAGAGACACGCTCCTTCCTTCGTGCTTGCTTGTTGACGGTTCGCTCGTTCGTAGGTTGTGCGTGTTGCTTGATTCCCGCGCAATATTTTGATTGTAGTCTCGTTATGGTCGACCAAGTTTATTGATATTTTGTAGCTTGGTTTCTGTTAGTTGTTCTTCTCGTCTTCCCCCCCGCGTTTCACTAAGCTGTCTCCATTTCGGTCGCTAATTTTATCGCTAAATCGAACGTTAAACTTTTGGTTCTGAATAATTCCACGCGCATTGCTGTATCACGCATCTCCGCGATAAACTGATCCCGTAGCCTTTCCTGGTCGTCCTTAAACTAACAGTAACGTGACGCCGATTTGAGTTCTGCCACGAACTCTATTATTTTCATTCCCTCATTTTGCTTGAGCATCGCGAATTTTGCATGCTCGGCTATTTCCGATGGTGGTTGTACCAAGTAGTCCTTTAATTTCTTTACGATCTCTTCGTACGTCATATCATTGAGTTTTGTTGGTGCCGCTAGATTTCTGAGTAGATTGTACATCTCGGTGTCCACTTTTGTCAATAATACCGATCGCTTTTTTGCATCCTCAATATCTATTGCGTCAAAATAGAATTCCATGAATATTTCCCAGTCATCTTCATCCAACTTGAAATGCACGTGTATTTTTTTTTCGCTGTTATTCTGTGCAATTTTTTTGTATCTTGTCGCCACTCTTCTCCGGAATTCGTATCTAGTTCTTTTATTTCTACCGTCACACTTGTCCCTGTCGCCTCTATTTGTTCTTGCTTATGGGCATTTTTCCACGCCGTGGCTAACCACTTTCAAAGTGTGTCTATGTTTTCGCTACTGTCACTGATTCCGCATCTCCTCAATTCTTTAATTATCTTCTTTTTCGTCAATTTATATATCCAGCTCGTTTTCTCACTACTTTTGTTTTTGTCTTTTGTATCTAACATCTACCTTTTATCCTCGTCGCCATTGTGTTATTCTCTGGGGGAATCGGGTAAACAAATACACGACATTTGTGATTTTACATAAGTATTTAATGTATCTTATTCGACGGTTGGAATACGACTGACTGCGCTGTTTTGTCTCCATCGGCGTATACGCTCAGACGCCTTGATGTGTGTGTGTGTGTGTGTGTGTGTGTGTGTGTGCTTTCTCGTGGTCGTACCTGCTGTCGTACACCACACTTCCCACGTCCCTTTTCTATTAGATAACCAGAACTCTTTTTTAACAAATCAAATCTTTACGTATTATCCCTTTCATGAGTTGGAGGTATTACTCTTTCAAAAAAAGGTCCAGGAAATTGCGTCTATTGGTGTAGGCTTTTGTTTTTAGAAGTTAGCTCTTACCCATTGGAGAGTCTGTTATGATCGGCTACGTTGACATTTTTATTATTCCCGTTAAAATTAATCTCAAACAGATAACACAAAAGGGTGATCTGGCAGCCGAGCATGTGGTATCAAGTGTCGCAAATTCTTGTTACGGATCGTAGTTTCGTCTGTAAACCATTGTCCCCGTCCCTTTCTTTATTCTTTGTTTTAAACTCTTAAGTCTGTTGCGCGGATTTTTAAATTGAATATTTAATCTATTTGTTTGTTTTTCATATGCACATGGTCTAGATTTCTAGCTTTCGAGAGTCTCTTATCTTTTGTTTAAAATTTTCAAGTCTTTGACGTAGATCTTAGTCTTGGAATATTTATTGATCCGTCTTATGGTTAAACAATTTTTTTGTCGTTTCGGAAGATTAGTCTCGCCTGCTAGATATTGTTACGTCCAGACTCGAGGAAGGATGAGTGTCAGTGGAAGGGCGCAACCACTATCTTTATGATCCCGAAGTTAAACGTCTCGAAGCGTTAGAATCGGGTCGAACGAACTTGACGGTCCGAAAATCAAGTAAACGACCGTTAGGGTCGCTATTACTCTGTTTTTCAGAAGTTCGCTCGGCGGTCCCTTTTTGGTAAAAGAATTTAATCTTTATTACACGGGATGGGACCAAGTGTGATCTTTTGACTGGAGAATGAGAGGGGTTAATAAAGATTGGATTTAAATTAGAATATAAATTTATTCATAATAAATTAAACTACTTTGGTATACATTATATCAAAATGATGAGAACGATAGTTATTTTAATATGCGTATGGGTGTGTGTGTGTGTGTGTGTGTGTGTGTGTGTGTGTGTGTGTGTGTTTGGTTGTTCGCGGTTCTTACAATCGTATGAAGGACATCAGTCAGAATAATGAGGTAAGATTCTATTATTAATATTGAATTTCTGACAGGTTATTACAAAATATCTGTTAGAAAAAGAAAATAAAACAATTTGTGTGAGTGAGAATGTGTAGAAATATTAGGAGGTTGATTTCATAATTCTAGGATTGGTATGAGGATTCGTCATCGAGATCTGGGAGTTCATTGCAGAACTCCTCCAGTGCTCTCTCGAATTCGTCGGATTTAAGAGGGAGGAAAAAAAAGAGAGGGAGTGGAGATTGATAGCAGGATTCGTCCTCCAAATCAGGGAGTTCGTTGCAGAAATCCAGCACTGCCTTCTCGAACTCGTCTGATTCTGAAGGAGGAGAAGGAGAGGGTGAATCTTCAAGGATGATCGTTGACAACGAGGAGAACGATCGGGGGGAAAGCGGCAGTTCGGGAGAAGATGGTTCCGAAGGATATATTGGGGAGTAACTAGGGGGGAAGTCAATGATTGTTTCTATGTGTGCGGTGATTGAGTAATTATTACTACTACTACTGGCTACAGTTGATTTAAAGTCTACAGAAGTTCGCGTCTTCTGACTCGCGGAACGGACCTTTGCGGTAGCGGAATTCGTAAATTTTTCCCGATCTGGTTCTCACTATGGAACCGGTGACAACGTTATTTATTGCGGGAATAAAAATATAATTAAACTGAATTATTAGAGACCTACTTCCGTTGCTGACCTTTAATTGGTAGGTTGAGTAGGTTGACAAAACTTGTCGTTCTTTGCTAAGATATAACGCTATGCGGGTGCCGGGTTGCCCTGGAGACGACCAAGATGAGGACACTGATGTTGAACTGGTCACTCTTTTTTATGAATTTTTGCTCTTAATGCGCGCACACGAGACTAATTGCCCGGCACAGATTGAAGTCGACAGAAATGACTGAATGAATGAATGAATGAATCCCCCAGTCTTACGAATTCTTTCTTTTATATAACCTTTTTTTGAGGGCGTCTTCTAATTTTAAGAGTGGGGTTTTTCAAAACTTTAACGAATTGAAATTATGCAAAAGTAGGGATTCTTCAAGATTTTAACGAATTAGAATCGTGCCAGTGTCCTCATTCGGCAGGGGGTGTCTCCTATTTTCATGTTTTTACCCGTGCTGATCATTGGTTGGTGAGTTCGATATTAGTTCAAAAGTTCCTTAAACATTAGCCTTTCCGGGGGACCCTCGTGCACATGATCTGATTAGAAAAGGGTCTTACTTCCTTATAATTATTTTTGTCAACGTTGATGCAGCTGTGTTTATTACTTGTCCGTTAGAAAATTATTATTAGTATTAATGCAGCTGAGTTTATTAAACATTTCGTTAAAAGTTCTTGTTGTCTCGTTGTTCTTCCGCCGGAAATTCTATTGCAAGGGGTAGCTGTTATTTTTTTATTTATCTCGAGACCGACATGGTTTCCATCACCGATTTCCTTGCGTCTTTCCCACGGATACTCGTGGATGTAGTTACTGACAAATGACAGTGTTTAAAAGAAACGTATGGCACAAGATGCTTTGTTTACTGAACGGTTCGTTCTTATCACCAACTGACGATCGTTACCGCAACGTCGCGGAAGAAAGGAATCGTGGAGTCGCCAGGACGTAACAATATGTCTTGGTTTATTGTTTGCGTCGAATGCAGAGAGGTTCTAGAGCGTAATTTTTTTTTATATTTGTGAAAGAATTTTTATGAAAGAAAAGAATTCACCAGATTTAACAGCATAATTTCTAATGAAAGAGTAAACAATTCTTAGTGAAGCCATTAATGATGTAGGCATTAATTGGCATTTTATTCTTGCGTACTTTCCTCATTTAGGAAGTTGAGAAACAGGAATAAAATCCATAACACACCATTTAAGACGTGTTGCGAGCAATTCGACATTAAATTTTGAGGAATTTTACACACTATCTTCACTCAAATAGAGACGATACTTAATTGATTCCCCTGTCAACCGATCCTAATGATCTGATTCCTTTTATTCTCGTTCACTTTCTGATTCAAAACTTTAATTGCGGTGGCCGATCCTGATCTCATACATCACGATTATCCAAGTGGCAGCTCATCCAAAGTTTACAATAGCGCTTTTGGAAAAGGTGGAACAAGGAGTACGTTTCAGAGTTGCAATAACATACAAAATAGAGGAAGCCATTCACAGTTACGTGAGGGTATCATGGTCTTTATTAACGAGGATAATCTTCATTTAAATGGAGACTAGAACTTTCTATTCATCCAGATTGTTCGAATAGCCACCGTGAAGACGTCGACGGGCATCGTGCGCATTACTGTCACGAAAATTTGTTCGTTACTAATAGAAGATGCAAATAATGCTCAATATCCGTATTAACGCTATTACTTGTTTAACGATTATTCTCAAGTTAGAGTTTATTTTCATTTAGAGTTTTAGTAACTAAGATATATAGAATCTTTGTTTATAATACTATTAGTCATAATTTACAGTCCACTCATTATTAATTTGTTTATTTTGTACATCCAAAGAATCTTTATTATAGTTATTGAAAGAAGTTCTGTCAATGTCGGAGGGTATGTTTAGTTTGTTTTGAATCTCCCGCCTTTATTGTATTTACATACGGTGGGCACGCGAAAAAGGAGGAAAAAAGATGGCGACAATAAAATGGTAGAGAAAAGACGTGTTTTTCATTCAAGCTCAATAAATGAAACTCAGCATCATCCAAATCCTCT
Source organism: Polyergus mexicanus (assembly GCF_030449975.1). Lineage (NCBI taxonomy): Eukaryota > Metazoa > Arthropoda > Insecta > Hymenoptera > Formicidae > Polyergus > Polyergus mexicanus. The sequence continues at coordinate 6,999,391 of NW_027223325.1, forward strand.
TAACAACATCCACCTTTAATGATCTTGACCTTAACATATGTTGTCAAGGTCATGACTTTGAGTAACATCTGTTGTGCCTCCGGAGAGGCACGGTAGTTGGGATCGTTTGCCGGAAGGAATTTAGGAATTCGGGCTCGCCCGAGAACTTCACTGTCTTTATTTGCTTAGAAATCACACCTTTGCATTTAAATAAATATATTAATATCTATTTTATTCGTAACTTGGCTTGATTACAATGTTCCCGCACTTTCGCTCGTGTCGCGTATCGCGATAACGGATATCTTGAAGTGCGCGTGTCTAGAGTCGAGTTTCGGTCTCGAGACTCGCCTCTCGCTTCTTCGTGTATACTTCTGCCGACTGCGTGGCTATTCAATATTATAATAATTATTGATACTCGTTTTGACACTCGCGGTTGTTAGAGATATTGTTCGCGTAAAGGAATAAAGATTGCCCGTTTGGTAGTTATTGTGACTACTATTAATTAATGATCAAGATTGTCCGCGTAATATTAATGGTAAAGACTGCCCGCCGTTCGTTAAGGTCGTTGGGTCTTTTCATTAACTCCCTTTGGCTACCCGGGAGGGGGTCGTTTAGCGACAAGGCTGTGTGTCGCTTGATTTTGGCAATATCCGGATGCAAGCTAAGAAGTTCTAAGTAGGACTTCTTTGCTTGCACTTTCGCAATTTCTTTATTCCTTTTTATTTCGCTTTTAAGTAGGACTTCTACGTTGCATTTTCGCAATGTTCTTCTTCCGATTGCCCTGATTTCCGCGTTTTCGTAATGAAATGATTGCACGGTCGCTCGGGCTTAGCGCGTGGCTCGCGTTGTCAGCGCTTTGTTCGGTCAACGCTCGTAACGTGATCTGTATTCGCGTTACACGTTGAGCAATCATATAAAATAATATGTATTTAGAATAATATATTTAATAATTCGTGTATAGCCTGTTCGGGCTATAACACATCCAATAATCATATAAATAATTAAATATACAACTATTATAAAACTCATGGTTTTTTTAATCGGAGAAGTTCAGGTTATCGCATTTAATACTTGTTTTTATCGTACAATTTAATTGTTAATAACTTTTCAATAAACACTGAGCGATGGCTAAACCTGTTGGATGTCAAGAGCATAATCTTGACAACATATGTCAAGATCAAGATCATTGGAGGTGGGTCCTATTGTATAGTTTTACCATAGCTACGGTCCGAAACACGCTCACAGCGCTATTAGCGGCCTCACTGTCGGTTCGATCAATATATCGTGAGAGTTTTTCGCATAAATATAGTATATCTAGACAGAGTATTGAGGAGTGAGAGCCAAGGTACACGTAGAAAAGGACATACTCCGTTTCGTGCTCCTTGCCTTTTCTCTCGCTCGCATATAGCATAGCGTACTCTTTCGCTACGCTACGTACGAGCGAGAGAGAACGCAAGGGGCACGAAACAGAGTATGTCCTTTTCTACATGCATCTTTATCTCCACTCCTTAAATAAAGGCAAACGCTCGGTCTAAATTATATGTTATGTATTTGTAACGCTCGGTCTAAATTATATGTTGTGTATTTGTAACGAAAAGATTTATTGAAAGTGTGTGTGTGATGTACAACGAGTGTGTGAGCGTACGAGCTATGAATGTGCGCGCTTGGATGTATAAGATATGTGTGAGATCGCCGAAATACAAACTACACGTAGGTGCGCGTGTGTACGTGGAATGTGAGCGAGTGTGCCTGTATTATACAAGTATGTAAGCGCGTGTATGTATACTGCGTGGTGAATGTATACGGGTGGCGCGTGGTTAATTCGAGTGCGGACGGTACTGCATACAATGCAGAGCAGTCACCTTTCTGCGGTTTTTGAGATCCGAATTATCGATTATAAATCACGCGGCGCGGGTCCGGCAGCAGCCGCTAGCTCTCGGGCCGAGGATCGTGCGAGCGGTAATTTTGATAGTGTCGGTGGGCGGTCCCTTGACGCGTATGGGTGATGATATTGATTCCCGCGCATCGATCGGTGTTACGATAGGGTTGCGGGTCGTCCCTCGGCGCGGGACTTATTGCTCCGTATCTATGGCGAGTCCAGTGTGACAATGGCGGTCAACGGTGAGTCTCGTAATTCGCGCGGATATTAATTCGAGCGAATTTTAATAGCGTCGGTTAGCGGAATCGCGATGTGGATTTACTCGGATTCAGGAGCGTGGCGGCTGACGAGTACACCCGTCCGTGGCAGAGAACTCTTCTCCACGCAAATTCTATCGGTACACACAGATGGTCGGAAATCTGTGAAGTGCTGAGAACGCTCGGCGGGGTTAGGGTACGCCTGATCTCGTTTTGCCTCTAACGATGATTTGAAAGGATTGCTCGTTTGAGATGCCGCAAACTCTCGGCGGAGGCTGGGTACGCCCTACCCCGTTTTTTCTCTCGTAGAAGCTTGCTGAGGATCTAGGATATCTTCCAGGCGTCTTACTGATTTTGGCGGATCGGAAGATCTGGTCTCGATAGACGTAAACGCGCTCTATTTATACGGGTTTTTTGGCGCGCGCGTCTGCGTAATTCGCCTATTGTTCTAACGGTATTTTCGTCATAGAACCGGTGCGCGCGACTCGGGTGTTTTCGGTATCTGTCGGTCGGTACCCGAGCGCGTCACCGGCTCTTGACGATTACGTGCGCTTAACGGCGGTTAGATGTTTACGCGCTTTGTCTATCGTTTAAAAAATGGGCGCTCAGCGCCTCCGCTTTTTGCCCGACCGGTCGGGCGGCGGACTTCCGGCGGATCGGCGGCCGGGTAACGATGGAGGGTAACGCTGGTGCATCGTTACAAAGTCGAATCTCAAATTACACTCTGTATCTTATTTTTCGAAATGTACTACGCCAGCAGAAAGCAAATATCATAGCTTTGAGCTAAAGAAGCTACCCATAATATATTAAAACGATTTTGAATATATCTGCTAGATATACTGTTTAAAATATTGACAGGTTGGAATGCTCTTAAATTAACTTTACAAAAAAACGATATTATTCCTCGAATTTCACAATGAGCTTAGAGCTACGAAGTTTCGATTACATTGTAGAGCATAGACCGGGTGATCGGTGAAACATGTTAATGCTTTCAGCTGTTTTTTTCAATATTTATATCATAGATAATTTTTTTGAATATAATCTTTCAATTTATCAATCTTAGGATGAGAAAATTAAAGAGTTATGCAAGTAGCTAGAAAAAATAGAAAGTCAATTATTTGAAATGAGTATTGGTTATCGTAAAAGAAATGATAGCTTACTTTTCTATGTCTCAAAATATGGAGAAAAATATTTTATTCAGATATCATGACCAGAGGAGAATCACATGAGAATTAGAAACTTGTACATTGCTTCCTCATCATTTTATCTTATAAAGTTTAAACTCCTTTAAGCATGCGGGTTTTTCACGTTTTGCTTCCTCATAAAGGAAGCTTCGTAATATTTAAAAAAAATTTTGGACAAGTTTTATAAAAACTGATCATCGGTTCTCATCAAATTCAATTCCAAACCATCGTTTAATGATACTCAATTTATGTAAAAAAAATTAACTTGATATTTCAAAATTTGCGAAAATTACGTGTACAGACATTTATTAAAAAATTCAAAATTTTATAAAAAACAAACCCTTTCACCGATTGTCACCAAATTCAATATCAACCATCCTTTAATAATAATCTATCCATGTAAAAAAATTTAACCCGATCTTTCAAAATTTGCGAAAGTTACAACGTATACAAGCATATTTCAAAAATCCAAAATTTTATAAAAAATTAAACTTTTCACCGATTCTCACCAAATTCGATATCAACTTTAATAATATTCTATCCATGTAAAAAAATTTAACTAGATATCTTAAAAATTGCGGAAGTTAGCGGTTGCACAACAAATCGCGTACATACACTGTAACGATACCGTTACTAGCGGCCTAGTGGGCCGATTCACCGCGCGCTTTTCGAGGCTCGACGCCTATGGCGTCCCTAAGCTCCCACATCCGTGTATCGGCCCCATCGCGGAGCCGCTCCACCACGCGCCGACTCGCGTGAGTCGGAGGCCGATATATAAGGCGGTCCGGCAAGCGTAGCGTTACCAGTTTACGATCCCGAGTCCTCTCATTAACTCCAGATCCGAAACTACCTCTCGTGTTACACTCGTGTCACGGGCTACCCATGGTTATGCCGGGCTACCCGGTTGCTGGGATGGCGCATCCTATTATGCGTTAAACCAAGCCACGGGCTACCCGTGATTATGTCGAGCTACCCGGTTGCTGGGACGGCGCATCCTTAGATCGTAAGACCGTTCTGCGTATATCGCGACCAGACCAGACTAGACCATAAGACCGTTTTGTAAATACCACGCCTAGATTAGACCGTAAGACCGTTCCGCGTATATCGCGACCAGATCAGACTAGACCGTAAGATCGTTTTGTAAATATCGCGTCCAGTTAGACCGTAAGACCGTTCCGCGTATATCGCGTCCAGACTAGATCGTAAGACCGCTCTGTACATATCGCGACCTGCTAGAGTGTAAGACCGTTTGTACCGTAAGACCGCTTTGGTCTCCGCGTCTAGATATACCCTAATACCGTTTTGTATCCATACCGCGACCTGATAGCTTGTAAGACCGCTTGTACATATACCGCGACCCGCTAGACCGTAAGATTACTTTGTACACATACCGCGACCGAACCCCGTACTCGTAGAATTAATTAACCATATTAGGATAACCATCCGCGTCGCGCTAATTCCACCTTTATACGCGGCCTTTAGACTACACTAGCGCGCTAGTCCTTCTAAGGATAAGCCACAGAAAGTGCCGACGCCCCGTCCTTCTAAGGATAAGGCGATCAGGCGGTTGGAACCACAGTAAAGACCACGCGACACCCCGTAGGGTTAAGATTTATTCTATCCGACTTGGCATAACGACGATTGCTTCTTGCATGCGACCACCGAGCACATCCGCGTGAGCCGCGCTCGCTTCCCAAGCTTTACGCGCACCAACCCATGCGTAGAACCCTTTGCGTAGATATCTGTACGCACCGTTCCCGTATGTCTTATTGTAAATAATTATAGCTTTTAGTGTGCAATCTCTAATGCTTGTGTGAATAAACTAATTGTTAAACCACTTATACCGAGGAAGAGTGAATTCGAGTTTCCCCTTCTCCCGAATCCTGGCGAGTCTGATCCGCGGCGTATGGGAAAGGTGAACCGTTATAACACATACATACATACACACATACATTTTTTAGAAATATAATTTTTCGACGTTTTCGAACATTCTGAACACATTGGCATTAAAAACTCGAAAAAAATTTTGTTACGGAAACAAAGCTTCCTTTATAAGGAACCAAAAATTATTGGTTTTTCTAATTAAAAATCTAAAGTAAAAGAACATATTTTAAATTGCCTAAAATAATATATTCTCCACCGTCAGCAAAAGTCGAGGGTATTTTACATCTGATACAGAAGGGAAATTCTACTGGATATTTCGCACATTGATTACTTAGGGCCTATTGATAAAGACTGTTTGATTAAGAGGACTAGACAATCATATTTGTCGAAAAATGAAGTCTTTTTGGGGAAATTTATTATAAAAAAATGAATTAAAATCGACAATTGTCCTTTAACAAAATGTTTATCAGGATTATAAATTATAAAAAAAAATGGTAAATCTTGATATTAGTGTCGATCTCACTGATTTAAATGACTGACATATGTTGTCAAGGACATGACTCTGACTAACATGCAAACAATTTTAGCCGTCGTTCGTTTATTATAAAGTTATTAACAATTGAAGATAGTGACCGACCGATGCTTGCAACATAAGACTGCATATACATATTTGAATTATCAAGCTTATATTTTAAACATAGGTTCCACCGCTATGGGGGCGAGGCTCCATTTCCGGAAGATAAAACCTAACTCAAACAAAATTTTAGTTTCAAATCAGAAATAGGTTTGGGTTAGGTTATTTCCTTCGGAAGTGAAGCGCCCCTGGGGAGGGGAAGGGGGGGGGCGGAAACCACTGCCCCCATGCATGTACTTTGCAAGATAAAGAATTTGAACGATTAAACCAGACTGACCAAAATACGTACGCCATCATTTTTGCATTTGATATTTGTTCTTATTATTTGATTGTTAATAAATTTTTAATAAATAATGAGCGACGGCTAAAACCCTTTAGAGGTTATTCAGGGTCATGACTTTAGCAACATATGTCAAGGTCAAGGTCATTGGGGTTGGGTCCGTCTTTGTAAAGTTTTACCTTATTATTTCGTAAAAAATTAGAACAGTTATTCTGTATAATTGTTTTTGATTAAAATATTTATTTAATTTTTATTTTCAGTTGATGCAATTTGTTGATATCATTATTTTTGTAGGATATATTTGTACCATTTTTTTTTTGGTTAAAATATTTTTACAAGTTTTTATTTTCAATAATTTAAAAAATGAGGACACTGGCACGATTCTAATTGGTTAAAATTTTGAAGAATCCCTACTTTGCATAATTTCAATTTATTGAAGTTTTTGAAAAATCCCCATTCTTAGAATTAGAAGACGCCCTCAAAAAGGGAATTATAAAAAAAAGAACTCGTAAGACTCGAGGACTCATTTTTCATTTTCGATTAGTTTCGAGCAATCAGTCTCGGGTGCGCGCATAAAGAATAAAAATCGTGATCAGAAAAAAGAGTGACTAACTTAAAATCAGTGTCCTCATCTTGGCATCATTTCCAGAGCAACCCGGCAGCCGCGCAGCAGTACACCCAACCGGGAAAAATCAAATTTCATCAACAACCAACCAACCAATCTTTCAGCGATAAAAATAAGTCTTCAATAATTCAATTTTAATTATATTTTATTCCTGCAATAAATAACGTTTTTACTGGTTCCTTCGTAAGAACCAGATCGGGAAAGAATTACGAATTGCGACCCACCACCAATGATGTCCGTAAACGAACACACACACACACACACACACACACACACACACACACACACACACACACATTAAAATAACTTGTTCTTATCATTTCGAGATAATAGATGTATACCAACGTAATTTAACTTATTATGAATAAATTTATATTTCTAATTTAACTCAAATTATTATTAACCCTCTTTCAGACCCAGTCCAAAGATCGCCCTTGGTCCCATCCCGCGTAATAGAGATTAAATTCTCTTACCAAAAAGGGACCGCCGAGCGAATTTTTGAAAAACAGAATAGCGACCAGAACGGTCGTTTATCTGATTTTCGGACCGTCGAGTTTGTTTGACCCGATTCTAACGTCTCGAGACGTTTGACTTCGGGATCATAAAGATAGTGGTTGCGCCCTTCCGCTGACTCATCCTTCCTCGAGTCTGGACGTAACAAGGGATATCATTTTTTTTGTATATGTTAACATTTTTAAATAAATACAAATATACGATGGTAGTATTAACAAGAATTTGTAGCAAATCTGTACTCCAAATAAATCGAAAAGGTTTCATAAATGTAGGATTTATTTAAGAACAGATATTTATTAGAAAAGAATATATGAATGTAGTACAACTCTTAATTGACGGCGAAAGACTGACTGTCGCTCGCTGCTGTTCGTCCTTTTATGCCCGGAGAGTAAAAGATGCCGACAGAAGAGCAGCGCTTATCTTTCGGATTCGCGGCTACTCTATGATCCAGCCGCAATACGTCGAAATCAATGAGTGCGCGATAACAATAATCTCTCTTGGCGGTAGCTCGCTAAAGGATTCGTCGCTACTCTATGATCTAGCCGCAATATCAAACGCGATACTACGGATACCGGTACTTCTAATACGTACTTAATTCCTATATAAATATTTTTTAGGTTTCTTCCACTATCCAAATAATAATTTTTTTTCGATAATGATCCCAATATAAATCATTTAATCTGACTATATTCAATATGAAAAAAGGGTAAATGTATATTATAATACATATACAGGGTAGCCCTTAACGTTTCAGCAGGCTTTGAAATCTTATAGGAAATTTAATTCTGAACAAAAAATTTCCTATAAATATAGGTCGAAAAATGCTTCCTTAAGAAATTATCGCTCAAAAATCTCTGATGCAAAGGAAAAAAAAATGATACCTAATAAATTTCTTGAAAAAACGATAAAAATAAAAAATAACAATCTTTTTCTTTTATGAAAATAAAATAAATTTTTTTAAACTAAAATAGCGCGTAATAGTAGAAAATGAATAAAGACATGAAAAAACTAATTGTTCTCAAGATGTCTCCCTCCCGCTAGCTCCAATATACTTTACTTAAGGAAAATTTGGTTGAACAGTGTTATTAATTGTCATAAAGATCGAGTTTCAGATATCTTTTAATAATTTTCGCGATATGATCGCATATAACGAGATACATATATAACAATAAATCACGCGAAATTAATATCTGCTTTGACAAATAGTATCGCTTATAAATCGTTAATTATTAATTATCATAGAAATCGAATTTTAGATATTTTTTAATAATTTTCGCGATCGCGTATAACGAGATACATACTATACCGACACATGGAGCTATTTTTTATAGTTGCCTCGCTGTCACTGTATGAATGATAACAAAGTGAGACATTCCATACACAATACAATAGCGCTATATATGCCGCATACCGACACGCGTCTTTGTTTATTTATTTGGCGGTATGATCATTTTAGCAGTGTAATGGGATATACATATACATATATTTGTTTTCTCTCTCCCCCTCTCCCTCTCTCTTCCCCTCACTCCTTCCCTACCCTCTCGCCGTAACAGCGTGGAAGGGAAAAATGGGCGGTTGGTCGGGCGAGATCTGATCGAACCGGACGAAAACTGCGGTCGTTCTCTCTGAACACGTAGTATAGATACAAATGAATAAATGTAGAGAATTAATAAATAAATGTGCATTTCTAATATACTTATTAATCTCAACATTTCATATTTATTAAATTAATATTATCTATATACTATGATATTACCTATATACATAATATTTGACATATCAAACGATATAGTCGGTATACAGATTACAGATTATTACAAATAGTTACTATCGGTTGCGAGACGTTAGTGTAATCTTGTGTCAAAAAATTAGAAAAGTACATTTTTTGGACGAAGAGTGGGACGTTTCTTAAATGAAAATTTTCATATTGAGACATATTGAGACTTTGTATTGTGATATTTCCGTTTGTAAAACACGTAGAGCAAAATTAAAGATATTTTCTTGTTATAATTCAAATTCAAGTTATTGATTATAGTCGCTCTCGAGCTGTCGTACGGGCCGCACGTATTTATGACGCGCTGCCGCTCCAAACGCGACAAAAGTGCCCTTGGTGTGACAATGTTGTTGTACTCTCACATGCTAATAGTTACCATTTAATACTTATCATTTGTAAGTTAACGAGCCAGAGTATCTAAAATAAATAATAAATAGTATCCAGAATTAAAATAGGCCCGTGGCCGCTATGGCCAGCGGATCTGATAATACCGTCATGCAATCACACAGACGATAGCGACTCATTACAATACACATATGCAAACGGATGCTGCGTTGCAACAAAGACAATCAGATACGTTAGGTGCCAGTTACCATTATGACAAACCAAGTACTTTATAACAACGATGAGATAACTTCGAAACAGCACACTATAAAAAAACAGAAACAAATTGAATGGCAAGAGGCTAAAAGCAAAAATAAACGTCCAAAATCCAGCCTAGAACATAATAACACATAGCGTAACTCAAAACAAACATGCATTGCTAACTACTTACTAAGTGCGCCAGTCAATTTAGCAAACAAATATAACTGTCTAAACAACTAGGAATTCGAGGAATCGGAAAGTATAGATACTGTTAAACCTATAAAAGCTCTATCTATATTTATTTCAGGAGTCAATAATATTAGCTTGTTAATGAATATGTTAAATTTAATTACTAAAGACAATTATACTCTTAAAATACAAAACCAAGGACAAGTCAAGATTCAAGCTAAAACCATTGAGGCCTATGATAGAATCATTAAATCCTTAAAAGAAAAAAACATCGAATACCACACCTACCAGAAAGAACAAGAGAAACCCTTCAGAGTAATACTACGTAACATGCACTATTCGTCTGAGATCGATAGTATAAAAAAGGAAATAGAAAGTCATGGCCACATGGTACTAAATATTATAAACATGCGCCAAAGAATAACGAAAAGGCCTTTACCCTTGTTTTCTATAGATCTGAAACGAGACGAAAGTAATAAAAGCATTTATACGATCGAATATCTACTAAATACAAAATTAAGTTTGAAGCACCGCACTTCAAACGTGAAATACCCCAATGCATAAATTACCAAAGATACGACCACACAAAGAACTTTTGCTTCCACTCATCGCGCTGTGTTAAGTACACAGGCAAACACAGAACATTAGATTGTTTGTGTATAGAAAGATCTGATAAAGTGAAGTGCGTTTTGTCCGGAGGGAATCACCCAGCTAATTACAAAGGCTGTACAATTTACAAACAATTACAGAAAGCCAAATTCCCGACTCTGAGGAATAAAGAAATAGCACCAAAACAAAATACTATAAAACAAATCGTATATTCGTCATTCAATCATTGGAACAATCCAAGTCTAACCAGGACTCACCTATGCACAGGCTACAGCTAACAGAAGGACACAAGGACAACCTCCTAATAACCCAGCATCAAATTATCAGCTACAAGGACATCAATCTAATGGCCTTCAAGAACTAAAATCCATGATAAAAAGTCTCATAGAATAGATGAGTACCATGTTAAACATACTTACCACCCTAATCTCTAAAATGTCACAATAATCAAAATCCTACAGCTAGTGATCTAGAATGCTAATGGCTTATCCAAGCACAAGCCCGAATTTCAGACTTTCTTGAGAGACTAAAGCATAGATGTTATGTTAATATCTGAAACCCATTTCACTAAGAAGAGTCACATAAAAATTCCCAGATGTTCAGTTTATCACACCATGCATCATGCAGATGGCATTACCCATGGCGGTTCTGCCATTATCATCAAAATTAATATAAAACATCACGTAACTAATACATACAATGCAGAGCAAATACAAGCCATAAATGTAGTTGTAGAGAGTGCTGGGATTTACTTGCACATTTCGGCCTGACTCTGTGGCTCACGCCTATTGCCCCCCACTCACCGCTCGTGCGCTAGCAACGAGTCGCCAGATATGCGTAACTAAGGACCGCGGCGCTTCGTCTCAGGAGCGTTTATATGTAAGAATGCCCAAATATAATAATAAGACAATACTTTTCTAAATACAGCGCGAAAATTGTTATAATTAAAAGTTTTTCTTCAATATTTTATAATTCATTGATATAAAATATTGAAGAAAAACTTTTATATATAGAAAAGTATTGTCTTATTATTATATTTGGGCATTCTTATATACGGACACTCCTGAGACAAAGCGTCGCGTTCCTTAGTTACGTGTATCTGGCGACTCGTTGCTAATGCACGAGCGGTGAGTGGGGGGCAATAGGCGTGAGTCACGAAATCGGGCCAAAATGTGCAAGTAAATCCCAGCACTGTTGTAGAGGACTGGTTAGGCCCTTTCACTATTTCAGCAGTTTATTGCCCTCCGAAGCATAAGAAAATGACTTTGTGCTCTATTTTAAAACACTGGGAAATTAATTTATTTCTGGAAGTGACTACAACACCTACAATGAGCCTCATATTTTATGATACCAAAGGATAAAGAACTCCATAAAGCTATGGAGTACTTAAAGCTTGAATCGGTATCCACGGGAAAACGGACGTATTGGCCTACAGACAGAAGAAAGATCCCAGATGTTATTGATTTCTATATCATCAAAAACATAAGCAAACGATACCTAAAGGCTAAATCATGCTCAGAACTGTCTTCAGATCTCTCGCCAGGACTCACTTTGAGCAGCAGAGTGATATTGAGCAATAAAAGAACTGATTGGGAATATTTCCGTCTACCAGCAGAAGAAATATTGAACACATCAATAACTTTAAAACTAAGAATGAAATCACTGTATCGATAAAGCACTTTAACCAATGCATACAGCAAGCAGCATGGAACGCTATTCCGATTAATTTTACAAAGAACAATATTAATGAATCTTCGGTTCGGGTAAGATTAAAAGTAGCAGAAAAGCGCGAACTCAGGAAACAGTGGCAGACGACCAGATTTTCAGAGCTAAAATCTAAGCTAAATAAAGTCATCAAAAGTTTATAAAAGTTGCTTAAATCAGAGAGAAATTAGGGTATAAAGGAATACTTACAAAATTTGGGTGCAACGCAAGCATTTGACTACGCGCTTTGAAAAGCGACCAAACAACTTAAATAACCTGAAATCTCAGTACCACTAGTACGCTCGCATGATGGAAAATGGACGAGAAGTGCAAATGAAAAAGCGGATGCATTTGCTCAACACCTAGCAGAAGTCTTCACCCCACATTCCGATAAAGCACAATCAAAAGAAGAAGAAGACAAAATCCATCAAACGCTAAACGAGTCCTACTAGCTGGAACTCCTCTGCATAACTTTAAGAAAAATAAAGTCATTAAAAATCATCCGAAACAACCTAAACCCCAAAAAGGCTCTAAGATACGACCTGATCACTGGACAAATACTTCAAAACCTCCCAGAGAAAAGATGAAAGTTTTTAACTTAACTGTTCAATGCTATTCTGAGAATTAGCTTTTTTCACTACAATGGAAAGTGTCTCAGATTATACTTATATTGAAGTCAGGGAAAAAACCGGAAAAAGACGTCAAATCATATCGAGCAATCAGCCCCCTGCCAATCTTGTCAAAAGTTTTTGAAAAATTATTACTTTCAAGATTAAGATTAATCATAGAAGAAAAAAGATTGATCGCTAACCACCAGTTTGGTTTTTGGTAAAAGCGCGCTACTATCGAGCAGGCTTACCGAATCTATAAAAAAATATATACAGGCTTAGAGGGAAAAAAATACTGTGCTGCCTTCGTGAACATTATACAAGCCTCTGACAGGGTATGGCACGATGGCTTATTATATAAAATTAAGCAAAGCCTATCTCTAAAATATCAAGACGCAACTACGGCTCTTCACAAAATACAAGCAGGCGTGCCACAGGGTAGTGTGCTAGGTCCAATACTCTACCTCCTCTATACAGCTGACCTACCTATAACTACCTACAACAACTGGAATAACAACTGCAATATTTGCGGACGACACTGTGGCTATAGTCTTTCACGTAAATCCTGTGATAGCTTCTCAAATACTGCAAACCAACCTTAACGCCTTCCAAAAGTGGTTGAAAAAGTGGCGCATAAAAGCCAACGAAATCAAATCGGTCCATGTGACCTTTATCACCCGAAGGGAAACCTGCCCTCAGGTGACACTCAACGACCAATCAATCCCACAATCAGAGTTCGCTAAATATCTATATACTTTGACCATCGCCTGAATTGGAAAATATATATTTTCAATAAAAGCAAGCAGCTTCGGCTTAAACTAAGTGCTTGGACTTAAACTAAATTTTGGCAAAATGTTTTGGCTGCTACGTCGAAGATCACAACTATCAGTAGAAAATAAATTATTGTTGTACAAAACAATATTAAAGCCAGTATGGCATTCAACTGTGGGGAGCAGTTTCAAATTCTAACGTAGAAATGCTACAGCGTTTCCAGTTTAAAGTTCTGAGAATAATTCTAGGTGCACCATGGTTTGTAATCAACGACACCATACAACGCGATCTCCAAGTACCGAGTGTCAAGGAAGTAATTATAAAGCGTTGCACAGATTATCACAATAGACTCGAAAATCATCCGAACATTCTTACAACAAGTCTTATGAAATAATCTTCTAGTGTTCGGAGGCTGAAGAGAAACATTTCGACAGATTTTATAACCTAGATTATAACAAGACTGTACTAGCATAGCAAGTATTGTATATCATGTGATATAACTTGCATTAAAATAACTATTAAGTTTAATCTATATAAGGACATATCATCGGGTGCGTTCCTTCCATGCACATTTCTAAGTCATAAATATTGCTGAATGTTCTACAATATTTGGACAGATTGTAATAAGACTGGGATGTTAAAAAAAAGCCGTTATCAATTAAGCCTAATAAGAACTCGATCTGTTCAGCGGTTACTGAGAATTGATAATCTCAGATACTCTCACTGTCCGCCTGGCGTATAGATATATATACAGTGCGTCTTGTCGTTGCTGCGTGCAATCTTTGCTTTGCGTGACTTGACGCTAGACACTACCGTGTCTCTGGTATATGCATGTGGATGCAATTCCAACCCTCTCCCTTTACGGGGAAGCTCTACTTTCAGAAGATATAATTTAATCCAAATCTATTTTTGATTTAAAATAAAAATTTAGTTTAATTCTCAAACTCCTCCTCCGCACATGCAATTACTTAAATATACAATTAAATAATTTAAATATACAATTAAATACATAAATATGTAACGCTTATGCATGGAGAAGTTCAGATTATCGCATTTAATACATGTTCTTATCATATCATTTAATCGTTAATAATTTTGTAATGAATAACGAGCGACGGCGTAATTTTTTTAAGTTATTCAGAATCATGTCCTTGACGACATATATCAAAGTTATTGAAATCCGTGAAGTCAGCGCTAATATAAAGGTTTACTAAAAAATGTTTGGTAAATATTAACAAAAGGGGACCAAGCCCCAATGACATTGACCTTGTCATATGTTGTCAAAGTCATCACTCTGAGTAACTCTCAAAAGGTTTTAACCGTCACTTGTTGTTCATTGAAAAGTTATCAATAAAACAAGTTTACTAAATAAAACGTAATTTTTCTAACACTATGTACATTTAATAGAGCGTGTCTTAGTAGAATCATCAAGCGACGCGGTAGCGTCGCGATGCTAAGTACATAAAAGAAAACTGACTTGCTGTCAACAATTTATCTATGTACAGGCGTCACGGCGCTACCAAGTAGCTTATCCGGAGTTTTATGTCTAATAAACTTTCGATTAAAATACTTCAGGAACTAAAGTCATAATCAAAAATCTAACGACACTTTTATTATATAATGTGGATACAAGCTTTCGATTGCAACCAGTTCGAATAAGATTGGTACGGTCAATCCTGAGAACTGATGATCATATCGAGCGAAATACCATAATTGTGACATTTATTTTTTCCCACTTTCCAACTTTCAAACTCACGTACGCATGCTCGCACGAACGCACGCAAAGCGATTTTGTCCCTCAAGGGGCATTCACATCGATCATGTACGATTATTCTTTCGTGTATACTCTTTTATAAAATTATAATCTTAAAAATTTATAATAAATAAGAGAGAGAAATGGAGGAAGGGAGAGAAAGAGAGCGGGAGAGAAAGAGAGATAGAGAGAGAGATAGAGATAGATCTAGATAGATAGATAAATAGATAGAGAGAGGGGGGGGTGAAAGGAAGAGAGAGATGTAGGGAAAAGGATAGAGGAGGCAGGGAGGGAGAGAGGTGGAGAGGGAGGAGATAGGGGAGTGGTGGCGAGAGGAGTGGGGAGAAGTGAGGGGAAGAGAGAGGGAGAGGGAGAGAGAGAGAGAGAACAACTATATGTATATATACAGGGTGTCCCATTTTAAAGGACCCACTCAAATACCTCAGAAACACTGCGTTAAATCGAAAAATGTTTCAAACAAAAGTTGTGTGGCTTCAAGGGGGCCATAAGACAATGATTTGACCTTGGAAAATCATTTGAAGGTCATGTGAAAGTCAACTTTAAAATCTTAAATGGAAACTCCCATTTTTTATTTAGTATTCTTGTAACTGACATCGAGAGCTTTCCAAAACACTAAAATAAACTATTTTTTTATTCAGTACTTTTTGAGTTATTTTATATTTTAATCTGACATCTTTTGATATAAAAAATTAAATATCTCATAAAATATTCAGTTTTCGATAATTTTACCGTAATACTTTAACTTAACTCCGAAAACTACCGAGCGTTTCGACTCCGAAACGTTTCCCGCCGCGGGGTAGCGGCGCGCATCGCTAATTACCGATTCCGAAAACAACGCGTCGTTACCCCCGCTAAAATAAACGACGCGGTTATTATTAGGCGCTCGGTATAAAAAGACCGCCGGATTACATCTCATCACCAGACCGGTACCTGAAGCCTCTCGAGCTGTATGCTCCGAGATACTCTGACAGATATCCGATCCTTTTTATTCGAAGCAACGACGGAACGTGAGATTGACGAGTTCGCAGCCTCCGCCGAGCATTCTCGGTTTTCGCGCTGTCTCCAAATTCCTCGCCAACCTCAGACCGCCTTGCCGAGAGTGGAGTGTTCGCCACTTTCGTTGATATCCGGTCTTCTATCCAACCGCTCCAGCTAGACGGACCGTGGATTTGCGAGTTCGCTGCCCCGTCGAGAATTCTCGACTCCGCCGAGCTATCCTCGAATCCGCGGAGCAAGGACGGAAGCAAGGACGGAGAGTTCTCTACCCGATCGAGGGTACTCGATCTCCGACTGCCTCCCCCGTACATCTGGGAATATGCGGATAACGCACGCAGCAGCGATAGCCACGGTTTTACCGCACTCGCCGAAATAAGAATTGCGCCGAAATAAGAACTGCGCCGAAATACCTATCGCGCATCGCTATATTGGGTGCTTTCCATTTAGTGACTCAAATCGACACAAGTCTAGTGAAATCATAATTTGTGCTTCTTTCAATACTAGTGAGCAACAAAGATAGAATGATACTCTGTGTCGATTTGAGTCACTAAATGGAAAGCATCCATTGTATTCCGCGCGTCGTCATAATAAACACGGCCTTGCCGTAAGCGCGCCGACCGACCGCGCCCCGTTTCTTGCGCGTCTCGCGCGCCATCAAAATAAGCACGGTCTTGCCGTTTGTCGACGCCCGATAGCAATATAATTTCGATATCTCGAAATTATCGCGAGAACTATTGTTACGTACCGACTATAACATCGTCAATTAATTGTCACTACGCAACCACTCGCGCATTGCCGCCACCCGCTTCGCGGGAGTTTAACTGTAATGTCACCACTGCTGATAGAGGCAGAATAAATCAAACTACATTTTCATCTACCGTGTGTCTCACCCCTTTCTCAAGCCCTGATCGCGACGGAGCTAATCCGTGCGCTCGCGAAAGCGGACCTGTTACAAGTTTTTTCAAATATCACAAAGCTTTCTCTGTGAGGAAGCAAAAATTTAAAAATCCGCATGCTTAAAAGAGCTTAAGCTTTGTGAGATAAAATGATGAGGAAGCAATGTGCAAGTTTCTAATTTGCACAATTTTCAGCTTGTTTTTTTTGTAATAAATTCCCAATAAAAGACTTCATTTTTGACAAATATTGCCTAGTCTGCTTAAGAAATATATATTCCTTGCAGTGTTGTAAATATATATTCCTTGATATGTTTTTTTAAAAATATGTAAGATTATATGCTACATAAACTACCGCGAATAAAGAGATCATAAAAACTACTTTATCAATTATAATAAATCTCATGTAATTGTTCGGACAGAGGATCATGTTTCATATTGCAAGAATTTACAAATTTTATTCACAAACAAAATATTAAGCATGTATTGATAGCTACAAGTTCTCCCCAAAGTAATGGGCAAGTCGACCGCATAAACCGTATGTTAATTCCTATGTTAGATAAATTAATTAATAAGGAGAGAAAACAATGATATAAATTATTACGAAGCTAAATATGTTTGAATAGTACTGTAGCTGCGCCTTCGATTTACGCGTCCACATTAACCGAATTTATTTGTTTCGCCGATCGGAGATGAATGTAAATGACGTAAATGATTTGAGCGGGATTAGTTTGTGGAAAAGTGTTTATTCCTTTCGACACCAACTCCCGGACCGTCTTAGGTAATCGCACGCGATAGCAAGATAGAATCGGACACGCGAATTATCACTCTAACTACAATTATATAAGCGTTCGACTTTCGGTGTGCTCCCAGTAAAAGCTTGCGACACAGTGTCTTGACGAAAAGCCCTTCTTTTCGATCTACAGGCAATAGGCCCGGTCGATACGTGTATCACAACAAACAGAACTTCGATCGTTCAATTCCGAGAGCCAATCGGCTATCGACAACGAGGTGTTTGTCAGAATCGAACGATACGAACAAAAACGGAAAATAAGACCTCGAACGTAACGTCTTGCTTTAGAATGTTCGAGAAGCAAAATGAATAATATAATTTATAAAACTCCTACTTTCTCGAACAAGTACTATATATAAAAAACGGGCGAAATTCTTAGCAAGTTGTTGGAATAAGTCAGCGTAGCATTAGTGATAATGAAATTAAAGAATATTGAAATGCAAGTATAAATGGTAACGAGCGAGATGTATCAGATAAAAGAGAAAAGTGAAAGAAAAGTTCTAAAAAAATGGTGGTTTCTCGAGAATATAATAAAAGTTATTTTGGTAAAGAGGATAAAATTCTGATTAAGTACAAAGAAGAAGATTATGTAATTTTACGCAATTTAAACAAACCGCTCTTAATACGTCAAAGAAATTAATCTCATAATACAAAGAACCATATACTATTATTGTAAAACCATTACAAAACGATCGATATTTACTATAGTTTTGGACATCCCAAGTTTTCAAAATAGCCAAAGAAAATATTAAGGTCTTTAGGAATCCAAAAATATGAAATTTTAGATAAAATAGGAATTCGTTAATTGAGGACGATCTTTTGTCAGAACGGTCAAATTATAAGAAATATACAGAGTGAATCATAAGTATGTTTTAAAATTTCAGGAGCATTGCTTCTAGATAAAAAATGTTTCGATGAACATTAAGCTGAAAATGCTTCGTTACTGAAATAATGAACACAAGTATCAAATAATGACTTTATTTAAAAGTGACGTGCGCTATGTTATTCAAAGTCTTATAACTCTGTCAATTTCGGGAATTTTTCAATATAATTTGAAAAATTTATTGTTCAGACATCATACTTTAAAAAATGATAAAAAGTGTTGATTTTAATTTGACATAATTTTACACAAATTATGAAATATCTCTTTTGTAAAGTATTTGTTTTTTTATTATCTTGTCTCAAAATTTTTATGCACAAAGTAATGAGAGAAATCAATTGGTGTAAAGAAAACGCATAATTGTTTTTAAGAGAAAAATATGAATCTATCCAGCACATACAGTAGCACAGACGGCGGTAGCCAATCTTTAAAATTCGACAGCTGCTTTGTACATCAGTTCCGAATCGTTTGTAACCTAGCGAGAAAACGCAGGCTCGACATTTTAAAAGTAATCCGTGCATAAAATCGTATACCTCGATATTATATCGTTTACCCGGTTCATCGTTGACCCTGATTTACGTTTACGACGAAAATAGAGCGAGTACCTACAAAGTTTTCGGGCATCACCCGAACGCTGCCTCGTGATGGGATGAAGAGTTACGATGCCCTTTTAATGGCGCGCTCATGACTCACATCCTTCACGGAGTTCCCTACTTTCATGAACTCGAAGCGAGGGACTTTCAGACCTGACCGGAAGTTGTAAATAGAATCTATCTTAAGTGCTATTTCGTCAATGTTAGATAGTGAATTACGAATGACGCAAAACATGCGCGACGCGACTGCATCTAAATTGTAAGTAGCGTGACTCCTCGCGTCACATGGCTTTGTCTCGACAGGGAAGTCGACAAAAGTTAACTTTGGCTTTTACGAATGCCGGAGAAAAAGACGGAGAAGAAGAGCGCAAAGATCTTTGTAGCAAAGATGACGGTGCACATCGTAAGATGTCGGAAATATTTTGCAGCAAGTTATGAAACTCTGAAAACTTACGAATTCTGGAAACCCAGTAAAAAATTTGCATAAAATAGAAGTTGAAGATCAAGGTTGCACGAGTGGAAAGTAAAATTACAATGAAATTAATTCCACTATCGCTACATATGGCTTAATTTTTTAAAAGATATATAATCGAAGTACTTGAAAAGTTGACTCGAGAAACTCGAACTAAATAATGTGATAAAACGTACATTTATAAGCTCTGATCAACATTTTAAAATGGAAAATTAAAAATCACAATTTTATATAACCCAGATTAAAAATTGCGAAATTTATTCATGGAAAAAAATATATTATCGATATAATATCTCTAAATATTTTCTCCATATATATGTAGTATGAATTTTCTAATCTCATCAAATTATATTGAAAATATCTAAACATAGTAATGGATTTAATGGATAAAGTTTAATAAGGATAATACATCTAAAATGTTTGCCGATCTTTCCCTGATTTTTTAATGGTTATGTCTAATCTAAATCCTTCTAATGTCTCTCTCTATCTCTCTCTCTCTTTCAAGTCTAATTGCATCCAATTTGAATCTTCTCTACTAAAATTGGCGTACTTTCCATCTCCTTCTCGTAAACGACGCAATCGACACAAACAACCACTTTGAGATAATCGAACCTGAACATCGAACTTGTTTCGTGAACTTATCGACTGACGAAAGAAGAGTCGTTCACTCATAACTGCCGTTCCTTTACTTTCGCTCTCGGGTTCCTTCAGACTAATGGCGGTTTAATTCGTTCTCCGACAAGAGAACCGTCTATTTAAAAACGAAGCATCATTTCCACTTTGAATGATTTAGGGAGCAAGAAGGAACATCCATTTCGGGATTTTCGTGGAGAAATAAAGGAGGAATAAAGGAGCTGTATCCATCATTCATAAATAGCTTTTATTGCGGTCTTATTAATATTGCCTGCTGTTTTCCCCGGAAGATGTACTTATTGTCATCCAAATTTTTCACGTTCATTGTCTAATTATTTTACATTAAACCTCTCAATAAAATATTAATTTATATCCTCCATTATTTTAGAGAATTATCTTAATATTTAATAAAATAAATCGGAGTATTACGAACTCGATTTGTGTAATTTATTTATTTCAACTCGAAATTGGTTCGTCTACCTGCGAATTCGAATTCTCTCCCACATCTATCTTAACAATGCTTCTAAATTCGAGCAGGCAATTAAGAAGAGAGAAGGTCCAAGGGAATAGGTGGATATAGCATCGAGAAGAGTTACAGGGTTAAAATTGAGAGATGTGCAGTGACATGAGGGCGAAGCTACTCTCTGCCCAGACAAAGCTTAATGAAGCTCCTATTTACAAGGACAGTAGGCCGCGTGCGCTTTCGCGACACTTCACTTCTATTACATATATTTAATCACGGCGGAATTCCAGGCTAAGCAACCTCTTGTCTGCCGTTGGTTCCGCCGGCGTCTCTTCCCCAAGGCACGAGAAGTATATGTACACAACGGCATGTGCGTGCGCTTTTATACATTTTTTTCTATTTTCCAAGAAAAAAACGTCCTCCCTTTATGTATCTTGCCCTTGCGAAAAGCATGCCTTTCGCGCACCGACAGTCTTATTGCAATGGGACTCTCTGCGTGTGTTACCTTTTTTTTTGTACAAGAACTAACTAGACTCTTTTGCGAGATTTTTAAGAGATTACGATATGGTTCATGTGACAAGGCTTACTGAAGACAAAAGAGATAGCATACGCAAACAATAAATGTCAATAAAATGACATAAATAACGCACAGCTCGAAAAATTGAATATAATCAGGAATAAAAATGCAATATTTTAAAGTATACGTGATTCAGGATATTATCGGCTATAATACATGTGAAAATCAATGTGATCGGTGAGGTGTAATTCGCAATAATCACCGTTTTCTATAATACACGATACATAAAATTTATAAATAGAAGGTAATTATTTACTATAGCGGACCCAGTTCCAATGATGTTGACCTTGACATATGTTGTCAAGGACATACGCCTGAGTAACTTTTCCTTATAACCTAATCGGCAGTCATTGTTTATTAAAAAGTTATTAATAAATAAAGTTTGAGAAATAAAAAGATAAAATGATGATTTAAAACTAAAATTTGGTTTTGGTTACGTTGTATAACTCAAACTAAATTTTCAGAAATAGGTTTGGGTTAGATTATATCTTCTGGAAGTGGAGCCCCCCTATAGGGAGGAGGGGGAAAACGGAACTTACTGTGTTCATGCATACACTTTACTATCCATACAACAATTGTGGGCTGGACCACGCTTTGCGTTGTAAAGTATATGCATGGACACAGTGATGGGTTCCGTCCCCTTAGGGGAAGGCTCCATTTCCGGAAGATATAACCTAACTTAAACCTATTTCTGATTTAAAACTAAAATTGATTTGAGTTAGGTTATATCTTCCGGAAGTGTAGTCTCCTCGTAGGGGGGGGGGGGGGGCGCGGAACTCACTGTGTCCATGCATATATTTTACAACGCAAAGCGAGGTCCACCCCACAATTGTTGTGTGGACGGAAAATTGTATATGCGTGGACGCAGTGGGTCCGTCTTCGGCAGGGCTCCACTTCCGGAAGATATAACCTAATATAACCCCAGATATAATCCCACAAACCTATTTCTGATTTAAAACTAAAATTTGATTCGCGAATTACGTTATATAACTCAAACCAAATTTTTGTTTAAAATCCAACTTTAACTTTAAATATTTCACAAATTATAAGAAACCGCCGATTATGTTATAAGGAAAAGTTACTCAATTATGTCCTTGACAACATGTGAAGATCATTGGAGCTTGGTCCGCTATAGTAAATAATTACTATATAATTTCTCTCATTATAGTAATTTTGTTTATTACTTTATGATGTGCCGGCTTTGAATTTATTTATTTCTCCGATCTATTCTGTATCATCGATATAATTCCTGTTTCTTCAATCGTAGAGTTTTCCCAAGTTTTTTTTGCTCTTAAATCTATCGAGTAGTCGACGACAGAGTTTGAGAGGGAGGAAAACGAAGGGAAAAAGGATATGTTAACGCGAATCTGCGGTCGGGATAAGCGTGTTCCTGACGTAATAAAACTCCCGGAGAAACAGCAGCTAGGCATCTCCGCAGTCGGAACTTTTCTACGAAGAAGAAGAATCAATCGGGCAACAGAGACTGCGTCTTCCCCCTGATTTTCTCCTTCTCTCCCACCTTTCTTTTTCTTCGCGGTTACGCGGAAAACTTGCAGACGGATGAGCTCGCAACGAAGTTTGTTTTTGCACCAGGCAGACTCGCGCATTTATCTACTTTCCGATGAGATGTTGTCTCTCTCTAAAATTATGCTGTTGCGAGAAGATATTTTACGGCACGGAACCCTTTACAATTATCTTTTTTAACTGATAATTCGAGACTTTCTACATAAATGTATATTGATTAGCTATAAATTTAAATAGAGAAGCTCATTATATTAAAAAGTTCCAAGTGCAAAATTAACAGGTTAATGCGAGCGGGAAAAGTAATTGGCAAATAAATATATTGATTGTATATATATATATATATATATATATATATATATAAATACTTAAATAATAATCTAACAAGCTGAAAATTGTGCAAATCAGAAATTTGTACATTGCTTCCTTATAAATAATTCCATATTATTTTATTTTGCTCACAAAGCTTAAGCTTCTTAAAAGCAAGCGAGCTTTCCAATTTGACTTTCTAATAGAGGAAGTTTTGTGAACGAAATAAATAGATAAAGAAAGCCAAAATCTGGCTAATATACGCCCATACTGACAATGTTTCAAAATGTTCATCAATGTTTCTCGTGTTATTTTTTGTGTATTTTCGTATATTCTCTAGAGTTCAAATATTTTGCAATTTTTTTCCAATTTTTGGGATCATAATTAATGCAATAGTATCATGTAGTAAATAATTTTTTTATATATTATTAGAATCTCATCTTATTGGAAATTTATTAAAAAATATATATGATTATCTGTATTTTAAATATTGAGAGTAATTCTAACTATTAAATAAGACATAGAATTAAACTATGTAAGTAATTGTCTTATCAATTGTCTAATCAATAAATTGATTCACAATACATTTTATCAAATTGATTTGATAGTATCCCAAGTGGAATTTTAAAATTGGCATGATTTAAACCCGATATTGGCTTTAAAAATTCGTTGGCAAGCCAAAATCAGGCTGATGTGCCCATGTTTATAATGTTAGCAAATCGCACCTAGGATATAGACTCTTTTTTCAAATTCAAAAATATACATTTAAGAAAATGTTATAAAAATCAGTTACCGATCTTCACCAAATTCAATACCAACTATCCTGTAATGATACTCTATTCATATAGGTAAAAAGATTTAACTTGATATCTTAAAATTTGCAAAAGTTAAGACGCATGTAGACATTTCTCAAAAAATTCAAAATTTTATAAAAAATGATCATTCATCATTCCTCACTAAATTAAATATCAAACATCCTTTAATAATACTCTATTCATGTAAAAAAAATTTAACCCGATATCTCAAATTTTCCGAAAGTTACAGCATGTATAAACATTCCTCAAAAAATTCTAAATTTTATAAAAAATGTACCTTTTCGTCGATTCTCATCAAATTCAATACCAACCATCCTTTAATGATACTCTATCCATGTAAAAAAATTTAGCCCGATATCTTCAAGGTTGCGGAAGTTAGAGATTGTACAATATACTGCGTACACATATACACACATACACACACACATACATACATACATACATACATACAGACATTTTTTAAGAATATGATTTTTCGACGTTTTAGAACATTCTAAACACATTGGCATAGAAAACTCGAAAAAATATTTTGTCATGAAAACAAAGCTTCCTCAATAAGGAAGCAAAAATTATTTAATGTAAAACGCTTTCACACACTAACGCGTTTCTTCAATCACAATTAAAATAATGGTAAATGTTGATATTAGCGATGACCTCACCGATTTCAATGACCTTGACATATGTTATCAAGGATATGGCTCTGAGTAACATGCAAAAAGTTTTAGCTGTCGCTTGTTGTTTATTACAAAGTTATTAACAATTAAATAGTACCATAAGAACACGTATTAAAAACAATAATCTAAACTTCCAGAATGAGCTTTTTATATTTAAGTGCTTAGTTATATATTTATGTAAGTTATTAGTTGTATATTTAAATAAATGCGTGGGCTGGAGCCCTTCTCCAGTACTCCTATCCTGAAAAAATTCTGATCTAACCCAAACTTATTTTCAGTTTTAAAATTAAAGTTTGATTGAGTTAGGTTAGAACTCTTTTTCAGGGTGGTAATGCAGGGGTTCCGCCCTTTTTCCGCCTATCCATTTACTTTGCAATGATTACACGGACAATAATTTAATAAAATTAATAAAATATATAATCCGACTTATAGTTCATATTGCAGCTGTATCATTTTCTTTCCATTTTTTAATATAAAGTTAGTAATTCATCTGGAAATATATGCAGTTTTTTATATTCCGAGAATCGATTAATCACTATCTTTAATTGTTGCTAATTTTGTAATAATCAACAAGTAATGGCTAACACTTTTTGCAAATTACTTAGAGCCATGTTTTTGACAATCTATGTCAATATCATTAAAATCTGTGAGATCGGCGCTAATATCAACATTTACCAAATGAATAGCAAAAATAAATATTTAGATCATATCGCATAAGTTATCTCCTAAATCGGATCAAATTGACGAACATTTTGAAATTTTGTAAGATCAGATCGAGACGCGACCAGGTCAGTCACTTTGATTTCTTGCCGAGGGAACTTGCACGTTCTTTTGCTTCCGGCTTTATCTACTATCATTCCTGTTCTATCTCCTCTCTCTATCTCTCTTTTTCGCTGCAGGAGGTCACGCGCGCGAGGTGTGTGACCAGAATCGCAATATTTCGGGACGTTGTTTCGACGTTTTCCGCAAGGTTGACCTCGAACTCGCTCCTTACCTCCTCCGTTTATTTCTGACACATTGTCGTTATGGACTTCCATCTTGTATAGACCGTATTCCGCCACCTTCTCTCATCTCTCACGATGTTTTTATCCTCTTCTGCAAGTGCCTCGGGACTTTGCATATTACGGGAAAGAAGGATGGAAAGCGCAACGGAAGGGAAATATTGTCGACAAATTTGGGAGTCGCTCCCCTTTTAAACACATGTAAAAGTTGCGAATTTCGATCCGTTCTTTGTCATTTTGCGCGCATTCAACGATCTTTCGCTCCTCCTGTTCCCAGAGAGAGAGTTAGTCACGGAGAGATAAAATCGTTTCGCGGAATTTCTGAAGAGAGCGGAGGAGTGCGGGCACGCATACATGAGCAAGCGTGATGATATTATTTCTGCGAATTTCACGAAATTCAAATTTGCCGAGTCAGAAAGCAAGAGTCGCACATGCCAATATCGCTCTATAAACACGCGAGTGAATAATTCTCATCTTGTTTTATTTCTGTAATGAATATTTTATTCTGTTAATAGTGCAAAATTAGATCTTGATGCGACTGTGTCGAATTGACGTTAAATATGGGAACAAATATTTTGAAAATGATCGCAAGTGTCAAATTTAAGAACGTATTATTTTCAATTGTTGACAAATAACATCATTCAACAAAAAATAACCTTTTTCCGAACACCGAAATGGGACTAGTTTCTTATAAATTTTTGGACGCTGAACACGAATACGGTTTCAAAATTGCTCTATCACATCAGAATTTTGAGAAATTTGCAATTAAAATTGCAAAAAAACTATTTTCATGAACTTTGTCATATTATAGCTACAATATGTAACGTGTTGGAGAAGTTTTATTACAAGGAAAATAAAATATGTTGTTAGGACTTTCAACTCTCAAAAGGAATTTTTGGTTATGGTTAATAAGATATCCATGGTTAAATGTATTGCAGAAGTTAGCTATGACTTAGCTCATTGACAATTTATCAAATAGCTTTCAATTATATTCATTTAAAAAGAGTTTTTTAAATCGCTGAATACGAATTCAATGTTAAAATTGTCAAATTCAAAATGGTGGGTTCAACATGGCAGATATCAAAACTTAAAAAAATGGTTAGATTGCAATCTAAACATTTGAGTCCATCATTTTGAATTTGACAATTTTGACATTGGATTCGTATTTAGCAACCTAAAAAACTATAAAGTTTAAATAATAATTAAAAGTTATTTGGTAAATCGCCACTTAAGTCACAGCTAAAAGTCAAACTCAAATCGAATTTAATATAAAGTGTTTATTTTTATTATAATATATAATAAAATAAAAATAAATGTATGTAGTATAAATAAATAAATATAGTAATAATAATAATAGGAAGAAGAAGAAATATATAATAATAAAATAAAAATTTTTGCATAATTTAGAAAATATGTATATTGAATTAATGTATAAGAACTAATTCGTTAAATGATGTTGGGATTTCATCAGATTAAATTTGCTTGGTAAAATATGATGTAGATTACAGATAATAAGCGTGCGTAACATACAGCTATTTCAATCAAAAATTTAGTAGACATTAATAAAAAATTTAGCGTCGCTCGAAGTAATCAGGAACTAATGCTTTACTCTGTCAATTAGCTTGCTTAAGCATGTGAAGAATTTCTATCTCGAGCTGGTAATAAATCGTTCGAAGAACGTTAAAGTTCTCTAAGGTCTTCACGCGTACATCGAATTACACTCTTCCGCTTTTCGCGAAGAATTAGAAGGCAAAAGAATTTTCAATAGTACATAATAATTTCTTTTTACAACTAACACATTTTATACTGAAAAGGATATCGGCAAGGATATATAAAGAATAAATTTTTTTCTCTAGTAGAAAAAAAAGTAAAAACTTTTAAAATAAATTCGATTATTTTAACACAAAAGAATCTTGTTTATAAATTTGGAAGAGAAAAGATGTAATTGTTTGTATAAAAAAATGTAATCTCTCTCTATAATTTTTTATGACAATTATTTTTTATTAACATGAAACTTATAAATTTTTAGTACTATATATATATATATATATATATATATATATTAGTAATGAGCCTTAATTTTTAGAAGTATCAAATAAGATTTGGTCTCGAGATTGCAACTAAAATCAAAATTTGTAAATATCAACATTAACAATTGTGTTATAAATATATCGAATATCTAAAAGTATAGATATTCCTATTTGGCAAAAGATTGTGATTAAAAATTGAAAAATCTGGGAGACGTTGCATGTGAACGAGATACATAATATAGCCATTATAATTAGCGACGATAAAACCGATTGTTATTCAGTTTTATGTGGAGTTAAATAAGCCGCAAGCGAACTCGAGAGGGCTTCGTTATCGGCAATAAATACCGAGCGATAAATAGTAGGACGATGGGGAACAATCGACAGGCCTTTTATACATCTTTTTATCCATCAAGTGCGCGATAAACGCGGAGCGCTAATTAACAGCTTGTTAAACGAAAGAGGATTAAATTTGCCGTCGCCGGACGACCCTCTCCTGTGTGCATACAGAAAATTATTATTATTATTGTTTTAGCTTATAATGTAAAATTATTATTTTATATTATTTTGTAGGGTAATTCGGAGAAAGATTTAATTTTAAAAGGCAATATTTTTGTAATTATTAATTATGAGCAAAAGTAAAGAAGATAAATCGAAAATATCGTCATTATATATGTATTTAGTTATAATTAAAAAAGTAAATAATTAAAAATTATTTTATTATTGTAACAGTAATAACAACAAAAATCCTTAAATTAGTGGTACCTTTTATTGAAAAACTTAAAAATTACGGAAAAGTAGAATCTTATCCAACATGGCATCTTCTCTCGAGTTACTATATTTATTTAAAATGTCATTTTTGTGTGATATATTTATACATATTGATTTAATGTTTGTGTGTGTGTATGTGTGTGTATGTGTGTGTGTGTGTATGATTCATCATTTTACAATTATTAACAAAATATGCCTCTTCCCTGAATTAATTTTTTCTTTCACTCTCTTCTCTTTTTGTAATGGTAAAAAACGATAATGATAAATTTATTAGTCCATTTAAACAAGATGCTATTAACTAATATCTGTATACAACCAATTTGCCATTTATTACGGAGAGCCGAACTCAATAGCACTCCGATCAACAATACCAGGGAAGAGAAATCTCGCGCTTCTCGGCAATTTCCTCAGCAAGTGAAGGAAAATTGATAATAAGGAACGTTGCCATTAAGTAGCGCGGAGAAAAACTACATTCCAAGCTTGAGATGGGATTGATTCGTGAGCGTTCTCGAGAAATGGCCCAGCTGCTGCTGGAGAGAAGAGCGTTTCGGGAAGAAAGAGAGAGGATCGACGGGCTGACAAATGCAAGGGAATGGCTCTGTCCCCGAGAGTGTCTGGCAAAGCTCCGGTCCCGAGTAATCGAGCACGTGATCAATGGGCTTAAGTCCTTT
This sequence comes from Polyergus mexicanus, assembly GCF_030449975.1. Taxonomy (NCBI): domain Eukaryota; kingdom Metazoa; phylum Arthropoda; class Insecta; order Hymenoptera; family Formicidae; genus Polyergus; species Polyergus mexicanus. The sequence continues at coordinate 7,028,729 of NW_027223325.1, forward strand.
ACGATGGTAGCGATGGTAGTGGTGGTGGTGGTGGCATGAGTCGACGACAAGTGGAAAATCAGAATGAAATGAGATGGACGAACGAAGGGGGTTGAAGGGGCATGTAAAATGTTTCTCAGTCGACGAAAGCGTCGTCTACTGCCAACGAGAAATCGTTGGCAGAATTATTGCAACTACGGGCAATTGATTTACGACCATATTGAACGCGGAATTGCGTTTGTGTTTCGAAAATGAAAAAAAAGAACAATTTCCGCGCGACTCGCATTGACGTGACTTTAACGTCCATCAATCTAGCGGTAGCCCTCATCATGGGATTTATCATTTTCAGCAAATACTACAGTCGTTCATCATGTATTATACCAGTAGAAGACACAGTGAACAAATATAGTTTTTAAGAATTCTTGTTGGCCTTTTTTGTGTAACAAAGGCTAATATTATGATTGATGCATTTTTCTCTCTATGTGATTGTCATTACATTTCAACTGGAAATTAATATAATGTGCAAACAAGTTAAGAAAAAAAAATAAAAATCAATTTTATAAGAAAAAAAAATTTATATTAAATTAAAATATAAAATAGCATCACAATGAGAGAAATTGAAACTAAAAATCTATATATATTTTATATAATAAAAAGTATATTAAAACATAAATTGAATGCAAAATGAATTAAATTTTAAACATAAAAAAATTGATTTTGGATAAAATTCATTACTTGAACTTATTCTTTAGATATCGAACAATTTTGCTTTTTTAAGAAGTAAATATTAAATTGTATGAAAAGATTCGCGAGATGGAACGTTTTGAACGAGAATAAATATGTGAACTGGATTTTGAACACAATAAAAGGATTAAGTATGTATATAAAGGGATTGGCGAGAGGAAGTTTGCCACTGAATGCCCTGGCTGGTGACCCTAAAAAAATGGGCCAATTACACGCTGCAAATAAATTTACGAGGCTTTTCTGGCATATGACTGATATACTACTCATATGTGCTGGTATATGCCTGTTGCGAGACAGAAATGGAATGGAATGTACGAGCAAGACGCAAAAAGATGTGCGATAAAGCGAGAGAGTAATGAAAGGGTGGGGGGAGAGTTTAGAAAGAGAGGGGGGGGGGTAAGAAAGAGAGAGGGGGGTTGATACGAGTTGCAGAGTGGAAAGAGAGGGTTCACTCCATTGTACGTCCTGGTAAATTTTATTGAACATTCGAGAGAGTTGAAAATTTGGCACTCGTGAATGTATGTTACATTAGTACCTACTACACTTTAGGACTTGAGTTAACAAGATTCCGCGTTACCCTCGCTATCCATATTCTTTTTTTGACGCAAACGAAATATGCCGATATCTTTGAAATGACAAACAGAGCAATATTAATTTCTACAACGCAAAATGTATAATTGAAATTTTAATAAACATTACTGATTCTTTGCGGGGGGGTCCCGTTTGCCTACATTCCCGATTGCCAACAGCTTCGTTTACCTACAACATTTTGCCGACAGCTTCGATTGCTGACATTCTCGATTGTCTACAGAGCGATTGCCTACAAGCATTATTGCGTACATGTAGAAATTAAAAATACGAACGTATGTTTGCACACATGACATTATTGCGCTCATACACATTGCACACATGACTTCATTGCACACATGGAGATTGCACACATAACATTATTGTGCACATACACAATGCACACATGACATTATTGCATACATAAAATAAGGAAATTGTATTAACGTTTTGCACACATGATTTTATTGCGCACATACAGATTGCACACATGACGTTATTGCGCACATACACATTGCACACATAATATTATTGTAGACATAAAATAAGAAAATCGAATTAACGTTTTGCACACGTGACTTTATTGCGCACATACAGATTGCACACATGACCGTGTTGCACACATAAAATAACAATTGGACACCGCACGATTGGATTCCGCATAACTGAGCACCGCAAATCCATATGGAACCTCTCTTCGCAATAAAAAACAAACATTTTTTAATGCGAAGAGAGGTTCCACATGGGTTTACAATTTGCTATGCGAAGCGAGGTTTCACATGGGTTTACAACTTTTCACGTAAAACGAGGTTCAACGCAAACCAATTTGTCTAGTTTTTTGATAGTGGAGCCCCTTGCAGGGGGGGGGGGGGCGGAAGATACTTCTTCCACGCATATACTTTTTAATGCGAAGTGAGATTCCATATTGATTTGCGATGCTCAATCATGCGGTGTCTAATCGTGCGGTGTCCAATTATTATTTTATGTGTGCAATATGGTCATATGTGCAATCTGTATGTGCGCAATAAAATCATGTGTGCAAAACGTTAATACAATTTCCTTATTTTATGTATGCAATAATATCATGTGTGCAATGTGTATGTGCGCAATAACGTCATGTGTGCAATCTCCATGTGTGCAATGAAGTCATGTGTGCAATGTGTATGTGCGCAATAATGTCATGTGTGCAAACGTATGTTCGTATTTTTAATTTTTATATGTGCGCAATAATGCTTGTAGGCAATCGCTCTGCAGGCAATCAGGACTGTTGGCAATCGAAGCTGTCAGCAAAACGTTGTAGGCAAACGAAGCTGTTGGTAATCGGGAATGCCTCCCCATTCTTTGCATATACAGGGTGTCCTAGACCACCCGTATACCCCTCTTCTTTCAAAAACTAAGCATTTTCGAAAAAAACGTTTTGAACAAAAATTGTATGGTTTTGAGGGAACATAAGATGGTGTCATTGGTTTGACCTTGGATGGCATCGTTAAGGTCAAGTCAAGTCACACCTTTAATTTCTTAAATAGAACCCCCTACTTTTTATTGCATATTCTTATAGCTTACCTCGAGAGCTTTCCAAAACACTAGAATAAAGTATTTTTTCATTAACTTCTTGAGTTATTTTATATTTTAATCTGACATATTTTGATATAAAATAACTCAAAAAGTACTTAATGAAAAAATACTTTATTATAAAGTTTTGGAAAGCTCTCGACATAAGCTATAAGAATATGTAATAAAAAATAGGGGGTTTGTTTAAGAAGTTAAAAGTGTCCTTGATTTGACCTTAACGATGCCATTCAAGGTCAAACCAATGACACCATCTTATGTTCCCCTCAAAACCATACAATTTTTGTTCAAAACGTTTTTCTCTAAAATGCTTAATTTTTGAAAGAAAAAGGGTGTATGGATGGTCTAGGATACCCTGTCTATGCGATTTATGTAAAACTGATTTATAAATTTAATATATGCGCGATATACATTGACGCAATGCTGGAAAATTTTGATTTAATTCAACATATATCGTATATTCTAAAAGATTCATATAAATTTTTTTGAAAATTTAACATAATGTCGATGTGTTAAATAGTGACACTAATACTATGTTAATATTTCAACACAAATTAAATGCAAACTTCATGATAATTTGAAATAAATTTTGTGTAAAATCAACATATTTTTAATAATAATAAGATTAATTTGGAAAAATGTTATTGACGGTCTATAGTCACTCTCACTTCTATTGCAGAATAATCAACATTTTTTCCAGTAAATTTATAATATATAACATCCAATAAAATTATAATAACAAATAAATCTTATTACTAATAATATATCTACTGCATAACATTAAAAATATATGTACATTGTGTTATTTTTACATTTTTTTAGTAGTTAATAAATAATTTAACATTTGAGTTCAATTAACGAAAAAATTTTAACCGGCATATTTTTTGACAAAAAAATAAATTTTGCAGCAATGTGTTAAATTTCGTGAATAACATTATATTTTCTCTAAAATCTTTTAAATTAGAAAAATGCGCAAGCGACGCATTTAACATTCCGACGAACGAAACGAAACAGCGATTGTTGGCATTCATTCGCGGGTGCTTCGGAGTCTAATTGTCTCGAGCGCCTTTAGTCTTAATCAGCGTCTCGAATTGAACGATTGGAGAGAAGTTGCAAGCCGTGAAAGTGAAAATAGACACAGAAGACACAGAAGACACTGGAGATACAAATACACGAACGCATGCATGATATCACTATGCGTATTGGTAATGGAGTGTATACCCATCACTAGTTGGTATTTACAGGAGGAATCTGGACCAGGCAAACTCGAATCACTTCGTTCCCATTCTTTCTTCCTCTTTCGACGAACGAATGAGCAGGTGTATTTGAGAGAGAGAAGAAGAGTATTTGTGCGCCGTTTGCGAGGGAAATGGGCACGTTGAGGGATGCATTAGCGGTCGGAAAAGACAGGGCCGGAGAGAAAGAGCGAGCGAACGATGACGAGGAAATCTCTCGCGAAGTAAGATGGTCGTAAAATAATAAGAAGGAAGCGGAAAAGGAAGGGAAAGTATACCTCAAGTATACTGCATAAATTATGCAATTGATATTAATGATTACAAATTTTTGACAAATATAATTAAATGTTTATCTAAAAAAATTTTCTTCAAGATAAACAATAAATTGATTAAATTTTGTACTAAAAAATGTACTAAATTTCAAATACACAAAAAATTTCTTTTGATTTAAAAAAATATTTATTTTAATACCCGCAAAGGAATTAGTTATTTGAAGCAGCAAATATATATATGAATTAATAAAATATAAAATAAAAGCAAAGTATGCTTTTAGTTGCAAATAACAAAAAATTTATTTTTTTATCTACAGGGTGACCCATTTTAACTTAGGCAGCCAAATAACTCGAAAAATAAGCACACTACGAAAAAATGTTTAGAATCAAAATTTTGTCATTTCGAGGGGGACGTACAATGACGTTAAAATGAGCCCCCCCACCCCTTCCCCTGGGCGGTGAGGGGGGGCAAGTTTGAAATCTTAAATGGGAACCCCTATTTTTTATTGCATATTCGGAATCTTTGGCTAAAAACACATACAATTTGTCTGAAACATTTTTCTCGATTCATGATAGATGGCGCTGTAATCGACGAAATTCAATTTCTTCGATTTCTCTTACTGAGAACCCATGCTTACGATTCTGCAATAAATTAACAATAAAAATACCACGTTTTCATTGTTAATAAGTACTCTGCGTTGATACCACTGCTTCTCATTATTTTTTATTACTCATTAATTACTTCTCAAGAAACTGCTTTTAGCGTAACCCAGGAACAACGTCGTGGACGTAGCAGTTTTCTTTCCTTCGCCTTTCGCGATGAAGTGGATTATTACGAGATCTCCTTTCAATGTTTATAATTTGTTGATCAGTAGGATGGCGGCGATTTGGGAATCGCTCCGCATAAGTACGGGCAGTAAGTCTGTAATTTCTACCACATTCGCCAAAGGTTATAAGAATATCGACTACTTAGTACTCTGCGTTGATACCACTGCTTCCAGAATTTTATCAGAGTACAAATGTTAAAAAAATACATAAACACTTGTGACTTTGGCACTAAATGGACAAAATTTTGGAGGGATACTTAGAGGAATTCCATCAGATGGAAAGTCCAAAATGTCTCGGTACTTTGCACCATTCAAGTTGCCTAAAGGGCAGGTTACGCTAAAAGCAGTTTCTTGAGAAGTAATTAATGAGTAATAAAAAATAATGAGAAGTTTGTTTTAAGACTAATTTCGAGTATTAACAATGAAAACGTGGTATTTTTATTGTTAATTTATTGCAGAATCGTAAGCATGGGTTCTCAGTAAGAGAAATCGAAGAAATTGAATTTCGTCGATTACAGCGCCATCTATCATGAATCGAGAAAAATGTTTCAGACAAATTGTATGTGTTTTTAGCCAAAGATTCCGAATATGCAATAAAAAATAGGGGTTCCCATTTAAGATTTCAAACTTGCCCCCCCTCACCGCCCAGGGGAAGGGGTGGGGGGGCTCATTTTAACGTCATTGTACGTCCCCCTCGAAATGACAAAATTTTGATTCTAAACATTTTTTCGTAGTGTGCTTATTTTTCGAGTTATTTGGCTGCCTAAGTTAAAATGGGTCACCCTGTATATTATACTAAATTATTTCTTTTAAAAAAATATTTTTTAATTTTTAGCTCCTTGTTTAAAAAACACAGGTTTTCTTTATTTTAATAAATAATTTTTTATTTTCAAATAGATATTTTTTTTATATTAAAAATTTTAATAATGTATTTTAAAAATTATAATGTTTATTTCATACAAATAATAATTTATTTAATATAACAAAACATTTTTGGAAACAAATAAGTAAAAAAATTAAGAATAACAAAATGTATTTATTTGATTTAAAAAATGTTATTTTTGGTGTAACTTCTGGTAACAATCATTGATCATTAATCGCATTTCATCGATCGAATAATAAGCATTTCTTCCAAGGAAATGTAATATTGCAAAATATCAGTTTGACAAAATAGACGGATAGATTTATTTGACAGACAAAATGCGAATTGAATCTCGAGTCGAGGAAGAAGCGGAGGGGAAAATGAAAGAGACTGGAGACAATTTAATGCATCATGATGGTTTCATCTGCGCCACTGGGGGCAATAAACGGTACAAACCATTTATTGGTCTTAAGCCTGCGGTTTTGCCCTGCTGGTTTTTGTTGTCTGTCCGAGAAAAGAAGAGAAGGAGAGGAGAGATACAGTTGGCACGCAAGGAAACGAGCGCAAAAAGGAACTAACCGACTGCCGGGAGATGGAGCGAAATAAAAACAATCGCGGATGCAGTAGATGCAGTCTGGTTGCAGTCAGATTCTCGACGCCGTGTAAATGGTACACGACGACTATTTTCGCGACTCTAGTCCTTCTACTATAGGAATGTGGATGGGCGTTAATGGGTGAATAAGTTTCGCATTATTGGAGTCTCGGAGTAATCGACACTGCGATCTTGATGAATCTCATGCGATGGATTTTGATGGATCTCGCTTCTTGTTTCGTCGTAATTATTGCGCTTGATAACCGAGAGATAATTTAAAGTTATTTTATCCGATGAAATAAAGAAAAAAATTGTCGCTCAAAGTGTTAACTGAAAAAATCTGTTTTATTTAATTCTTGACATATTGAAATGCCTGAAGAATTTAATTTTGCAGGTAAATTTTTATTTTGATATGTTATTCTGCGTTATAATTGATGTTACCTGATTCGGCTTGTTTTAAGTAATAAAAATATCAAAAAATTTTGGAAAAGTTAAAATGGAGTTCTATGTTTCGAAGAAGAAGCTGAGTAGAAGAGCTATAATATTGTAAGCCATACTTAAATTTTTTTTACGTTAAATAATTAAAATATTTATACAAATGTTTCATTTTTAAAATTTAATTACTTTATGTTATCGTACTTCTTTACAAGTACAAAACAATAATAAAAGTATATTTTTTTATATTAAAAATATTATTAATTAATGCAATAAATTTATTTGATTGTTGAATAAAGTCTCTATTTGTTACTTTTATTTTTTGTCACATGTTCAATCTTAGTACGTGTTCAATCATTTCTTTGGAACGGGAGAACCAATCTCATTTTCTGGCTTGGAAATAGAAGAAAGGAAATGTTCCATGTATAGATACAAGACATATATAGATACGAGATATTCCTCCTTTTATCTTCAAGTTCTAGAATTACATTACAGGATTGGCTTTTGTTTAAAAGTATCGATATAAATTGTATCAGAATTGGAACTAAATATATCAAAATTTAATCTCAGAGAAATTCTCGCGGCGCAAAAAAATCTTATATATATTATATGTATACAACACAATTTTTAACACACATACACATATATATAATAAAATCTAGTCTAGATTATATATAATATTGCTTTTCATATATGTCAATTGTTTTTTGTAATTTCAATTAATGTTAGAGAAAATAAAAAAATAATGGACTCCTCTAAAATTATACATAAAATCCATATAAAGTATATATAATTTTAAAGAATGCAAATCATATATTATTAAGTTTTTCATAAGTTTTAAAATGTTTTCGTGATAAGTTCTTCGATAATTATTACACCAACAAAACAAAATTTATTCAAATAAATACATTTTATTAATATTGATTTTTTGGATAAAGTTCCGAAAAGTACTCAACCCCGATTTTTGTGAAACTTAGTATTTTTACATATTTTGACGCGCTGATTACGAATATCATAGTAAAACTTGGTGACTACAAAAAATTTATGGTAAAAAACATGAAAAATCCATAAAAATTATAATTTTTTACGTTTATCTCAGTAAATACGAAAAATCATGATAAATGTTTTAGACAAAAGTTTTAGATCTTACAGAGATAAACATTTTAGTTTATATAGATTTTCACCGTACGAATAATAGTTTTCGAGAAAATCAAAGTTAAACATATATCTCAAACCAATTGCTGTATAAATGAAACTACAAAGGCTGACAAAACTGCGTAGAAGTCCCAATATATAATCTCGCTTTGCATGGAAAAGTGTATGCGTGGAAACAGTGGTTTCAGCCCCCCCCTGCGGAAAACTCCACTACCGGAAAACTAGACAAATAGGTTTGCGTGGAACCTCGCTTTGCGTGGGATGTTGTAAATCCATGTGGAATCTCGCTTCACGTGGAAAAATATATGCGTAGAAACAGTGGATTCCGCCCCCCTGCGGGGGGCTCCACTACTAAAAAACTTGACAAATAGGTTTGCGTGGAACCTTGCTTTGCATGGGAAGTTGCAAACCCGTGTGGAACCTCGCTTCGCGTAGAAAAGTGTATGCGTAGGAACAGTTGGCTCTGCCCCCTGCGGGAGACTCCAGTACCAAAAAACTAGACAAATAGGTTTGCGTGGAACCTCGGTTTGCGTGGAAAGTTACAAACCCATGTGGAATCGTATATGTACTGCAAAGTACACGCTTAGATGGGAGGACAGATATAAAATTTAGAGTCCATCGTTTTTGTCGAAAATTATCATTCGTACGGTAAAAATGAATAGATATAAAATGTTTATCTCTATGAGATCTAAAACTTTTGTCTAAAACATTTATTATGATTTTCCGTATTTCCGATTTTCCAAATAGTCGCCAATTTTCACTACGATATTCGTAATCAGCGCATCAAAATACGTAAAAAAACTGAGTTTCAAAAAATGGAGGATAAGTACTTTTCAGAACTGCACTCCTTTTTTTTACTAATCGAGCATTTTATTTAGTAAACATATAAATATATAAATAAGGAAGGAAAACATTTAGAAATTAATAATACATTTTTATATATACAAATATATATACTGGGTGGCCCATTTTAATCCATCCAGTTGAATATCTTAAAAACCAAGCCCGGAAGAGAAAAATATTTTAAACAAAAGTTGTGTCGCTTCAAGGGGGACATAAGATGGTGACAATTATTTGACCTTGGAAAATCATTTGAAGGTCATGTGAAGGTCAACTTTAAAATCTTAAATAGAAACCCCCATTTTTTATTTAGTATTCTTGTAGCTGACATCGAGAGCTTTCCAAAACACTCTAATAAAGTATTTTTTTATTAAGTACTTTTTTAGTAATTTTATATTTTAATCTGACATATTTTAATATAAAAAATTAAATATCTCGTAAAATATTTAGTTTTTAATAATCTTACCGTAATACTTTTATGTACAGAATAATGCGACAAATCAATTAGTATAAAAAAAAAATTGTTTTTAAGAAAATTATTTACAATGTATTTTTTTAAACAATTATTTGTTTTTTTTGGCACTAATTAATTTGTCTTATTATTCTGTACATAGAAGTATTACGGTAAAATTATCGAAAACTGAATATTTTACGAAATATTTTATTTTTTATATCAAAATATGTCAGATTAAAATATAAAATAACTCGAAAAGTACTTAATAAAAAAATACTTCGTTATAGTGTTTTGGAAAGCTCTCGATGTCAGCTACAAGAATACTAAATAAAAAATGGGGGTTTCCGTTTAGGATTTTAAAGTTGACCTTCACATGACCTTCAAATGATTTTCCAAGGTCAAATAATTGTCACCATCTTATGGCCTCCTTGAAGCCACACAACATTTGTTTGAAACTTTTTTATGTCAGATTATTGTAAGTGCCTTAAAAATCGTGGCGACCGTTACGAGGACCACCCTGTATAACTCGCAAACCAAGTTTTAGTTTTAAATCAAAAATAAGTTTTGGGTTAGGTTATATCTTCCGGAAGTAGAGCCCCCGTAGGGGAGGGAGGGGGCGGAACCCATTGTGTCCCGTGTGTTATAAGACCTCGTTTCACATTCAAATCAGGATCCTGATGCGGATGGACCTTGCTTCTTGCGTGGAAATTACAAACCCATGTAAAAAATACGTTTTATTTCTCAAACTTTATTTGTTAATAATTTTTTAATAAACAATAACCGCCGATTAAGTTATGAAGAAAATTGATTTGTCTCATTATTCTGTACATAAAAGTATTACGGTAAGATTATCGAAAACTAAATATTTTATGAGATATTTTATTTTTTATATCAAAATATGGTATGTCAGATTAAAATATAAAATAATTCAAAAAATACTTAATGAAAAAATACTTTATTATAGTGTTTTGAAAAGCTCTCGAGATAAGCTACAAGAATATGTGGTATATGCATATGCAAATATGCATATTAGGTTACACCTCATCGATGATTTTGACCTTGATATATGTTGTCAAAGACATGACCCTGAGTAACTTTTGCTCATAACTTAATCGGCGGTCTCTTATAGTTTATGAGATATTTAAAGTTATGATTTCACCATTTTAATGATTTTTCTATTATAAAATAAAGAAAAATAAAGGTTGTTTACATTGTATTTACATAGATCAGATATGAAAAAAGTGTCTCTTTACATTTCCAGAGACGAAGCTCTTTGAGTTTTTTTACTTTTCATGCAAAGCGACGTTCAGCGTAAACCTATGTGTCTAGTTTTTTTATAGTGGAACCCACTGCGTCCACGCATATTTTTTCCCATCCACACAACAATTGTAGGGCGGACTTTGCTTTGCTTTGTAAAGTATATGCGTGCACACAGTGGCTTGCGCTTCCTCCCCTCCCCCCCTACGGGGGGACTCCACTTCCGGAAGATATAACTTAACTCAAATTAAATTTTAGTTTTAAATCAGGAATAGGTTTGGGTTAGGTTATATCTTCCGGAAGTGGAGCCCTCCCGTAGGAGAGGGGGAGGGGGGAAGGCGGAACCCAATGCATACAATCGCATACACTTTCTTATCCATGCAACAATTGTGGGGCGGACTTTGCTGCCTCTCCTATTCTGCACAGTTACCAAAAATTGCCCTTTCCCGCTTACGCATTTAATAAATAATTATTCCAAGCAATTAACAAATAATAGAAAGAGTTAACATTATTTATTTGCTGCAATAAGGAAAAATGAATAAAAATAATAAACTGCCTGTAAGAACATATATATTTTATCTTTTTTTACAGAGAAGGTGGATAATGTTTTACCATTATGTTAAAAAATGCTTCTATACGTCCGTTGAATGCAAATTTTTGTTTAAAAAAAAATTCTGCAATATAACCAGCATAATGTTGTTTCTGAGTGTCATATCGTGGAATGCTAGCACGAATATCTCTTCATGCTCTTTCAATATTCTGAGTATGGGCTTTAGTGTTAGGATCGACGAAATTTTACGAATGATTAACTGTTAAGTGTTTATATCCTTCATTTCGTAAACAATTATATGCTTTTCAGGAGTCAGATATAATCGTTGTACTAGGGTTAATCCATTTTTTGTTAATAATGTATTTGCAGATCGATCTGCAACACATCCAACAAACATTTTTTTTTGTTTCGCGCTGAAAACCACCAAATATCCACTGTCCTGTAATCAGTCGACTTTTTTGAAATTTTTGTTTTTTTACTTTTGCTTCATCTATTTCAACTATAGTACCTCCTCCACCTAACATTTCAGCATTATCCTTTAGCTAATCAAGATAAAGCTGAAAAAAAATTTTTAAATACAAAAATGAGAAGATAATTAAATATAAAAATATATAAAAATATAATAAAGAATACCTCGCGACAAAAATTTGTTCAATCGACAACAGTACAAATAAATATTTAGTTCATTCATGAAAAATACATATCGAGGAGGACGTATCATTAAATAATATGCTATAAATCTACATGTATTTTGTATATTTAAACGTGAGTCCGAAAATCTTATGAAATCATGACTTATTCTAAAATTGCACCACATCTTTTGTCGTTTTTTCTTTCTATATTATTTATATATTACACTATGACACGTAAAAAACATACACTCACGATTTAAATTAATGTTTGCTTTACATCGTGGACACTTAATTTGTGCGTGAATAACTTTTCGCTGTATCAAAAAATCTATTAATTTATTATTATCCTCAACGAGGCTCAGAAATTCGTGTAGTTGCATATTGAAAGCTTTTAACGAACTGCGAGGAAGTGAACCCGATTGTTGACAAAATATCAATAATCATGTAGCTATGTTTCAAATAATGTAAATAAAAAATTTTTTACTTAGATAGTTAACAGACTAGTATAATATAAACAGACTAGTATAACGTACATAAACATGAGTGCTCCTAACACTAAAAAAAACCTCACAAAGGTAAAAAAGATACTCCAAGTACATATCTAAAAAATAACTTATACAAAATTTTTTCCTAAAAAATAAGAAATAAAAACTAAATATGAAATCAATAATTAACTAGCCAAGTACTTAGAAGCAATTCAATTTATGAGAATTTGTAATTTAACATAGTATTTGTCATAAAATCAAACTTGTATTTACGGAAATGTTATACATAAATTCTTTTCATAAAATTAAAACGCATTTTATTTTTATTAACAGAAAGCTGATTTTCAAAATAAGTTCAATAGAAATAAAAAAATATAAAAAAAATTTAATTAAAAAAACTTGGCGCTGCTAACTTTTAAAGTATATATTGTATTAAAACCAACAAACAATAAAAATTTAGATCTAAATTTAATTTAGAATTATATTTAATTTAGTTATATCACAATAACTGCAATGTGAATGTACAATATTAAAGAATAAATTAATTTTAGCATATTGTTTTGTTTAGCAGCGCCAAGTTTTTTTAATTAAAACTTTTTTATATTTTTTTATTTCTATTGAACTTATTTTGAAAATCAGTTTTCTGTTAATAAAAATAAAATGCGTTTTAATTTTATGAAGAGAATTTATATATAACATTTCCGTAAATACAAAATTTTGATTTTATGACAAATACTATTTTAAATTACAAATTCTCACAAACTGAATTGCTTCTAAGTACGTGGCTAGTTAACTATTAATTTCACATTTAGTTTTTATTTCTTATTTTTTAGGAAAAAATTTTGTATAAGTTATTTTTTAGATATGTACTTGGAGTATCTTTTTTACCTTTGTGAGATTTTTTTAGTGAGATTTCACTGCTTTTCGTAATTATTCTTATTTTATATTAGTATATTAGTATAACAATAAATCACACAAAATTAATATCGGCTTCGATAAATAGCAATCGGTTATAAATCGTTAATTACATTGGTCAACAAAATAAGAACTTTTTTTTCCTTAGGTTGTACCAAGTCATTTCTGGTAGATTCTTTAGGGCTTATTACGAATCTCGCTGTAAAAATGGCGTATCACGTCAAGTTTTTGAGAAAACCTCAGTCAAATATGCCAAAATAAGGTTTTGATACTTTGGCATGAGTTATATCTTTCAATGGAGACGTGCTACAGACGGAAGTGACAACTCAAAATAAAGCTCAAGACTTATACTTTATGATAAAAATTCCAGAAGTCCTAGGAAAAGTTTTCCTGAAACAAGTGATCAAAAAAGTAAGAAATATCTATCGCAATGTTCTTCAATGATACATCTTCAATTGTTACTAATCGTTACTAAAATTTCTTTTTAGTAAGAAAAGTAATTAACAACTACTCTAGTTTTGTTCTTAACTGATAACGACCACAAAAACCTATATATACTCATGATTTGAATGATATTTCAAAAATTTGATCCGCCATTTTGGATCTTCCGTTTATAATTTTTAAATTTTAACACGTGATTTGTAATGAGTGATCAGGTAAATGTATACATATCGACTTTCAGGATTAGAATAATTTAAAAAAAATTTAGTAACGGACAATTGGAGACGTATGACTGGGGGACATTGCGATAGACGTTTCTTATGTTTCGATCACTTTTTTTCAGGAAAAAGTTTCCTGCCTGGGATTTCTGTCATTTTTATCATAAAGTATAAATCTTGAGCTTTATTTTGAGCTGTCGCTGCCGTCTGTAGCACGTCTCCATTTAAAGATATAACTCACGCTAAAGTATCAAAAACGCTTATTTTAGCAACTTTGACTGAGGTTTTCTCAAAAACTTGACGTGATACACCATTTTTACAGCCAGATTCGTAATCAGCGCTAAACAATTTTTCAGAAATGACTTGATAGAACTTAAGGCAAATTTGATGTTGAACGGTGTTATTAATTATCATAAACATCGAGTTTCAAATTATCTTTTAATAATTTTTGCGATTGCATATAACGAGATACATATATAACAATATATACATATATAACAATAAATCACGCGAAATTAATATCTGCTTTGACAAATAGTAATCGCTTATAAATCGTTAATTATTAATTATCGTAGAGATCGAAGTTCAGATATCCTTTAATAATTTTCGCGATCGCGTATAACGAGATACAGGGTTGGGAAAGTTACTTTATAAAAGTAACTCGTTACCGTTACCGTTATTTTTTCTAAAAAGTAACTCGTTACCGTTACTCGTTACTAATTTTAAAAAGTAACTCGTTACCGTTACAGTTACTAAAAAGTAACGAGTCGTTACAATTTCCGTTACTTTTTTACAATACAAACTAATAAATTATTTGGCATAAGAAAAACTTTTAAAAAATTGTAAGCAAGATTTCATTCAAGGTTTATTACAAAATAAATGATTAAATTTTATCGAAATTCTTTATTAATTTTTAATAAAATTTGTTGCTCCATAGTATCATCATTTAAATGCCCTCTTTGTGGTGTTAATACAGAGCCACCGATGCTAAACATTCTTTTTACAGATGCACTGCTTGGTAGAGCTGTATTATATTTAATAAAAAGTTTTTTAAGTTTTGGATAGTCGTTTAACATTTCTATATTACAATTATTTGATTTTAAAAACCGTTGCAATTCTTCTTGTTCAGATTCATTTTGCACCGTTTTTTGCTCAAAAATGAAAAAAATCATCGTGATCGTCAGATTTTCCAGCTTTTGAAGAATTTTCAGTTGATCGGATTCCCAATAAATCCTCCAAGTAATTTTCAGCACGTTTTCTTTTTTCTCCGGTTAACCAGTATAACTTAAATTTTGGATGTAAACATGCTGCTATTATTAATTCTTTTGTTTCAAATATTGTAAGAAATCTAAAATCAAATATAGTAAATTAAGCGACATTGTTTGTTTTATTGAAATTAATACTTTTGAATCAATAGTTTAAAATAAAATAATATTTTTCAATTAAATCCTTATTTAAAATTAAATAACATATGTATTAATCAAATTAATAAGTTACCTTTTATTTAAACCTTGCTGAATAGCTTCAACTAATGAATGGCAATCTATAAGGTCAGATTTATTGAGATTTTCTAATTTTCGTTGCAAGGTAATTAGAACTGGTAGTAAATGAGAGCTCTGCTTTTCCGAAAAGATAAAGCTCTCATTGGATATCGCGCGTCGCGTCATCGCACTGGTCTGCAAGAGCCATAAGTTGATCAATCATATTCAAGCATTTTTACAACATAATAAGAATGCTAATTGGTCGATTTGCTTACGGCTTTACGGTTAAGATAAAAATTTTATCACGCACAATAGCAAGAATAATATCTTAAATAAATCAAAAAATTTGAGAAAAGTAACGATAAAAGTAACTGTTAAATTCGTTACTCGTTACCGAAAAATGTAACAAAGTTACTTTTTCCGTTACAAATAAAATTTGTAACGCCATTACCGTTAAAGTTACCGAAAAAAAGTAACTGTAACGGTAACGGCGTTACAAGTAACGCGTTACTTCCCAACCCTGACGAGATATACCATATACTATAACGACACATATAGCTGTTGCCTCGCTGTCACTGTATCATAACAAAGTGAGACATTCCATACACAATACAATAGCGCTATATATGCCGCATACCGACACGCGTTTTTGTTTACTTATTTGGCGGAATGATCATTTTGGCGGTGTAATGGGATGTACATATACATATATTTGTTCTCTCTCTCCCCGTCTCCCTTTCTCTTCCCCTCACTCCTGCCCTTTCTTTTCTCCGCTTCTCCCCTATGTCCTCCCTCTCCACCTCCCTCTCTCCCTGCTTCTCCATCTATCCTTCTCCCTACATCTCTCTCTTCCTCTCACCCTCTAAAGAGAGATTGAGAGAGAGATAGAGAGCTTTCTCTCTCTCTCTCTCTCTCTCCCTCCCGCTCTCTTTCTCTCCCTCTTTCTATTTCTCTCTCTTATTTATTATAAATTTTTAAAATTATAATTTTATAAAAGAGTATACATGAAAGAATAATCGTACATGATCGATGTGAATGCCCCTTGAGGGACAAAATCGCTTTGCGTGCGTTCGTGCGAGCATGCGTACGTGAGTTTGAAAGTTGGAAAGTGGGAAAAAATAAATGTCACAATTATGGTATTTCGCTCGATATGATCATCAGTTCTCAGGATTGACTGTACCAATCTTATTCGAACTGGTTGCAATCGAAAGCTTGTATCCACATTATATAATAAAAGTGCCGTTAGATTGTTGATTATGGCTTTAGTTCCTGAAGTATTTTAATCGAAAGTTTATTAGACATAAAACTCCGGATAAGCTACTTGGCAGCGCCGTGGCGCCTGTACATAGATAAACTGTTGATAGCCAGTCAGTTTTCTTTTATGTATTGCTTGGTGTCGCGACGCTACCGTGTCGCTTGATATCAATTTATTATATAATATCGAAAGGAAAGCATTAAAATTGTCAAACTTGAATTTGTTATATCTTCTAAACCAATATCGTCCACTATTTGATTTTCGCGGGGAGTTACTCAGAACACTTTTCTCTACTTATTTAATAATTCACAAAATTATAGAAATAAAGTTATTCAGGGTCATGTCCTTGACAACATATGTCAAGGTCAGAGTCATCGGTAAGGTGTAACCTAATACACATATTTACCGAATATGTAATAAAAAATGGGAGTTCCCATTTAAGAAAACATCGGTTACATTGACTTACCTTGAAAAGGTCACTCAAGGTCAAGTCTACATTTTCATCATATGGCCCCCTCAAAACTATGCAATTTTTGTCTATCGGGCTCAGTTTTCGAGATATTCGTGTTGATTGATTAAAATGGTCCACCTGTATATTATACAGGGTGTATCTGAAATGATGCACTAAACTTTAGGAGCGTATTCTAAAGGTCAAAATAAGACTTTTTTTTTATGAACATGGTTCTGCAAATGAACCCCCCTCTAAAGCTAAAATTCGGAAATGTGTGAAAATGACCAAAGGTTTGCAACACAAATTTACTAATCTCCTAAGAGAGGATAATAAGTAACCAAGGTCAAATAATAAGGCAATCCATAAATAACAAGTTCAAGTGTAAGTACGGACGAAAAGCATTCATTGGTAAGAACTTACGACTGAAGTACGGACATTTTCTGTTTTCAATTTGACTGCGGTTTTTGTTTTTTCATTTTAGTGGCTTACTTTACTTCATAATTTACTGGGCTATACCAAATTTCAACCTTCTGCCATTTTTTTTCTGAAATACGGCTAATTTTTAATTTTTTCCCCGAACTTTAGAGTCTTCTAGCTCGGAGGAGGGTTCATTTGTGGACCCGTGTTCATAGGAAAAAAAGTTTTATTTTGATCTCCAGAATATGCTACTAAAGTTTAGTGCATCATTTGAGATGTATATTTTATTTTATTGTGTTTAAATTATCAAAATTTTAGATAAATTTTTTAATATGTATACTTATATGTAAAATCTCTTTATTAATTAAGAAGATATGCTCTTTTTCCGTATATAAGTAATTTATCGCTTCCAAATTGTTACACGAAAAGATTCAGAACAACAATGGCCTACTTTTTTAAATACTCGAGAAAATTAATTTTACAATTGAAAAACTTGTATTTAATAAATACCATAAATCAAATTTAAATAAATAAATTAAATTTCAATTATTCTTTTTTTACATATCCTGATTTATCATATTAAAAAAAAAATCTTTAAAAGTTGAGAAAAGAGAAAAATGTTTATTATTTATTAATTAATATCGCTTAGTTTTCAAAAAGTAGAGATTATATCATCTTTTCTCTTAAAAGAAATCTTTCCATTTATTTTACAATAGATATTTATCTCACATCATGATATTTTCTTACTTCCTCGGTTTTGTTTTTTATCTCTCTCTCTCTCTCTCTCTCTTCCTCTTTCTAGACTTTTCTTTCTATGTGGAGAGTCAGCCGCGCGAATGATCGAGTGTGTCGCATGCTTCTCCGCTAACAACTGTCGTTAAGTCCGTCTGGCCGAGCTCCATACACGAGGCGATGGGCAAGATCTCGACGTACGTGCCGGATGGAGGATCCTTGACTTCAAGTGAGTTTCTCTCCAGCATAAGCCAACCATCACCAAACCAGTCTCTCGTAAAAAAGGGTGACGAACCAATCGACCGTCTGTGCGAGACGCCAGGATCGAAAATGTACGTAAAGACTGAAGAAGCCAAATCTCTTAAGAACTCGCGTTATATTAGAAAAATGCTCTCATCTCTCTATATTTCAAGTATTTTTTTAGTAATTATTTACTATAACGAACTCAGCTCCAATGACGTTGACCTTGACATATGTTGTCGAGGACGTAATCTTGAATAACTTTTCCTTATAACTTAATCGTCGGTCATTGTTTATTGAAAAGTTATTAAAAAGTTATAAAGTTTGAAAAATAAAACGTAATTTTTATGAGTTTGTAATTATCACGCAAGAAGCGAGGTCTATCCGCATCAGGACGTTGTATAACTCAAATCAAATTTTCAGAAATAGGTTTGGCTTAAGTTATATCTTCCAGAAGTGGAGCCCCCCGTAGGAGGGGCGGAACCCACAGCGTTCACGCATACACTTTCCCATTCACACAACAATTTTAGGCTGAACATCGCTTTGCATTGCGAAGTATATGCATGGACACAGTGGGTTCCGCTCCCCCCCCCCTCCCCTTATAGAGGGCTCCATTTCCGGAAGATATAACCTAACCCAAACCTATTTTTGATATAAAACTAAAATTTGATTCAAGTTACGTTATATAACTCAAACTAAATTTTCGTTTTGAATAACTTTAACTTTAAATATTTCAAAAATTATAAAAGATTGCCGATTAAGTTTTAAGGAAAAGTTACTCAGGATTATGTCTTTGACAACATATGTGAAGGTCAACATCATTGAAGCTGGGTCCGTTATAGTAAATAATTACTGTTTTTTTTATTAGACAGATTTTTTTATATTAGAAAAGAATTCTCGTCCATATTTTAAGTGTTTTTTTTTTTTAAATTGCTAGAACTATTTTTTTGTAAACTCCGAATTTTTTCAGAGTCAGAATTTTATTAATTATATCGAAATAAAATTGGCTCAATACAAAGATAGTCGTAATTTTCAAACGCTTCGTTCATAAAGAAAGCGTTCAAGCAGTTCTTTCCTTTTTAGTATTTTCTTCGTGAAGGATATTTTATAACATAGAAACTTCTCCATCAATGCTTGTGTGTGGTTTGTATTTTAAATAGACAGCTTTTACGTAAACTAAGGGTTTGCTTCTTGATTATTATGAGTTAAAAGCATTTCGAAAGGAATTATAGTTTGAATATGTATATAAATGCTAAATATTATGAATTTTCTGTAATATAATTTGCAATTTACGATTTATATATATATATATATATATATTGTATATATAACAGCTATAATTCAATTTGCATAAGAAGATAAATATGTTTTTTAAACGTTGCCTTTAATAAAACACGGCAAATGCTTTTATTGATCATTTTTGTTATGATTTATTCAGAGTTTTAGATTATTTCAATCTTTCACGCAAGTTAAAATTATTAGATTTTTTTTTTAACAATATTTGAATTGATACTTGAAACAATTAAAATATTGAGACTGGAATTTGTGTAATTATATTATTGAATAATTATAAATATTGCTAAATGTCTATCAAGCTTAAAATTTATACACTTAGTTTTACTAATATATTGGGTGGCCCATTTTAATACATCCAGTCGAATATCTCAAAAACCAAGCCCGGAAGAGAAAAATGTTTCAAACAAAAGTTGTGTGGCTTCAAGGGGGCCATAAGATGGTGATAATGATTTGACCTTGGAAAATCATTTGAAAGTCATGTGAAGGTCAACTTTAAAATCTTAGATGGAAACCCCCATTTTTTATTTAGTATTCTTGTAGCTTATGTCGAAAGCTTTCCAAAACACTATAATAAAGTATTTTTTTATTAAGTATTTTTTGAGTAATTTTATATTTTAATCTGACATATTTTGATATAAAAAATTAAATATCTCGTAAAATATTTAATTTTTGATAATCTTACCGTAATACTTCTATGTACAGAATAATGAGACAAATCAATTAGTGCAAAACATAATTGTTTTTGAGAAAATTATTTACAATGTATTTTTTTAAACAATTATTTGTTTTTTTTGCACTAATTGATTTGTCTTATTATTCTGTACATAAAAGTATTACGGTAAGATTATCGAAAACTGAATATTTTACGAAATATTTTATTTTTTATATCAAAATATGTCAGATTAAAATATAAAATAACTCAAAAACACTTAATGAAAAAATACTTTATTGTAGTGTTTTGGAAAGTCGATGTCAGCTACAAGAATACTAAATAAAAAATGGGGATTTCCATTTAAGATTTTAAAGTTGACCTTCACATGACTTTCAAATGATTTTCCAAGGTCAAATCATTGTCACCATCTTATGGCTCCCTTGAAGCCACACAACTTTTGTTTGAAACATTTTTCTCTTCCGGGCTTGGTTTTTGAAATATTCGACTGGATGGATTAAAATGGGCCACCCAGTATATAGTGATATATTTTATATAAGATATTATAATTTAAATAATCATATTTAATTTTAAAACTCTTGAAAAACGCATTTCTCTGATCATATGTTCGTAGAATATAATCTGTCTTGCAAATAGGGTTGCACGAGATATCAAACGACTAGTCTTAATATTATCTTGTCTTTAAGACGAAATTTTGTCTCGAAATTTGAAACAAAATTAAGATAAGATTTTTAATCAATTATCAAGACAATACCACAACTAAGATTGTCAAGATTATTGGTTTTTAAAAAAGCTAAAATATGTGTAATTGTAAATTAGATGAGAAAAAATATATTATACAAACTTAAAAAATTTTGTTAATAATATAAAGGCTCATATAAAGATAAAAATAAGCAGTTAAAAAAGGCAATGTAAGCCACTCGCAATAAGTTTAGTTTATTAATAATGTAAAAGTATAAAGTATTAAGCACATACTGATAACGCATGTATGTATATCAAAGAAAAGAATCAAGCGGCGAACGGTTCGGCCCTTTTTTTGGCCATTTTCAGCGCGATTGAAAACAATGAATAAAATTCAAACTTATACGTACAAATATATCGCAGTCAGTAATTAAAAACAAGAATATTCGTTAAAATTGTCAAATACGCAAAAGAATGAAGACCTTTTCACTCCGTAAAGCATCTCGAAAGTATGAAAAACTCCCCGGATGGTAGTCCAGATAGTTCCCAGGTAGTAAATTATAAAGGTTTCTATGCATATTGTCAAGCGAAAGCAATACAGTCGAGATACCTATAGAAGCGTATAAAGAGACGCATGTTAAGTTAATCGGTGAGTTAGATATAATAATGCAAAAAGAAACTTACCAAAGGCTGCAAGCAGAGCAGATATATTTCAGTCAAAGATCCGTGACGCAAATAATCATTCCTCAACGAAATTTTAGAAACTATGTTATCTCTGTACTGCTTTCGCGAGACATTTAACTTGTATGTATACAATACGAGGTCATTGGCCTTCGGTGACACAAGAATCAAAATAAACATAGTAACACATTGAAAGTTTGTACGTATGTCTATATCATGATAAGAGGAAGCAAAAACGCACGTGTTACAACCCAGCGGTGAGAATAAGATGATCTTATGCATTAAATGTTAGGGAGTTTATCTAGCGTAGTAATATATGGTCTCCTTATAAACAACATTTCAAATATCAATCGTTTGTTCAAATATTTTTCTCTATCTAAGATCTGAACCTGATTCCAGTCAAAGTCGCGGTCAAACATTATTCTGTGATCAGTAATCACAGAACTAGCTGTTGTGTTTCTACGTATATGGTTGCGGTGTTCACTGACTCTCGACAGTAATCTCCTACAGGTCTGACCTACGTATGAAGCATCACAGTCTGCACAATTGATTTTGTATATAACATTAGTGCACGATGCATTGGAAAGGATGTACCTTAATGAAACGTGACAATTTATTAAGACTACAGTAAGAGAGTTTGATGTTAAGGTCTCTTAAAAACGTTTAGCGTATAATCCATAAGAGAAAGTGGGGCAGTCATAGCGATATCATCAACATATCTGACGTAGAAAGATGGAGTGAAAGTTAATGTTGCAAGAGTTTTTTTCTTCTAGATTGTGAAGAACTATGTATATCAGCTATGATGGGGGATAATGGGGAGCCCATAGGAGTTCAAAAAGTTTGTTTATAAATTATTCCATTAAAGATAAAAAACGTAGAATTTAAAACAAATTTGATCGCCATGATAAATTCAGCAACGGAAATGGAGCAATTGTTTGAAATGTTCTTTTCTCAACGCTCTCAATAGCGAAGTCAATAGGTATGTTGGTGAATAATGATATAACGTCAAGAGATAGTAATTTGAAACCATCTTTGACTATGACATCAGAGAGATTACTGACCAATTAAAAACTATTAAAAATGCTGCTACGTGCTTTCGGAACACTATTTAGCATGATCTTATGAAGATGTAAGGCAAGATACAATAATATAAAGGGCTATTCAACGAAGAAACAATGATTCGATAAGGGCAGTTGCATTTGTGTATTTTTGGAAATCTGTATGCTCTGGGGAGATTACTATCGTTACAGTAAAAAGTTTTGTATGTTGAAGCTGAAATATAATTGGAATTCTTCCATCTAGTCAATAAATCTCATAAATTACATATTAGTTTTTTGTAGGATCTTTAGAAAGCACGTTATATGTGTCAATGTCATGCAATGAGTTCTCCATGTTTTCAAGATAACCATTCCTATCAAGGGCTACAGTGACATTGCCCTTGTCAGCTCTAGTAAGAATTAAGTTGGAATTATTCGTTAAAAATTTTTTTGTCTTGAAACAAAATTGACTTAAAGTCGAGTCTTCAGTGATTCGAGAAGGAGAGGAAGATTATTGATAAGAGGAGACGAACGGTTTCTAATGGATAACTAATCGGAAGATTGTGTTAATCGGAAGATATCTGAAATTATTTTCGACATTCTTAATGAATTCCATTGTCAACTTTGTAGAATCAAATGCTGGTAAATTAAAATTTTCTCCGAGTTGAAATAAACTTTGAATATTGTTTGGGATAGAGGTGGAGGATAAGTTCACAAACCAACCATCTACAGTCAATAGCAATCTCAAAATCAACGTCAGTCATAAAAAGTGGTGAAACAGTGTCAAGTTTCAAGGAAAAATTCGAGTTGTGGTCAATGGGTTTCAAATGGTCGGAATGATGTGGAGTTATAGAACAAAAATATCGAATCGGTTTTATGTTTATCAATTTCTTTTTTCCCGAGGTAAATAATAAACGATTGAATTTTTTATCTAATCTAGTTCGCTCTCTTAAAAAGAAAGAGTGCAAAGGACCTGTCTGTTTGTTAAAAAATGAATCACAAACGGAAGAAGGAATGCATCTGTAAATAGAGTAACAGATTTGAAAAATCTGGTTATATGCAAATCTCATCGTGCTATGAGCATCACTTAATTCAATGTGAAGTAGTCTTCTGACGAAATTGTCCTTCAGATGGCTGAATTTTTTGATTGATCTATTGTCAAATAAATGCTTATCAAATTTCATCAGAAGGCCTGTGAGATGTGTAGGCGTCAGCTTATGACCGATATAATTACGGAGAAATGAGATCTTAAGTTTATTTACGATAACAATTTTACGGTATTTAATCCATAATTTCAGTAAGCTAACGGCTCTTGGACCGTAAAAAAGATAAATTAAGGTACATAGAGTCCTTCCCAATGCATCGTGCACTAATGTTATATACAAAATCAATTGTGCAGACTGTAATGCTTCACATACGTAAGTCAAACCTGTAGGAGATTACAATTGAGAGTCTGTGAACACCGCAATCATATACGTAGAAACACAACAGCTAGTTTTGTGATTACTGATCATAGAATAATGTTTGACCGCGACTTTGACTGGAATCAGGTTTAGATTTTAGATAGAGAAAAATATTTAAACAAACGACTGATATTTGAAATGTTGTTTATAAAGAGACAGAATAATGGCCTGAATTTATATACGGAAAACTTGCACCAGACATATATTACTGCGCTAGATAAACTCCCTAACATTTAATGCATAAGATCATCTTATTCTCATCGCTGGATTGTAACACGTGTGTTTTTGCTTCCTCTTATCATGCACAGACACACGTACAAACTTTCAATGTGTTACTATGTTTATTTTGATTCTTGTGTCACCAAAAGTCGATGACCTCGTATTGTATACATACAAATTTGTTACGTCCGGTGGACTCCACGATTCTTTTCTTTCATATAATATTAAACGTTTACGTTCTGGAACTCTTTGCATTTAGCATAAACAATAAACTAAAGGAATATCTAGCAGGCGAGACTAATATTTCAAAATTTAAACCATGCGTGATAAATATTCGAACAATGGTCCCCTAGAAGACCAAGAATTTTAAACAGCAATTAAAAGATACTCGAACCATGAGAAAACTCAAAATCTAAACAGTGTGCATGCAAGAGATAAATAAATAGATCAAATAATATTTTTTCTTGGAAGTCCTCTAGCGAAAACGCGTTATAAGAAGAGTCTCGAACAAAGGCCCTTCTAAGAACTAGAATGATATTTTATGTAACTATGATCCGCGACTGAGACTCGTGACATTCGACGCCACATGTTCGCCTGCTAGATCACCCTTGCGCGTTATCTGCTTAAGATAAAACTCAAGTGAATAATAAAACTGTTAACTTGGCCGATCATGGCGGACTCTCCAAACTTAATTTTTTTAAACAAAAAGCCTACACCAATAGGCGCAACCTCCTGAACCTTCTTTTGGAAGGGAGACACCCTTAACTCATGAGAAGGGCACCATTTAAAAAATTGATTGGTTAATAAAGAATATTGCTTGCCTAATATAAAGGGTACGCGAAGAGACGCCAAGATTCGATATACGCGAAATCCTGGCTCAGAAAAGTCATTTCATCTCGGCTCTCGACATAAAACACCTTCACACCAAGTCTTCAAGCTATTCTCGCAGTTCTATCAGCGATTGTGATAATCTTTGAAAGTTAAGTTGTGAGCGAGAAGCAAAACTAATCAGTGTGTTAAGACTCTTAATTGTGTCGGGAAACCACCAATGACTGCAGCGATCTCCATCCGACCTGACAGCACGAGTCAAGATCTTCTCGCCCCGCAAACCATTTGCGACTTAGCTTAACAATGCTTTCAATAAATAGTAAGTCATTAAATTTTCTCATCTCTTCTATTCTTTTTTCTTTTTTTTTTTTTACCTGAAATGATTCTTGGATGATAAATTTAACGGAAATCTTAGCGGAAACATTACTTCAAGTCTCTTCTCTCACACTCTCACTCGTTACCGAGGGTCACCTGCATTTCGCGGAGCGACCCATGATTTCCTTCACCTCACCGAGAGTCACCTGCATTTCGCAGAGCGACTCGTGATTTCCTTCACGTCACCAAGGGTCACCTGAATTTCGCGGTGTGACCCGTGACTTCCTCACCCGTCACCGAGGGTCACCTGCATTTCGCGGAGCGACCAGTGACTTTCTCACCGTCACCGAGAGTCACCTGCATTTCGCGGAGCGATCAGTGACTTCCTCACTCGTTACCGAGGGTCACCTGCATTTCGCGGAGCGACCTGTGGCTTCCTTCTCCTCATCAAGACACACATATATCGTGCAGAGAGATTCATTATTTCAATTCCTCTTTGTGGATTTCATCTCGCCTAACTATAATAGATAATAAAAGGGAGATGTAAAAGATATATTAATAAATAAGTATATATATATATTTATATATCAAGATATAAAGCACCTCTACTTTTATATATCTAATATTTAGTTAACAACTTTTATTACCCGGATATAATCTTTAAAACAGAAACGCCGAGAATTATTTCACATCTCTTTCCTACGATATTATTGTTATTATGACTCATTCACAAATCTTTCCTTAGTGGAAAGAATAAAACGGTCTTTCCGAGCGGCCACTAAATGCTCGCGTAATTGTCGCAATAGGCGCCTTAAGGAAGAATTGGCTCGAGCGTCCGTAGACCTAAATTTTGCTGAAAAGTTTATCAAACTTAAGCTAACGCCGCAAGACTTATACAATAAACAGGTACACGATACACAACCTCGCCCTGCTTCTTCTGCTCCCTCCCCTCCTTCTTACTCTCCTACTTCTTCTCCCGAGTGTTTTCACTCAGCTTCTCTCGAGCCTCAACCCTTGCAGATTCCCATTCCCCTTCCCTCTTCTGACTGCCCCTCTAGTTCTTCTTTTGATTACCCACTTTCGTCTTATTCTGCCGTCTCCTTCCCTGAGTGTCTTCACTCACCTTCTCTCGAATCTCGACCTTCGAGAGTTTCCACTTCTCTTTCCTCACCTGACGGTCCACTTATCCTTCCCAAACAACCTCAATCCTCAAGAACCCCTACTCCTCCCTCCTTCTCACGCTTCGAATCGTCCGATCTCTTGGGAGCTTCGCACGATTTCAAAGAAGCCCTCCGGGACTTTATAGAAGTGTCCCGATCTTAAAAACGAACCGGAAAATTTTAAATCAGAATCTTCCGATCCCGGAAGGAGAATCGGAGTCATTTTTCGAAGACCAGGGCAGGGAAACCTGGTACAGATACCTCCTAAGCTATTTCCCTCCTTATCATGTGCCCCTCACGGATGAGGATTATCGAATTGGACCGGATATAGTGGACCTTGACCAATTTTATTTCATTCTTAGTACCAGTCCACCTGGTTCAATTATCCTATTCTTTGCTTCAGGTTCCCGATTCCCTCTAGCCATCCCTATAGAGGTTTTCTGGTTGAGATTCCCTTTCCCATCCACGGTATAACTCCAAGACCTCCACTAGTCCCCCATCCCCTTTTCTCCCTACCTTTCAACTTTCATGTTCCCAATAGCTTATATCAATAATTAAAACAACATATATATCTATATTGTAAAATTCCAGCCGGAATTTAAACTTTAGTTTCCCCATATAATTCCGGTTGA
This sequence comes from Polyergus mexicanus, assembly GCF_030449975.1. Classification (NCBI taxonomy): domain Eukaryota; kingdom Metazoa; phylum Arthropoda; class Insecta; order Hymenoptera; family Formicidae; genus Polyergus; species Polyergus mexicanus. Next base: position 7,056,316 of record NW_027223325.1, read on the forward strand.
TGTTTGCCGTACTTATTGTAACACCCGCGAGAACATAATTTCCCTTACCTACACTCATCCACACGAACACACCTACACATTAGCATTTATAAGAAAATGTATTTTATATATATATATATATATATATATATAAAATTTCGTAAATCCAATTCAATGTTCATCACTTAAACTTTATCTTTCTTTAAACAACTTTTATTCCATTTTCTTGAACAAATCTAACACTAAAATTTAAATTTGAGTAATTTATTAATCTGACCTCCTTCCTGTTATCCGAAATCGCACAGGGTCTCGTCCCCGGGTAATAAGGATTCAGTTCCTTTACCAGAAAAGGAACCGCCGAACGAACGGTCTTTCGATAGAGTAAGAGCGACCCTTCCGGTCGTTGACCTGTCTGGGACCCTAGTCTGTTCGTTCGACTCAAGGAGACGCATCGTCTAGCGTTTGTCTAGAGGTAAGTAAATTACGCCTTTCCGCTAACTCTTTCTTTCATTGAGTCTGGACGTAACAAGTTAAATGTCTCGCGAAAGAGATAACATAGTTTCTAAAATTTCGTTGAGGAATGATTATTTGCGTCATGGATCTTTGACTGAAATATCTGCTCTGCTTGCATTCTTTGGTAAGTTTTTTTTTGCATTATTATATCTAACTCACCGATTAACTTAACATACGTCTCCTTACACGCTTCTATAGGTATCTCGACTGTATTGCTTTCGCTTGACAATATGCATAGAAACCTTTATAATTTATCGCCTGGGAACTATCTGGACTACCATCCGGGGAGTTTTTCATACTTTCGAGATGCTTCACAGAGTGAAAAGGTCTCCATCCTTTTGCGTATTTGACAATTTTAACGAATATTCTTGTTTTTAATTACTGACTGCGATATATTTGTACGTATAAGTTTGAATTTTATTCATTGTTTTCAATCGCGCTGATAATGGCCAAAAAAAGGGCCGAAACGTTCGCCGCTTGATTCTTTTCTTTGATATACATGCGTTATCAGTATGCGCTTAATACTTTGTGCTTTTATATTATTAATAAACTAAACTTATTACGAGTGGTTCATTGCCTTTTTTAACCTTTTATACTTTATGCATTAAATGTTAGGAATTTCATCTAGCGCAGTAATATATGGTATGTCTGGTGGCAAGCCTTCCGTATTCATTTGTAAATTCAGGCTATTATTCTGTCTTTTTATTGTTTATTTTACAAAAATTTTGTTTAATAAATAAAATTATTTATATTAACAAATTTAGAGACAATTAATACAATAAATAAAATAAACAATATAAAATTTTTTTTACACCTTTAGTTAAATTATTATATTATAAAGATTTTTTATGTTAAATATTATTTTAAACAATTGTTTAGTAAGTATTAGATAAAAAATCGAAACAATAAAATAAAATCTTAATAAAAATATTAATATTAATAAAATCGAGATAAGACAATCATGACGAGATTTTTGCTATCAAGATTCTCTCAAGACCAAGACAAAATTTAAAAAATAAAAATTTTCAATACCAATACAATATTTTTACGAATATTGTCTTGTCTTGAGTCTTATGTGTGCAAGCCTACTTGTAAAATTCATTAATCGCAAGGAAATCGTCACAGGTTTTTATGGTGCGGCTTCCATTGTTATTAGAACAACGGTCACGGTATTGTATGTGTCACAGCCACACAATCCGTGTAACTCATTCTCGATCTACTCACCGCTATCGTTATGTATACTCGTTATATAGCGGTATGCCCCGTGATTTGTAAATAATGGCCGAGTTGTCAAGCTTCGAAATTCGGATATTTTCGCGATTGTATACGCCAAATATGTACGTATGCATGCGTATAATGTGTCCGGTCGAATACCTTTGTGTATCTGCCAACGGTATGTCGGCGGAAAGAGTAATAAACCCTAGAGACATCCAATAATACGGGAAATTTAACAGTTTACTCGAGCTCATTCCGAAGAATAATTATACAGGGTGTCCGATAATTTTTGACACACCCGAAGCGTGAAGGTGGATTGGGTCAAACTGAAAAGAAAAGTCCTATATCATTTTGCAATTTTCGTAATAATTATTGAGAAATTAATTAAAAAAGATCGACCTATTCGCACGAGTATAAGCGCGCAGCGAGAAGAGACAACCCAAAAGTAGACGCACGACAAAGTTTTGGGAGGAGCGCTTTACACATTACAATAGTTACGTACAAGCGGTACATAATGATGGATTCTCGCGTCATTAATTTCTCAATAATTATTATGAAAATCGCAAAATGATATAAGACTTTTCTTTTCAGTTTGATCCAACCTTCACGCTTCGAGTGTGTCAAAAATTATCGGACACCCTGTATATAACATTAACATGCCATGTCAATATTAAACTTTAAAAAAGATTAAATTAATAAGCATTATATATAGAGATCTCGTATAATAATTTCCGATTCTGATTAACTATTCGTCTTTAAATTTTTATTTATGTATGATTATTGTATATTTTGTTTAATCTAATTTTGTTATATTAAAAATATATGTTTTTTATTCATTTACTTTTAGTCAGCTTTTATAAAATTGCACTGTAATCACAGCATTTTTAATTGTCTAATATACAGGGTTGAAAAGTAACGCGTTACTTGTAACGCCGTTACCGTTACAGTTACTTTTTTTGATAACGAATTGGTAACGGCGTTATTTTTCGTTGTCTGTAACGGTAACGATTGACAACGCCGTTACATTTTTTCACTAACGAGTAACGATTTTAACAGTTACTTTTATCGTTACTTTGTTTTTGACTAATGGCTCTGGAACATAGAACGCGTCAACGCGTTACGCATGATCAAAATGCCGTAGCCAATCAATCATCTCCTTATATTAAAGCCACAAAGATGTCATCTAAATGACGTGGAGCATCAACTTCTCTTAAAAATAAATAAAATATTTTGGTAAAATTTATTTGATAAAGGAAAGATTGTGATTTACCTTAAGAGATTAAGAATTTATATTATTAATTAACAATTTATATTATTATATAGTTTATGGTTTATATATATTATAAATTAATAAAGAAGTATAAAAATGTAAACTTGGTATTTCTATATTAATATTAAGAATTCATGTATTATATTAGTATTAATTATAATAAACTGATTTAATATTAATATATTATTATATAGTATTGAATTAATATATTATAAACAAAGTAACGGAAATAGTAACGATTCGTTAGTTTTTGAGTAATGGTAACGGTAACGAGTTACTTTTTAAAATCGGTAACGAGTAACGGTAACGAGTTACTTTTTAAAATCAGTAACGAGTAACGGTAACGAGTTACTTTTTAAAATCGGTAACGAGTAACGGTAACGGTAACAAGTTACTTTTATAAAGCAACGTTCCCAACTCTGCTAATATAACAAACTGTAATGTATAATATAAGGCGCATCTTATTTGTAAACTAAAAATGTTTTTTTTATGAAATAAATTTTCTCTCATTTCTTAAATTTTTATTTTATTTACTTAAATAAATATATACTATATGTTTCAAAAATATTTTGTTATATTAAATAAATTATTATTTGTATGTAATAAAAATTGTAATTTTTAAAATAAAATATTAAAAATTTTAATATAAAAAAATATTTATATATATTTGAAAATAAAAAATTATTTATTAAAATAAAGAAAACCTGTATTTTTGAAACAAGCAGCCGAAAATTAAAAAATGGTTTTTTTAAAAGAAGTAATTTAGTATAATAAAGATAAAAAACAAATTTTTTTTATTTGCAAATAAAAGTGTATTTCGCTTTTATTTTATATTTTACCCATTCAAATATATTTACTGCTTGAAATAACTATATTTGCTGATTGAAATAACTAATTCCTTTGCAAGTATTAAAACTAAATAATTTTTTTTAAATAAAAAAATGCTTTTTGGATTTAGTACATTTTTTTCAGTGTAATATATACAGCAGGGTTGAAAAGTAACGCGTTACTTGTAACGCCGTTACCGTTATAGTTACTTTTTTTCGGTAAATGTAACGGTAATGACGTTACAAATTTTATTTGTAACGGAAAAAGTAACTTCGTTACATTTTTCGGTAACGAGTAACGAATTTAAGAGTTACTTTTATCGTTACTTTTTTCAAATTTTTTGATTTATTTAAGATATTATTCTTGCTATTGTGCGTGATAAAATTTTTATCTTAACCGTAAAGCCGTAAGCAAATCGACTAATTAGCATTCTTATTATGTTGTAAAAATGCTTGAATGTGATTGATCAACTTATGGCTCTTGCAGACCAGTGCGATGACGCGACGCGCGATATCCAATGAGAGCTTTATCTTTTCGGAAAAGCAGAGCTCTCATTTACTACCAGTTCTAAATACCTTGCAACGAAAATTAGAAAATCTCAATAAATCTGACCTTATAGATTGCCATTCATTAGTTGAAGTTATTCAGCAAGGTTTAAATAAAAGGTAACTTATTAATTTGATTAATACATATGTTATTTAATTTTAAATAAGGATTTAATTGAAAAATATTATTTTATTTTAAACTATTGATTCAAAAGTATTAATTTCAATAAAACAAACAATGTCGCTTAATTTACTATATTTGATTTTAGATTTCTTACAATATTTGAAACAAAAGAATTAATAATAGCAGCATGTTTACATCCAATATTTAAGTTAAACTGGTTAACCGGAAAAAAAAGAAAACGTGCTGAAAATTACTTGGAGGATTTATTGGGAATCCGATCAACTGAAAATTCTTCAAAAGCTGGAAAATCTGACGATCACGATGATTTTTTCATTTTTGAGCAAAAAACGGTGCAAAATGAATCTGAACAAGAAGAATTGCAACGGTTTTTAAAATCAAATAATTGTAATATAGAAATATTAAATGACTATCCAAAACTTAAAAAACTTTTTATTAAATATAATACAGCTCTACCAAGCAGTGCATCTGTAGAAAGAATGTTTAGCATCGGTGGCTCTGTATTAACACCACAAAGAGGGCATTTAAATGATGATACTATGGAGCAACAAATTTTATTAAAAATTAATAAAGAATTTCGATAAAATTTAATCATTAATTTTGTAATAAACCTTGAATGAAATCTTGCTTACAATTTTTTAAAAGTTTTTCTTATGCAAAATAATTTATTAGTTTGTATTGTAAAAAAGTAACGGAAATTGTAACGACTCGTTACTTTTTAGTAACTGTAACGGTAACGAGTTACTTTTTAAAATTGGTAACGAGTAACGGTAACGAGTTACTTTTTAGAAAAAATAACGGTAACGGTAACGAGTTACTTTTATAAAGTAACTTTCCCAACCCTGATATACAGTATATTTAATGAGTAAATGTATATTTGTAATCTTAGGATTTATATTCATACAAACATTTCGTTCGAAATTATGAGCGATACTTATCCACTCGTTTAAATCGATAGTATAACTAGGGCAGAAATAATGGCACGGGTCTCGCACCGAAATCAGCCGTTCGATAAATCCCGTTTTTAGAATTTACTTGCCTGATTCGACCGGCCGCTCGTATATCCAAAATGCTCCATTTGCAGTGCTGTAAATTCCGATGTAGACCGATTTTTTTATTCCGTTTGCCTCTATTTCCCTTCTCCGCCACCGTATCCCAGCCGCGCTCTCTCACTGCAGTATTTAATCCCCGCAGTTTATCAGCAAACCACAGCAAGAGGAGGGCGCCAATACACCCTGAAATTAATTCGCGAGATTTTTCCCCGCCCCTTTTCTCTCTCTCTCTCTCTCTCTTTCTTTTTTCCCGGCTTTTTTTTTATCTTCGCGATAGCACAATAGCGTGTCGATCGGCCAGTGCTCGTCGATCATTCGGGATTAATGGACGCGCGCATTTTTTTCTTGCGCTTTTCGTCGGTATCGTGTGCGTTGAATACAAGAAAAATCACTTGCTACGAAATCGAAAGAATCAAAGCACCAAACATGTCGCGGATAAGCAGATTATTTACTTTTGAAGAGTTTAAGTTTGCACAAAATTGCATTAAATATTTAAGTGAAAAGAAAAGAAAAAAAATTAAAAAGAAAAAATAATTATTGAATATTTTATAAATCTTCATAAATATAATAGATTTTTCATATTAATTGCAAGATCAAACAAGCCCACCGAAGGCGGGCGAAGTTTCATCGAAATTATATGAAAAGTCTCGTTCGAAGATGATAGTATTGTAGTCATGCTTGTCATGCTCAACATCACAACGTTTAGCTCCTAGTAAATTTGAAAAATTGGCGTCCCGTCCATGTTATCTCTAAGATGAGTCCTCTCCGCTTTCATATTGTTTTTTGTAACGAACTTAAAATTATCACAATATAATTTTGAAGATGATAGGGGTAGTATATATTTATTTTGGGTATTTTAAGGGTGGCAGACTATCATCTTCGAACGAGACTTTTCATATAATTTCGATCAAACTTCGCCCGCCTTCGGTGGGCTCGTTTGATCTTGCAATTATATTGCACGTCTCGTTCTCGATGATAGTATTGTAATGTTTTAGAGATTGTGATAATTCGTAATAATTTCTTTTATAAAATTATTTATTTATTTATTATTATTATTATTATTCTTTTTTTTTTTAGAACAATTATTTCATACAGAAATATAAAACAAAGAACTTATTTTTAATGTAAAATTGCACGAGCAAACTGGTCATTAGGTGCTTGAATGGGTCTATTATAAAATTTGAAAAAAGTTTGAGATCCAGGGGCCCATTCAGCACTTCGTCTAATAGTGTCAATATCTACTCCTGTTTTATGAGCAGTGGATACTGCCGCATGTCTAGTACTGTATGCTGTAAACTGTTTAATATCAATGCCAGCCTTGTCCAGAAGTGTCTTAATCCAATGACCAATGGTTTGTGCGGATACTGCTCAAAATGGTTTTATAGTAGCAATTAATAAGTTTTTTGTATTATATTTTGGCTTCGTAAATCTTTTGTAAAATCAATGTAATCTAATACTGTCGATGCCACACATAAGCCTGGTTTGTCTTTGTAAAAAGGTAATATTAATTCGGGTTGGAAACCCCCTGGCTTAGATGTTTTGATCTGTTCCGTAATCTTTATACTTATACCGGAATTAGATATCGAAATATTTTCAATGTTTATCAATGCTAAAGTTTGTAGTCTTTGAGCTGTTGTTAACGCTAAGAATGTGACTACTTTTTCAGCGGCGACTTTTAATTTCAATTGTTTAAGAGGATGAAGTTTTTCAATGTAATTTAGAACCGGTGTAATATCCCAAGTTGTGTTGTACTTGGGCTTAGTTGGTTTTTGTTTAAACACACCTTTTAGGAACCGTGAAATCAAACTATCATTGTTTATATCGTATATTGAAATTAAAGAAATAGTCGCTCGAGCAGTATTTAACGTACTATACTTTGCACCTTTTTTATATCTGCTATTAAAAAACTCAATAATGTCCGAAGTATTTGAGTTGAAAATATCCAATCTTTTAGTATGTGTATAATCCCACCAACATTTCAAGTTACACTCGTATTGTTTAAGAGACTTTGTAATGGAATCGATCATCACATCCACAGAATCTTCACTGATTCCTTTCCTCAAGAATGCTGTCCTGATAATTTGCCTGCCACCAGTGAAAGGTGGAGGGCTAATGGATGGATCTTGTCTCTATAAGGAGATATTAATAAGGAATCACTTGGATTGAATGTGATAATAGGTTCAGCAAGAAGCGATGTAAAAAGAGGGTACCAGGGCTGGGTAGGCCATAAAGGTACTATAAGTACCCCTATAAGTACTATAAGTACCGCTTTGTCATTAATGATTTTTCTTAAAGTACGAAGGATAAGTGCGAAGGGAGGAAAAGCATAGAAGAATTCATTCTTCCAAGATCTAGTGAAAACATCCACTGACTCTGCTTCGGGGTCAGGGAAACGAGAGTAAAATTTATTACACTTTCTATTCAATCTAGTTGCAAATAGATCTGTTGAAAAAGACTCAAATCTCTTTTCAATCTGTTTGAAAATTAATAGGGAAAGTTCCCATTCAGTATCCACGTTAGTATTGCGTGATGCTCTGTCTGCTTGTACATTCTCTGCTGAACTAATGTATGATGCTCTCAGCCAAATTTTCATCTCTTCGCACCATTTCCAAATTTCCGGGCAAGTTCATTAAGTTGAACAATTGAACACCTCCTGCCCTATTCACGTATGATATAGCTGTAGTATTGTCCAGACGAAGAAGTACTTCGCTCTGTGATAGATTTGAGGCAAAGCATTTCAATGCGAAAAAGGCAGCAAGTAACTCAAGATAATTTATATGTCTTTTCTTTTCTTTCTCATTCCAAAAACCAAATGTACTTATATCATTACAGTAACAGCCCCAATCTGATAATGAAGAATCAGAATATATTTCCATAGAGAATTTTTGGTTTCTTATTGCATTCGATCCAATTGTTGCATTTGTTTTTCTCCAGTTAAGATCCTTTATCATACATTCTTTTATATAGATCTTTCCTTCATAATTACCACCATTGAATTTTAAAGCTAAAAATTGTTGTCTCTCAAGTCTTTTGCAATGTATAAAACCGTAAGCTACTGCCGTTAAAATTCCTAGAAATTTTGCAAATTTTCTAATTTTATAGCTATTTCCTTTCTTAAATTCATTTGCAAATTCTATTATCTGATTTTTCTTTTTATCAGTTAAATTTAAGGTGAAATCCACTGAATTGATGATGAAACCCAGATATTTACATTTCTGGCTAGCAACTAATAAACTTTTTTCATAATTTATTATGAATCCTAAACCTTGCAGAAAATTAATAGTTTCTTTGATATGCATTTTACATAGCTTTTCTGAATTATGAATAAAAAGAAAATCGTCTAAATATAATACTAGTAACATTTCTTCTAATCTCAGTTTATTAACTATGGGTTTCATTATTTTAGTAAAAATATATGGACTGGTACATAATCCAAACGGAAAACACGAAAATTGAAAAAGTTTTCCCTTAAATTCAAATGTAAGAAACTTTTTATGTTTTTTATAAATAGGTATTACAAAGTAGGCATATTTTAAGTCCAAGGAGCACATGAAATCTCCTGGAGATATTAGGCCCAGAGCTGATCTGATATCTTCTAATTTGAAATGTGGAGGTTTAATGAATTTATTTAATTTTTTTAAGTTAAAAATAAACCGGTTAGACCCATCAGGTTTTGGAACGAGGAAGTAGAAAGAAAGAAATTGACCTTCACAATATTCACACTGCTCAATAGCACCCTTCCGTAATAATTTGTCAATTTCTACTTGAATTTGCCTTATTTCTTCCATAGAAAGTACTTTCTCTTTCGGTGAAATTTTTTGAAAGGGTTTTTCAATAAAAAGGATTCGATATCCTTCTAAATAGCTTAACACATATTTATCTGACGTGATTTCTCTCCAACTATCTACGAAAAAGCGTAGACGTCCTGCCGTTTTATCTATCTGGCTTATTTCTTGGATGATGATTGGCTCGTCGTCTGAGAGTTCGTCTTGGATGAACTCTGTGTCGAATTTTGGGAGACTCTCCTCTTGAATCTGAATTGTCGACGTTTTTGTTGATAACCCACCTGCCGATAATTCGCAGATGGGTACTTCGAATTTCCCCGATTCGATTTTGACGAATATTTCTGTTAGACTTTATCCTTAATTTCCGCGCAAGCCTTTTCGATCTTTTTTGCGTCTTTGACTTTTTCTTTGAGATTATTGCCATAAAGCCACTCATCAGAAATCATCGCATCCACGGTTGGTTTAATATTTTTATTGAGTTGTGGAGTGACAAACGATTTCCGAGCCACTGACTGTTGATGGAAGACATCTGTTAGAATCTGACCAGCATGACTCAAATAGTCTGTGAAAATATCTTCATCCAGACCTTCTTCTGGGGGATCTATGAGCATAGAAACTGCGGCGCCTAGGGCAGTTAAGGCTGTGCCAACGCAGTTCTGTGTCTCCAAAAAATGTTGGTCTCTCTTTTTTGCAATCTCTGAGAGGAGTGGGACAATTTCTAAATTCATTGTAGGTGCTTCTGTATATAGCTCTCCTTTACGATTATAAAGTTCCATAATTTCTTTTTTGTTTTTCTCTGGGAGACCTTCTTTTATCCACTTTGACCATGTATTTTTCAATTCTGGACGATACTTAACCTCTTTGAATTTAGATTCATTTAAGTCCACTCCCAATACTTTCAAGACATTATCTTTTAATGTCGACTCCTCATAAATATCCTCCGTCGATTGATTCTGCTGGATACATCTATCGATTACCTCAGTATTTGAGTCTTTTTTCGAATTTGGGTTATTTTCCTTATTCTCTTCGACATCTGTAGTAGATAAAGACAGAAGAGAGGAGTTAATTGGGTAACACTTATTGTGTACATTGTGAAAAGTCAGTTCTTATTGAACTAATTCACAAAAATATCCTGTCAGCGTCGTGTGGACGTTGACTCTCAATATTCGTGTGGAATGATTGAGACTTAACCTTTCTACTGAGATTTCGCTCGTATGGAGCTTTACTTACCAAAAATCTCAGTATCATCAGTCTCGATTTCTGTAGACTGATTTGCTGTTCTTTTTGAACGTGAACCAGCGCCTCAACGACCTTTGTTAGGTTATCCAACTGTTTCTGCATATCATTGAATTTCTTCTCTCGGATATGCTTATGTCGATGATCATTTTTAGACCATGATCTTGACCGTTTTCTCTTATGTTCTGGCATTGTAAAATGATAGTACAATGGAAATTTTTATGAATTTTTTGAGGACTAACAAAAAGAACGTATCGATGTTGCGGCACAACAAAACAATATGAAAGCGAAGAGGACTCATCCTAGAAATAACATGGCGGGGACGCCAATTTTTCAAATTTACTAGGAGCTAAACGTTGTGATGTTGAGCATGACAAGCATGACTACAATACTATCATCGAGAACGAGACGTGCAATATAATTATATAGTTATATTTGTAGTTAATATATAGAGAAAAAAAGCGCCGTGAAAAATTAAAGTCATTTGTTACCGTGTTATCACTAAACAATAATATTATCTTATTTTTTACAATGATGTATTACATTAATTATTCTCATTCCTTAAAAAAAAGTAAATATATTTACTTTCTCATATTCAAAAGATCTATATGTATCTGATAATAATTTAGATATTTATAACAAAAAAATTGAAACTAAGATCTAAAATGTATTACAGAGAAGTATTAAATTACGGATTTGATATCATATAAAAATTATATTACTCATTGCTTGTGAAAACCATCATTGTAATTTTATCTTCATCAGCTCGTCAAAGGAATTTTTGTTAGTTCCAGGTAAAAAAATGCAAGTTCTCGCTATAAAATACAAAGACTCGAGATTTCCTGTTGATATGAATCCTTGGAGGAGTCACACAAAACAAAATTTTCATGCTATGCCTGCATGACTGGGCAAGATCGAGAAAAAATAGAGATGGAAGCGTTGATGGGATGAGGAAATGTCGGATGAAAAAAATGGAAAGCTACTGGAATTCAGAATCATGCTTAGTTTTTTCCTCGTGCGTGGATTCTGGTGTAATCAAACTTCATCAATTTTTCTATCATTTTCTATTTGTTCAACATTATACTGTACTTTTCGATGTTTCTTTATTTATTATCATATTGGATTAATTTTTATAATTCCTCGTTTTTGGATAAAAAGAAATAAAACATTTTTTTCCTATTGCGGATAACTATAATTATTAAATTAATTTTTTGGAAATATTATAGTATTTAACTTCTGATACTCTCTTGAGCAACTTCTAAGAGTTGAAATTAAAACAAAAAAATCTAGAAAATTTTTTGATCAGATAAATGATATAACTGTGATAATTACAAATAACATCAATTTTTTAATATGAATAAATAAATAAATGAATGAATAAATGAATAAACGAATAAACGAATAAACGAATAAACGAATAAACGAATAAACGAATAAACGAATAAACGAATAAACGAATAAACGAATAAACGAATAAACGAATAAACGAATAAACGAATAAACGAATAAACGAATAAACGAATAAACGAATAAACGAATAAACGAATAAACGAATAAACGAATAAACGAATAAACGAATAAACGAATAAACGAATAAACGAATAAACGAATAAACGAATAAACGAATAAACGAATAAACGAATAAACGAATAAACGAATAAACGAATAAACGAATAAACGAATAAACGAATAAACGAATAAACGAATAAACGAATAAACGAATAAACGAATAAACGAATAAACGAATAAACGAATAAACGAATAAACGAATAAACGAATAAACGAATAAACGAATAAACGAATAAACGAATAAACGAATAAACGAATAGACGAATAAACGAATAGACGAATAAACGAATAAACGAATAAACGAATAGACGAATAGACGAATAGACGAATAGACGAATAGACGAATAGACGAATAAGTGAATAAGTGAATAAGTGAATAAGTGAATAAGTGAATAAGTGAATAAGTGAATAAGTGAATAAGTGAATAAGTGAATAAGTGAATAAGTGAATAAGTGAATAAGTGAATAAGTGAATAAGTGAATAAGTGAATAAGTGAATAAGTGAATAAGTGAATAAGTGAATAAGTGAATAAATGAATAAATAAGTGAATAAATAAATAAATAAGTAAATAAATAAATAAATGATTGAATAAATAAATAAATGATTAAATAAATAAATCAAAGAATAAATGAATGAGTGAATGAATAAATAAATAAATGAGTAAAAAATAAATAAATAAATAAATAAATATTAAATAAATAAATAAAATTAATGATATGAATAAATGGCAACTTAGAGTCAGCGCGGAAATTAGTGCGCGTACATTATTTATAATTAATTACAATAAAAATCATCGAATTACAATAAGACGGACGTTTCGACTCTTTTTTTAGTCTTCATCGGCGCGATAAATACTTTAACTAATATTATATCCTATTCATCTAAGAAAGGTTAATATTTTCACAGTGGAAACTTAAATATAACGTAATTTACATGTTAAACGGAGACGAAATAATTATGTCGATCAATACGATATGGAACCAAGAAGCTAAAGGTATGTCATTTTTGATATAAGCTATATGATTTACCCTCCATCCTCGGTTGACTGACCGGGAAGCCAAGAAATAATAAGGAATAAAGAGATATGTTCGCAATTATGTGCTTCCTGGAATCAACAAGGATGGAGTATGTCATCTAACATGGACCACAGTATTAAAAATTTTTTAACACTCAATTTCAATCAACGTAATAAAAAATATATAAAATTAAGAAATAAAAATTGTTAAAAAACTTAAATGATAAATGAAGTCAAGTCCGAATATATAAAAAATATAATAATAATAAATACAATCTTAAGTTGAAATTAAAATTAATCATGTGAATAAAATTAAAATTGTAAGAGTGACTAAAATGTTACCAATTTGTGTCAAACACCTGGTATGTTCCAATAATGTTAGTACAGTCAATAATTAGAGAAAACCGTCGCAATCGAGATCACACAACAGACTGGTGGATCGCAAACAAAAATGAGAAGCCAGTCAAATACAAAAATGACTTTGAATATTTATGTTTGTTATAATTTAGACAATTTGTCTATAATGGTCGTATACATATTAGGTAGGCATTCTATATCTGTCTGCAAGTTAATACTATTTTTTTGCCTTTTTATGGAAATTATTTCAGATAGTAATCATTTATGGAGGAAAGATTTACTGTCCAATATCTCAATCTCATCCCAATTAAAATCATGATTCATATCTATCCTATGGTCAGTCACCACAGAATGATTGGCTGTGTTACGTCCGATGTGATTCCGGTGTTTCAAAATTCTTTTATATAATTTTCTTTTAGTCTGTCCTACATAGGAAGCGTCACAATCCAAACAATTGATTTCATAAACAACATTTTTGAATTGAGATTTAGGAATATTATCTTTGTGTGTTTTTATATACTTATTTAATTTATTGAAATTAAAATAAGAAAGTTTTACATCAAGATCTTTTGTAATCTTAATAAATTGTTCAGATATAGAGGGTATGTATGGGATGGTAAAGAAAACCTTTTTTGGTGGACATTCCTCCCCACCAACATCACTTGGATGATTTAATTTATAAAATAGCGTTTTTAGTCGGTGGTGAAATGTTTGGAAAATTAAATTTAATGGGTATGAGTTCTTCAGTAAAACTTGTATGATGAAATTAATGTTTTTTGTGTGGAGCATGGGATGTGATAGAAGAATTGCCCTATCTAAAAGACCGATAATTGCGCCCTTTTTTTGACATAAAGGATGCTGGGACAGGAAATTAAGATATCTGCCTGAAAAAGTCTCTTTGTGGAACTAATCGAAAACTATGTTATTGTTTATTAAAAACATTGTTATGTCCAAAAAATTTAAACTGTTGTTAGAGCCGATTTCAATTGCGAATTATAATCTCGGATGATAGGAATTAAAAATGTTTAATGTGTGAGCAATTGAGTTAGATGGAATTGCCATTGCGACATCTTCAACAAATCTGAAATAAAAGAGTGGGGTGAATGTTAAAGTTGACAATGCCCTTTTCTCTAAAACTTGTAGTACAATATCAGCTATGATGGGTGATAATGGAGAACCCATAGGAGTACCGAAGGTTTGCTGATATATAACATTATTAAAGATGAAAAAAATTTAATTCAATACAAATCTTGTCGCTAATAGAAATTCAGTTTTAGGGATGTCACAATTTACGGAGATAAAATTCCATCTATCAGAAATACTATCCAGAGCCGATTCAATAGATATGTTTGTAAATAAAAAAACGACATCAAGCGAAACCAAACTGACTTCTCCTACTATATGAATATTAGAGAGTTTTTTCACCAATTCAAAACTGTTTTTTATATGACTGTGTGCAATAGAAAAACTTTTGAACATGATCTTGTGAAGAAAGGAGGAAAGCCAATATAGAGGACTGTTTAACGTAGAAACAATTAGTCTGTACGGACAATTAGGTTTGTGTATTTTGGGGAGACCGTATGCTCTCGGTAATCCCCCCTCATTACAAAACAATGATTTATACGTCGCGGCAGTAATAAAATTGACGTTCCTCCATCTTGGCAATAATTTACGGAGACCATTGGTGAGTTTATTAGTGGGATTTTTTTTCACGATGGAATATGTATCCTTATCATTTGATAATTCTTCTACTTCTTTTATATATTTTTTCTTATCTAAAGCGATCGTGATATTGCCCTTATCTGCTCGCGTAAGGATTAGATTGGGGGTTAAGGAATTTGTTAGTGATAGAGACTAAATGTTTGAAAGTATTTTTTAATTCTCCATGAGAAAAAACGTAAGATGGTAAGTTATCGATGATGTTAACGGTTCGATTTCTGATAATGATCTGTGATTTGGTAGGTAATTTTCTTAAATTATGCTCAAAGTTTTTTATGAATTCCACTGATAATTTGTCTGTATTCAGCATTGGTAAACTGAAATTCTCTCCAAGTTGTAATAGGTATTGGATCTCCATGGGAATATTAACAGATGAAAGGTTTTTAAACCACTCTTCAAGATGTAAAATTGTTTGTTTATAATTAGTGAACAAGGTAGGATCTATAAAGATCTCAATGTTTTTGTTTGGAGTGTTTTGATTGTTGTTATTTAGGGTATGAAAAATCGTTGTTTTGTGATTAAGATAACTGTGAGTGGAAACATTATAAACATAACGGATAGACAAGATTCTAGCTCGCTGAGCGTTTTGTTTAGAGTATAAAAATTCAAATTTCTTATTTAGCCTATCTATCTTCTTCATAAAAAATGTAGAGGACCACTTTGTCTATTGAAGAACGAATTGCAGACAGATGACGGAATGTGGCGATCAATATTCCGCGTTAACTTAAAAACCTGAGTATATGCAAATTTAGATGACATGTAATTATCATTGAGTTCGATGCGTAATAATTTCTTAATAAACAATTGTTTTAGATGTTCGAATCTTTTAGCCGATCTACAATATATTGTATAAAGTTATTTCTAAACTTGTTAAATATGTTACCGATATGTGGCGGGACAATATTACGTTGTATTTAAGTTTCCATTATGATAATATTAACCTTTCTTAGATGAATAGGATATAATATTAGTTAAAGTATTTATTGCGCCGATGAAGACGAAAAAAAGGGTCGGAACGTCCGTCTTATTTTAATTCGATGATTTTTATTGTAATTAATTATAAGAAATGTACGCGCACTAATTTTTGCGCTGATTCTAAGTTGTCATTTATCCATATCATTAATTTAATTTATTAATAAAGAGTCTGTACTTCGATTATTAAATAAATAATATATATAAGTATTTTTATATTTAAATAGCTACATATTCATATTTTGTAATAGTCTCTCTTTAAATTAAATTAATTAATTAATTAAATAAAGTCTCTCTTAGTTAAGAATTACTAGTAACGGACAATTACTATCTTGCTTTAGTTTTATAGAATCAAGTATATCCTCGGCGCCGCGGCGTTGAATTGATTCATCAACGTCTCGCGATTTCATACTCCCGAGCTATGGTCTCTCCGCAGATAGTTCCGCGGCGAAGACTCACCAACAAATGATACAAGCAGTTCTGTGGTCAGACACTATGTACACTACTACAACGTAGAGCGCGGGGTCTTGTAATTACCGTCGACAAGAGCTTGCGGCTTATTCCCAAGACCTTCGCATATCAAACATTCGCCATGAAACTGCGGCGACGCTTCCTTAGAATTGACCTTTCACATGTCTTACAGCAGTCAGACTAATTAATTCTTTTCGAATTGCTTAGAGAAAGCTTCGCATATAATATTCTCAAGTTTCGATTTGAGAAAATATCGATAGCAAAGTAGTATAAACATATCTTTCTAATTAGCGATCCTTTGATTGCTAATTAGAAACAAGATACGTTTATACTACAATTTTTTCATCTTCTATTTTCTCCACGATATAAAAATGTAAAAAAAAAATTATCAGATATTAATTACATAATTAATTGCAAAATATAAAAAACGCGATTGTTTTTATTAATTATCATTTTATTAATTATATTACTGGATTTTACTGGTGGATTCGCGTTTAATTAAACTCAAATTTGGTCACGAAGGAGTCTACCAAGTTCCATCAAAGCAAGCTCTTGCGCGTATATCCTCCGATAACGGATTCCTTCTAATGAGCGTATGGAAAGGAGCTTTCCTTGCCAATGTATGTAAACCACTTGCAAACGGAGACGATATGAAGTTCAAAGGATTCGTGTCAAAGTTCGATTCTAGAGGAAGGGAGTTCTTTACTTTGTCGTTGGGGCCTCTGTTATGCCCCGAAACCACCTTCGCCAACCAAGAATTCGGCTGCACGCATTGGAATCTATAGTTACGCTCTTTGTCTACGAATATTGTCGTATACTGAGCGTATTGGATGTCGTTTCTATACTCAGATTTTCTCGCATCATAAATAAATTTTTTTTTCAAATAAATACATTTTATCAATTTTGATGTTTTTAGTTAAATGAATATATGTTTTGTTTCTAATAAAAAAATATTTTATTATATTAAATAAATTATTATTTACATGTAATAAAAAAATTGGAATTATTAAAATAAAATATTAAAAATTTTAATATAACAAAATATTTATTTAAAGATAAAAAATTATTTATTAAAATAAAAAAAATCTGTTTTTGAAATAAGCAGCCAAAAATTTAAAAATGTTTCTTCAAAAGATGTAATTTAGTATAATAAAGATAAAAAACCAAATTCTTTTTTTTATTTAAAAATAAAAGCATACCTTGCTTTTATTTTATATTTTACTAATTCAAATATATTTGCTGTTTGATTAAAATTATAATAATTTCAAAATTCTATACCCCCAAATATGAAGGAGTAATTAACATGTGTTTTTATAATAAAATTCGCATTAACAAATACATCGACATTTAATTTGATTAAATCAGAATAAAATAAATAAATAACTTAAACATACAAAGAATAATATAATTAATGTAAAGTAATTAAAACAAATTGATAAGCACATATAATAAGAATTTTACAAACATTTCTATCCGAATCTGTACTCTCTTCAGTATAAAACTAACATTAAAATAAGTAACGGTCAAGAATACAATCTATATTTCAAAAAATATAGTCAAACTAAAAATACTACAAGAATCTAAAATACTTAAAACTCTCCAACGACCTCTCACAGAAATTCAGATGCATTGTCCATCACATAGTTGTTCCAGAAATTTGTGGCCAAGAACACGATTGTAGGCCATGGATCTTCTATAAATTGTTTTATAAAAATTAAATTAAAAAAAAAACAGAAAGATTTCAATATAAAAACTTATGTAGCAATCAGATACTTTAATATTTTTTTAATAGTTTCTTTTTTATGTTTTTCTTCTAGTAACTTCGAAAATTCAGAAATTTTTGCTTTTTATCGTGTAATTTTATCTCATATATATAAGAGAGACTTCTGCACTTAAAAATTAAACCCTCACGACGCTTAGAAATTTGCAATTCTAGCAGCGTAGCAACAAATCCACTTACTTGCATCGATCGCATGCCAACTTCGAAAATTAAGCGACATTGTTCTCGTTTCCCGGCTTTTTTGCACCAAAAAGTCAGCGATGATTTTAGAGAATTTACATTGTTCGATATAATACTTTCTTTATATATACATATATAGCACTTCATATTAAATTGCAAAGGCAAAAATTTATATAATTTATTATAGAATAAAAACAGATAGAATCGATCTTTTTAACTACATATTTTCAAAACGCTGTGCATATATTTATTTTTCTTATTATTACATCTGTCAAATTAAATTTTATACACTAAAAATAAAATTTTGTTTTTGATCAGATAAATACATTTTGTTAGTTTTAATTTTTTTTTTACTTAAATAAATATTAAATTTGTTCTCAAAAATATTTTGTTATATTAAATAAATTATTATTTACAATTATTAATAAAAATTATAATTTTAAAAATACATTAATTAAAATTTTAATATAAAAAATATTTATATTTAAAGATAAAAAATTATTTATCAAAATAAAGATAGCCTGTGTTTTTAAAATAAGCAGCCAAAAATTATAGAATGTTTTTTTTTAAAGGAAGTAAATTAATATATAAAGATTAGTATAATAAAGAGAAAAACAATTTCTTTTTATTTGCCAATAAAAGCATACTTTGCTTTTATTTTATATTTTACTAATTAAAATATATTTACTGCTTGATTGCAATAACTAATTCTACTAATTGTAAGTATTTAAATATTATTGTAAGTATTTAAATATAATTTTTTTAAATAAAAAACTGTTTTTTGAATTTAATTCATTTTTTTTTCAGTATGATATTCGACATTTTGTATCTTTGCAACTAAAATTTTGTAAAATATCCAGGTAAATTTGATATTAAAGAAGAAATACAATTTGGCGTCTATCTCGTAAGTATCTCGTAAGTAAAAATAAAATAATAAAAAATAAATTACCACAAAAGGTTCTATAAGACTCAAGTGATAATCAATTAACAATATAAAAAAGGCCAGATTATATAAAAAAAAAATGGAAATCTTATTAAACGACAATGAAACGTACTCGAAAGTCAATGGAGATCCTACTAAAAAGATAACCGAAGATCTTCGGTCTTTACTATCGCGATGGAGGAAGAATAATTATATTTCCGTAGCGAAATCAAAGACATTATTCTTGAGTGACGGTGTCATTTCTCGAGCGTACGGATTTCCCAAAATACACAAAGAAAAAAGGTTCCTCTTAGAATTATCATTTCATCTATTAACAGTCCTTTACATACTTTCGCTTTCTTATTACACAGCATTATTTTCAAGAGCATCCTCAAGGCCTATAACCACATTATTGTCAATAATGTTATGACCTTGTAGAGAAACTAAGATCTAGAGTCAAAGAAGAACACCATCACCTTGTCTCTCTTGATGTACTTTCACTGTCCACGAATATTCCAAACGATATAGCGATAAAAAGTATTGGTAAGAGATGGCATTTTATTTCAAATAACACTTCCATCCCATACAAAGGATTTCTTATAGGTGTCCGTCTTGTCCTCAACTCAACCTTCTTTATATTTAACAGATTTACAAACAGACTTTTGGCACTCCTATGGGTTCCACCTTATCTCCCATTTTAGCAGATCTAGTCCTTCAGGACTTGGAGGAGAGAGCCATTTTAAGGCTTCACATTAATTTGCCTTTATATTTCAGATATGTGGACGATGTGATTCTAGCAGCTCCCCCTTCCTTTTTTTTTGAGCATCCTCTCATCGTTCAATTCTTGTTATAAGAGATTACAATTTATAATTGAAAAAAGCAACAACAATAACATCAACTTTTTAGATCTTTCCATTAATCTAGAGGGGGGGAGGTTTGTGTTTGATTAGTACAGGAAACCGTCCTTTTCAGGGAGGTATCTTAATTATCTCTCACAACACCTCATATGTCATAAAAAAGAAATAATTATTGGCTTAGTGGATAGAATTTTTCGACTCTCATATCCATAGAGTTCCATGAAAAAACTTAAGAGGATGTCGGAGCCACGGGCGAACTCCGACGGGTTAGCACCCTCATCTAAACGTAACTAAAAGTGTCGGTATATTATCAACGCTTTATAGTTAAATTACTGATATCATTATGTAGATGTAGAGTAATTGTCAAGGGATATTTGCATACTTTGGAAAGAGCAATAAAACACAAGCTTTTAGCATTGTGTTAAATATGTAGAGACAGAAAATATGTTGGATTTCTATTCTATTTCTGTTCTATCGTTTCATAGAAGCAACGACTTTACACAGATATCTGTTTGTGTCGCATACATATTTTTTGAATGTAAATCTATAATATTGTTCGAATTATCTCTTCTGATTTTATCATGATGTATACATATCTATGTATATATGCGCGCGCGCACACACACACACACACACATATATGATACATATATCCAGCCAACATATATCTACCATATAACATATAGATGTAACATGTGCACTTATTATGTACATGTTATATGTATAACAATCATATCTTGGTTTGCTAGGTTACAATTTATGCAGTACAGTTCGATAAAATTGAACTAAAATATATTATCGGTATAATCGATATGATTGAGGACTAATGAGTAATATACAATATAAACTTCTTCACTATAAATGTGAATGTTTATATATTCTTATGACATAAGTATGCACATATTAAAATTTACATTTATATAGATATTAATATAGATATTTATATATGCAAACACATAAATTCTCTATCCGCAAAACATTGCAACAAAATTTTATGATGGTTACACTATTTTGGATATTTATAATATTGAAAGGGCTCCTTCATCGTCCATTTTCGAGAGAACGCAACAAAAATATTTTATTTATTATTTTCATATCTGCGATTATAATTTGTAAGCGAGATTGAGGCATCTTTTTTCTGGTCAATATTGTTACGAGTATCAGGATAGACTTTTTTTAATCATAATTTCTTATCATTTTAAAAATGGCAGCTTAGGCCGTTTATTCCTTGCTATAATATTACAAAACCGTTTCCTCAGACTCTTTACACTCTTGGAGTATTTTTCCTCATAAGAATTGCCTCCTAATAACGAAGATGTATATATTTTTTTTTAGCTACCAACTTGTATATACACAGTATGATAGACTATTATATATACAAAATTTGGCATCAAAAAAAGAAAAAATACATCGCTAGTAATCACAATAATAATAATTCCAATAATTTGTATAAATTTGTATTACTATATATGATTGGTTGCAATCATATGAAGGAATAGGATATTGCACACTTTATCTTTCAAAAACGGAAGTTTTTTTAAATTTCTTCTGGAATAACTGTTTTTCAATAACCAGAATATTCATGCACAAACCGCATATGATATAAATAATTTTTTAAACCAACCAGCGCACAAATAAAAATCGCCTCTGGGATAAAATATTTTTTTAATAATTAGAGCGCACATGCAAACCGCTTCTGGAATAAAATATTTTTTAAACCAACCAGCACATGAATAAAAATCGCCTCTGGGATAAAATGTAATTTTTTTAGTAACCAGAGCGCATATGCAAAACATTTTTGGTGGGAAATACTTCTTTCGACAAGTTCACGAATTGATCGCTTTTGGGATATGTTCTTCAACCAAAGCATACATGCAAAACGTTTTTGGTGAGAAATATTTCTTTCGACAACCAGCTCACGAATTGATCGCTTCTGGGATACATTCTTCAACCAAAGCGTACATGTAAAACGTTTTTGGTGGGAAATATTTCTTTCAACAACCAGCTTAAGAATTGATCGCCTCTGGCTAATTAACTACGGTGACACAACTACTATTACAAAACAAATATAATAAATTTTCAGTGAAAAATACAAATAAGCAAAAGATTAATGATATTTTAATAAATTTAATATTACTATTACATATACACAAATATATATACACATATAGATAATATATAATATACAGTAGTATGCTTGGAAAGAGATGAATAGAAAAGAATGGGCAAAAAGAGAAAGAAGATATGAGTGTAACTGAGCAAGTGTCTGTACAAATGCCAAAGGAAGAAAAAAAGGAAATAGTTATATCTTTCTCCGCAGCAATACTTTATGTTCACTAATGACTGATATGAATTATCAATCGATATATCATTTTACAACCATTCCCTCGCTTACTCATTCTTATTCCCCCCCCTCTCTCTCCTCTCCTCTCCCTCCCCCTCCCTCCCCCCTCTCTCTCTGTGTGCGCGCGCGCGTCCGTCTCTCTCTCTCTCTCTCTCTCTCTCTCTCTCTCTCTCTCTCTCTCGCCCTTCCTTTTTTTGTCCATTTCTGTCCATTTATTTATAACAAAAATATTATATGAGTATTAAATACTATGTGTATCATATACTGGGTGGCCCATTTTAATCCATCCAGTCGAATATCTCAAAAACCAAGCCCCGAAGAGAAAAATGTTTCAGACAAAAGTTGTTTGGTTTCGAGGGGGTCATGAGATGGTACCATTGGTTTGACCTTGGAAAATCATTTGAAGGTCATGTGAAGGTCAACTTTAAAATCTTAAATAGAAACCCCCATTTTTTATTTAGTATTCTTGTAGAAGACATCGAGAGCTTTCCAAAACACTATAATAAACTATTTTTTTATTCAGTACTTTTTGAGTTATTTTATATTTTAATCTGACATCTTTTGATATAAAAAATAAATATCTCATAAAATATTCAGTTTTCGATAATCTTACCGTAATACTTTTATGTACAGAATAATGAGACAAATCAATTAGTGCAAAAAAAAAAAAAACAAATTGTTTTAAAAAATACATTGTAAATAATTTTTTTAAAAACTATTATTTTTTATACTAATTGATTTCTATCATTATTCTGTATATAAAAGTATTACGGTAAGATTATCAAAAACTAACTATTTTATGAGATATTTAATTTTTTATATCAAAAGATGTCAGATTAAAATATAAAATAACTCAAAAAGTAC
This sequence comes from Polyergus mexicanus, assembly GCF_030449975.1. Classification (NCBI taxonomy): domain Eukaryota; kingdom Metazoa; phylum Arthropoda; class Insecta; order Hymenoptera; family Formicidae; genus Polyergus; species Polyergus mexicanus. The sequence continues at coordinate 7,079,931 of NW_027223325.1, forward strand.
TGAATAAAAAAATAGTTTATTATAATGTTTTGAAAAGCTCTCGAGGCAAGCTACAAGAATACTAAAGAAAAAATGGGGTTTTCCATTTAAGATTTTAAAGTTGACCTTCACATGACCTTCAAATGATTTTCCAAGGTCAAACCAATGGTACCATCTTATGGCCTCCTCGAAACCAAACAACTTTTGTCTGAAACATTTTTCTCTTCCGGGCTTGGTTTTTGAGATAGTCGACTGGATGTATTAAAATGGGCCACCCAGTATAATGTGTATGTTTATGTGTATATACAGTAGTCATTCTAAATTCTATTTAAAGATCAATTTTATGTTATAATTTTTTATACAAAAGTTTTTGTTGTTTTCTATTTAAGAATTGCTTTAAAGATATAATTTAAAAAAAAAAAGGAATTTGGAATATTATATTTTTATATAATATTACATTATCATATTTATATTTTTGTGTAGACTGCACGAAAATAAAATTAAATAATATCTAGCAACATATTAGTATTTAGTATACATTAAAACAATTCCTTCTAAAATTATGATATATAACTATATATACTATATATACTAACCTTTTAACCCTTATTCTTTTTAAAGAAAGTCTGCGGGCAAAGAGAAGCAAGTGTTCCTCAAAAATTATATTTTCGTCCCATTATGTGGACACACTATTGAAACTACACTACAAAAACACAACCTTCGTTTTTTAAATTCAACGCGTTATAACGCGTTATAACAGTTGAGCGTACTTTTGCGGTAATCTCTTGTTACGCGTATGTACACAACATGCGCAACTGAGACTGAGTATCTGCCACGCGCTAATATGATCGCGTGCGCCTGCCTGCATGTGTGTGTGCATGGTACAGTCGATTTATTCCCCGATACATACATACATACTTACATACATGCATGCTACAAATATCGCGTAATAATAAAAACAAATGCGCATCTTTATAAATGAATATTCTCTAGCCTCTAACCGAATAAAAAAATTATTTTTATATTGATTAAAATTAATTCAATACGTAAAAACATTATTTACTAATATTTTATGACAAAAATTAAATTTCTAAATTTTTACTTTAGAAAAAGTTTAGATAAATATGCATATTAGGTTACACCTCACGGATGACTTTGACCTTGACATATGTCGTCAAGGACATGACCCTGAGTAACTTTTCCTTATAACTTAACCGGCGATCTCTTATAGTTTCTGAGATATTTAAAGTTATGATTTCACAATTTTAATGATCTTTTTATAATAAAATAAAGAAAAATAAAGGTTGTTTACATTGTATTTACGTAGATCAGACGTGAAAAAAGTGTTTATTTACATTTCCAGAGACGAAGTTCTTTGGGTTTTTTTACTTCCACGCAAAGCAAGGTTCAACCTAAACATATATGTCTAGTTTTTTTATAGTAGAGCGCACTGCGTCCACGCATATACTTCACCATCCACACAACAATTGTAGGGCGGACTTTGCTTTGCTTTGTAAAGTATATGCGTGCACACAATAGGTTTCGCCCCCTCCTCTACGGAGGGGCTTTGCTTCCGGAAGATATAACCTAACCCAAACCAAATTTTAGTTTTAAATCAGAAATAGGTTTGGGTTAGGTTATATCTGCCGGAAGTGAAGCCTCCTCGTAGGGAGGGAGGGGGCGGAACCCACTGCGTCCACGAATAAACTTTCTCATCCACACAACAATTGTGAGACGGACTTCGCTTTGCTTTGTAACGTACCTATATACATGGACACAGAGGGTTCCGCCTCACCCCTTATGGGGGGGGGGCACCACTTCCGGAAGATATAATCTAACCCAAACCTATTTTTTTGGTTTGGGTTACGTTGTATAATTTAAACCAAATTTTCAGAAATAAGTTTTGGGTTAGGTTATATCTTCTGGAAGTGGAACCCCCCCGTAAGGGGGTGCGGAATCCACTGCTTCCACGCATATATTTTCTCATCCATGCAACAATTGTGGGGCGAACATTGTCTCTCCTATTCTGCACAAGAACCAAAAAGGGTTAGCTTATATTTTCTGTCTCTATATTATTACCCAAATGTTAACTTTAAATATCTCAGAAACTATAAGAGATGGCCAGTTAAGTTATAAGGAAAAGTTACTCAGGGTCATGTCCTTAAAAACATATGTCAAGGTTAAAGTCATCGGTGAAGTGTAATCTAATATGTATATTTACCAAAGTTTATTTTCTATAAATATAGGCAAGTTCATATAAATATGCAAATGTTTGATAATATAAGAGGATAAAATATATCAAATTTTCTTTCTCATTTATAAATTACTAAATAACTACAAATAATAATAAAGTCGAAAAGATTATATGTATATATATATATATATATATATATATATATATATATATATATATTTTTCTCTTCCGGGCTTGGTTTTTGAGATATTCGACTGGATGGATTAAAATGGGCCACCCAGTATATATACAATATATATACTGGGTGGCCCATTTTAATCCATCCAGTCAAATATCTCAAAAACCAAGCCCGGAAGAGAAAAATGTTTCAAACAAAAGTTGTGTGGCTTCAAGGGGGCCATAAGATGGTGACAATAATTTGACCTTGGAAAATCATTTGAAGGTCATGTGAAGGTCAACTTTAAAATCTTAAATGGAAACCCCCATTCTTTATTTAGTATTCTTGTAGCTGATATCGAGAGCTTTCCAAAACACTATAATAAAGTATTTTTTCATTAAGTACTTTTTGAGTTATTTTATATTTTAATCTGACATATTTTGATATAAAAAATAAAATATTTTGTAAAATATTCAGTTTTCGATAATTTTACCGTAATACTTCTATGTACAGAATAATAAGACAAATTAATTAGTGCCAAAAAAAACAAATAATTGTTTAAAAAAATACATTGTAAATAATTTTCTTAAAAACAATTTTTTTTTATACTAATTGATTTGTGTCATTATTCTGTACATAGAAGTATTACGGTGAGATTATCAAAAATTAAATATTTTACGAGATATTTAATTTTTTATATCAAAATATGTCAGATTAAAATATAAAATAACTCAAAAAGTACTTAATGAAAAAATACTTTATTATAGTGTTTTAGAAAGCTCTCGATGTCAGCTACAAGAATACTAAATAAAGAATGGGGATTTCTATTTAAGATTTTAAAGTTGACCTTCACATGACCTTCAAATGATTTTCCAAGGTCAAATCATTGTCACCATCTTATGGCCCCCTTGAAGCCACACAACTTTTGTTTGAAACATTTTTCTCTTCCGGGCTTGATTTTTGAGATATTCGACTGGATGTATTAAAATGGGCCACCTAGTATATATAATCTTTATGACTTTATTATTATTTGTATATATATATATATATATATATACAGGATGTTAGAAAAATCTGGAAACAGTTAAATATATCGAGAACGAAACATTTCTGAGAAAGATGTTTCAAACCAAAGTTATAGGGTTTTAAAAGTTCTATTCAATGATCATACTCGTTTGACCTTGAGTAGAGGTGTCAAGGCGAGGTGAAGGCCAACATAATTTTTTAAAATGGAACACCCCATTTTTTAAGACACAGTATTAAAGACGACAGCGAGACGTTTCCAAAACACTACTTGATGACCTATTTTTGTTGAGATTTGTCTGAGTTATGAGCTTTAGAAGAATATATATATATATATATATATATATATATATATATATATATATATATATATATATATTTATTTATTTATATATATACAGGGTATACCAGATCATTTGGGACAATACTTGTGTGCAGATAGAGCGAAACTGAGACGAAAAGTTCTGTATCAATTTTTTTTATAACGCTTAATAAAGAAGTTATTATTGAGTAAAGTCTGGCCAATCAGCGTCGTTCTTTAGCCGGGCGCACGTCGCTAAAGGTTGGCGCTGATTGACCAGACTTTACTCAATAATAACTCCTTTATTAAGCATTATAAAAAAAATGAAAGATGACTTTTCGACTTAGTTTGGTCTGCTCTATCTGCACACGAGTATTGTCTCGAATGATCTGGGACACCCTGTATATATCATGCTCCTCGCACGTTCATTTACACGTTTATTCATGCTGTTCTCTCTCTCTCTCTCTCTCTCTTTTTCTGCTCGTTCTTTATTGTATTCTTTCATTCCCATTATTATATTCTTTTAAAAATAAGATATAAATGTAAGGCTCTTATCGATTAAAATCAAATATCGAAACAAAATGGCAAAAGAGCCAAGCGTTGTAATAGGGGCGTAAAAATATTTATTTAGAGTTACAGAAATCGCGAAGCGGACGTTTCGGCCCTTCTTTTGGCCATCATCAGCGCGAAAATTAAATCCTATATCAAAAAGCATCATAGTTAGATATAAATGAAAACGCATAGTTACATAGTAACGGATGATACAAAACGCAGATCTTTCAGGCCATTCCTAAGGTCACCAACCATTCTTCAAAGTATCGAAGTCGTCACAAGGAAGAAATTTTCGATTCCATGGACGCAAGTTGACTCCGGCATGTTGGTGTATTAATATTATTAATATAAATCGTGTCTGTAAAAGTGGAGCGGCTTATGACGCAAGAGAAGGTCTCTGAGATTATAGTTAAGTTGAAAATTATAGTTTCAACTTACATACACGGGACACAACGCACAAGTCGACGGTCAAAATTATTTTTCAGAATGCAAGACCTAGACTCACTGACTATCGGCGAGGTAATGAGAAATAATCGTTAAAAGAACAAGGTGAGAGGATAAAAACAAACATTACTGTTAACGACAAACAGCGGTGCAAACCAATAAGATCAGAGAAGATCGTCAAACGGTAAAATTTCTAAATTACTATACTAATATATAAATAAATTACAATATAGCGCTACATATGATATAATAAATAAGTGGTAAATAAATAACTATAAAATGGTCCGGTCAATGTAAAGCCGAAAAATAAAACAAATAATTGTCGTTGAAGAGTGTTGTTAAATATGATAATTAAATTAATAAATAAGTAGAAAGCGATACAATGCCTTATCGTTAGGTAAGTAAACAGCGCAATAACATTAATATACGAAGGTTGTCTAGTACAGTAAAATATGAAATAATCATAAAAATACAATGAAAACATATTAACTATATAAAAATCCTAAATATAATAAATGTCAAGTATGGTAAAATTAAAACTATATGGAGGATATAAAACCAGATGTCAAATGTGATAGAATAAAACTCACACTGGGGGTATATTACAATAAATAAATTAAATAAGTAAAATACACATAATATAAATTCAAAAGAGCGAAGACAAAAAAAATAAAACGGTCGAAAATCAGATTTTAGAAAGTTTGTCGAGTACCATCAAATAAGCCTCTGGAAGACATTCCGTGTCCGCTTGTAGATTTAAACTGTCTTTTTGTCTCTTTATATGTATAACTTCGGAAATCAATCGCTTATGTAAATGTAGTTCATTGTCTAGTATTTATATTCTATCCCAATTAAAGTCATGATTATAAGTAATTCTGTGATCTGTTATGACAGAGTGACTGGTCGTATTTCTACGAATATGATTTCTATTTTCTTTTATTTGTTCGACTTTTATCCTTTCTATTCTCGTCTTCCTACATAATAATAATTATTAATTAATTAATTTATTTATCTCTATTTTATAGAGTATAAATGAGATATTGTGTATCTTATAAATAGAAAAAGTATTTAATTATGTGTAGTTTTGTATGTACATGTGTTGTATTTAATTATAGTTAAATAGAAAAAGAAAATAACTTATTGTGTATCTCATTTATGCTACATAAAATAAAAATAAATATATAAATTTATTTATTTTCATGTAGGGAGACGAGAATAGAAGAATAAAAGTTGGGCAAATAAAAGAATATTATAATGGAAACAAAAGAATACAATAATGAACGAGCAGAAAGAGAGAGAGAGAGAGAGAGAGAGAGAGAAGCGCGAGTGAACGGGTAAGTGAATATGCGAGAAGCATGAACCTAACAATAAGCGATACGTAGTACCTAAGAGTACGAGTACATAAGAGTACATAACGTACGAAAGAGACAAAGAGAGTACGATTATATCTGTCCTTATCATATAAGATTGCAGCTCTGCCTATTGCACGCAACTAATATATTGCTCTGTTTTACTCTTGAGCCTCGATCACGTACATACGCATGAAATTTTTGCAGACAGTAATCTTTTCTACTAGGCTTCTAAATACGTTTCTAAACGTTCACCTATATTCTCTCATGCATTTCCAAGCAGAGAAGTATCTTATTTTGCACGTATACATTGCAAAACTTTTATATTACATAAGTATTGTTCTGACCTGACGCCAGAAGCCGATAAAAAAATGTAATTTTTTAGTTTTCTTCTATTTTTAACATAAACTCGTAAGGTCTCGTCTTTGTTTTGATGTGTACTTAAATCGTGAAAAAGAATTTATTATTTTATTCAACCAAAAAAAAGATTACTGTATGCCATATATGCAAAAAATAATCGTTTTGGTAGGTAAAACAGAGCAGTCCAACGTCCTCTTAAGGCTGATTGTGGATTTGCTTTTAAACAATGACTATTCCCTAGATTTTATTTTCACGACCATCCGCAATAGAATAAAAATATTAATCCAAAAGAAATATGTTCCCCCACTCCAACTAGCTCGCCTCAACCCGTTCTTTTCTTCTTTACGGTATTTTATGTCAGAGGGATCACAGAGAAGTGGTTGGGCGATGCGTGGCGCCGGGCGTAGAGTCGCAGGCTGGTAATCGAAAGATTCCAGGTTCGATTCCGCTCGGGTCCCATCCTCCCATATGATCTCAAAAAGAGGTTTTCACATATTATCCTATATAATGCCTATATTGGTTTATATCATATATTATCCTATCCAATACCTATATTAGTTTATCATATATTAACCTATCTAATACCTATACCTAGTTAATGGTGTATAGACAATTCCTTTTGGAAAGTCTCCCAGCCATATGAGAGAAGAAGAAGACAGAGAAAAGTGGTTGCCGGTAATCAAGGGTACAAGCAAATTTATTGCATACGTTTGCCCAAACAAACTCACACACACACAAAAAGTTCATTAAAACATACAAAGATTCTCTCCCAACTGAGAAACATAGCAATGTAGTCTATAAGATTTGCTGTAAAACATGCGATACGTCTTATGTCGACCAAACTAGCAGACAATTAAAAACTAGAACACAGGAGCATCGGCAAAATATAAATAGAGCTCCAATCTCTCACTCAATGATTACAGACCATCGTTTCACAGGACACGAGTTTGATTGGGACAACGTTCGGATTTTAGGTGAGGAGCCTTCATATGTTAAGAAGACACGAATCTCCTTGACCACTCTTATTTTCTTAAATAGATGTACATAATCTTTTTTCGTGTTTTCTCGAATTCTCATTTTTTCATTGTTTTTTAATCCATTTGTTTTTAATTTAAGTTGTTTTTCTGTATTTGTATCTCTCATGTTTTTTAATTTATCCTTCTTTCGTTCCCCAGATGTTTTGCTCATTCGGTGTCGAGTTGTCTTATAAATCAGTGTATTATTTTATCATTTTGACTTGTACATTTTATTACGCAAATCTCTTTATTATCTCAGCTTTAACCATTAACGCCTTGTAAGTTTTTCCTTGTAAGTATTTATTCTCTGCACTTTTAATTTTGTGACGTTCATCTTTTCGTTGTTCCACATATTTTAGATTTACCGTACATTGATTATTGGTTTCCCGTACTACACTCGTACACCGGTCTCGCTTCCTCCGCTCTTGTCGGCTATCGTCGCTCCTCTGACTTCTATAAATTATTTTGTATTTATGTTTTTACCGATCGACATTATTTCACTTTAAATACGCTATTTATGGTGTAAACGATTACATAGGTTTATAAGTGATTTTAAATCTACATTAACGAGTCCGGCCTTCGCATAATGTTTAAACTAATCTTGCTGTATTTTAAGAGTATCTATACACATGCGTTTGGCGATATTTTATTTTATTATATTTAACCTTACGCGCTTTATTTATTATGCGACATGTCAAATTGTTCCATCTCGCTAAACTTTGCTGCTGTTCTGATCATTGAGAAGGACTCGAAATGAATCGAAACGTTTGATAGTTATATTACATCTTAATGTTCGGTTGCAGTTATACCGCATCTTTAATGTTTGAATAAAATATTTTTTACGGCTTCAATTAGCCTTTTTTATATTGTTAATTGATTTATCTCGTAAGTATCTCCTAAGCTTAATTTACAGAAGCTATTTTTTTCAATCGTGCTTCGTAAATTGGCAATTGCCTGTCGATTATTGATTTATCAAGCTTTTATAAATTGCATTGAGCTTTCAAAGTTTTCGTTTGGTTTCATAATTATATTCGGAAAGACGTTTCTCCGAGAACGCTAGTGCCCGAATTCGCGTAGCGAATTCTTTAGCGAGGAAGGCTTGCGGTATTCAGCTGAAAAGAAGGATATTTGATTGACTTTTGGTAAAAGCTCTCGATCATTCGTGCGTGAAAGCTCGCAAAGTAGAGCGCTGCTCTTTTCTCGGACATTTTCAGTAAGTTTCTCTCGGTTTGATCATTCTTCTTCAAAGAGTGCAATAAAAATAAGAAAATCCTATTTCTTTTTTTTTAAATCTTTATAAACTTTGAGTGGAGACGCAGGTAATCGAAAAACATGTTTCCCGATAATATATATCGGATGATGTAATAAACAGGGGATAAATATAACGTAATATTCTCTTTTCTGCACGTTTTTATATTAAAAATCAATAATAATTTTATCCATCGATTTTTATAAGATATAATTATAACACAACATAATTAGGTAATTATTTACTATAACGGACCCAGCTCCAATCACGTTGACCTTGATATATGTTGTCAAGGACATAATCCTGAGTAACTTTTCCTTATAACTTAATCGGCGGTCGTTGTTTATTAAAAAGTTATTAACAAATAAAATTTGAAAAATAAAATATTAATTTTTACATAAGTTTGTAATTTCCACGCAAGAAATGAGGTCCATCTGCATCAGAACCCTGATTTAAATGTGAAACAAGGTCTTTACATAATTAATATAATATTAGAAAAAATCAGTACACATAGGAATCAAAAATTTTATTTATTCTACAGTTGCAAATGTACTGTTTTCATCTAAGGGATACAATGTTGCCATTATTTCAAAAAATTTACGTATTCGTTCACAATATTGATATTTACGTTTAAATATAAACTATATTTTTATTATTGTCAACATAGTTTCGTGAAACTAGATGACTTTCCACGTGAAACAAGGTCGATTTCAACACATTCTCTGTTTACAGGACGAAACACAACAATAGAGGGGGTGGGGGGACTCACTACGTTCATGCATAAACTTTCCCATTCTCACAACAATTCTGGACTAAACCTTGTTTCGCATTGTAAAGTATGTACATGAATACAGTGCGTTCCGCCCCCCCCCCCCTTAACCCAAATCAAATTTTAGTTTTAAATAAGAAATAGGTTTGGGTTAGGTTATATCTTCCGGAAGTGGAGTCCCCCCGCAGGGGGGACGGAACCCACTACATCCACGCATACACTTTCCCATTCACACAACAATTCTGGGCTGAACCTCGTTTTGCATTGTAAAGTATATGCATGGATACAGTGGGTTCCGCCCCCCCTGCGGGGGGGCTCCACTTCCGGAAAATATAACTTAACCCAAACCTATTTCTTATTTAAAACAAAAATTTGGTGTGGATTACGTCGTATAACTTAAACCAAATTTTCGTTTCGAATCTAACTTAAACTTTAAATATCTCAAAAATTATAAGAGACCGCCGATTAAGTTATAAGAAAAAGTTATTCAGGATTAAGTCCTTGACAACATATATCAAGGTCAACGTGATTGGAGCTGGGTCCGTTATAGTAAATAATTACCCATAATTATAATATAATAAGATTTATTCAACTTCTCTCAATAAAGAGAAAGAGAAATAGAGAAAGAGAGAGAGAAAGAGAGGAGAGGGAGGGGGGAGAGAAAAAGAACGATTTTTCCAGGGGCTGGAATCGTAGTCTCTCGTAAACTGTCGAAATTAAGCTCTCGCGAGTGAGTCTGTTGGGAGGTTAGCAAGGTGAAAGGCGAAAAGGGAGGAAAAGAGGAAATAGAGAGCTTTAACAAACTGCGAGAGAAGAGACTGAAAACGGAGCGAGAGTGTCCCGTGGGACTCCATGAGCTGCGGTTCTTTCTCAACAAATTGTAGTTATTGTTCCTGAATGCTCTGACGTCCAACTGCTGGAGCTGCGTAATAGCTCCGCGTGTCTACAACTGCGAATTCTGCAAGAATATTTAGTCCTACTCGGTCGATTTTTTTCATTCAACGCCGCGTTAAGCATATTTGCTATTCGCAGATATAAAATTCGATCAAAAAATTCACTCAGCAAACGCGATTGGATTTGGATTTGTACTTTAAAAACCCAGTCTACTTCAGAGGGTCAAAAAAATAAATTTTTACTTCTTTTTCTGAAAGTACGATGTCTAAAAAATGTCTCTTAAATTTTATTTAAAAATACGCAAGATTGATGGAGTTATAGAACATTGAATAGGATAGCGCCCGTGTCTTCAAATAGGCCTGCAAAACTTCAAACGCGCTTTTCTCAAAACCCTTTTAAAGTTGACCAGTCGGATATCTTTGAAAACTAATTGGCCAATAGCTTCAATTTTCTTTAAATAAAGAAGAAGGTTTTTTTGAAATATTGAACCTTAGAATTTATAAAATTAGTATTTAATATTATTCTGCAATCAAGAAATAAACGAATTTCAGCAAAATTGAAATATCCAATTTTAAATAAAATAATTAAATTAAATTTTATTTATTAAATTTAAAATAATCTAATTTATCAATTTGAAATATCTGATTTTAAATTGTATAATTGTATAACTTTGTTATTTTTTAATTTTTTTCTATTGAAATTAGATATAGTATCCCAAAAATACAATATATATCTACGGAATAAAACTAGATCGAGTTTGTTTATTTCAGAAAATTACACGAAGAGCAATATGTATATTACGTCGAATTATATATTTTTGAACAGGTTGCGCGTAAGATTCGTATGGAACAAAAAAAGCTAAATATCGAAAATTTAATAATATTAACATATTGTTTAAACATCGGTAAAAACATATGTAAAACATGGAAAAAGTCAGTTTCTAATATTCTTCAAAAACAATTTCTAAAAATATTTTAATAAAATTTTTCATATTGCTAGATTGAGCCCTTCAATCTATTATCAAAAATTGTCAAAAATTGCGGATGTAATTGTATTGAATGTACACTCACAAAAATGGTTTTGCAACTACAACAACAATTTTCTTGGCGCGAAAAATTAATTGATGTAGATAAATGATTAATAAATATTGTGATGTTGCGCGCATGTTTTGTACTTAGTCAATCTAAATAACAGAGACAGAATTTATATCTGAACTGTTAGAGAAATTTAAAAAGAAAGCTTTTCTCTATAACGCCTATCCATATTAAGATTAATCTACTTGTCATAAAAAGTTTCATTATGGTACACAGAAAAATTGTTTCTCGCAAAGATCATTTTAACTGTAGTATAGAAACATATATTTATCCAATGCAATGATTAATATTTGGCAATGGGACCTAAATTTGTCAGAAGGTATGATTAAAATTTCCTGCTATAAATTTTATTTGTTACAAACAGTATTCTAGCAGATACAAAAGACAGTAAATTTTTATTTTGACATATGCAAATCTACCTATATCAGCAAAACTTTTTTTCAATGTGTATAGAATACTCTGCATAATAACTCAATTTAAAATATAATACGGCCGAAATAATTAACACAATTTATTCACGTCACTGTATAAATTATTTCTGTTTTATGTAAATTTTTCTAGAAATATTTTATTCAACAATTTTATTATACAAACTCATTCAAAACAACCTGATGCCTTTGAAATGTCATATTCGTGAGCGAATTCTGAAACGATTCTTTCTTTTACAAAATTTTGTTCGAAGCTTAGTTTTTGATATAATTAGATTATAATCGAAAATAGTTAGCTACTTATGAATCCGGTACAACGGGCAGGCAGGAACGGCGTATTATTATTAAGATAATGCAACTTCAATTTTATTGAAATTTAAAAGAAAGTTTTGGCTGTACAATAATAGCAAAAAACTGTCGAAATTAAAAAAAAATATATTTCTTACGTTTGTACTGTTTAAAAAATTAAATAAATAAATTTGGATTATAAAAAATATTAAAGTATCACGAAATAATATGGTTTTTAACGTCTTTATAAAAAAATAGTTATAATTAAAATTTTTCCTAATTTATGACAAAAACTTTTGGTTGAAATCAACTAGAACAAAAATAAACGATTTACAGGAATATTTTGGGTTACTATAAGTGTTTTGCTACAATTTTTAATAAATAACTTTTAAACGAATAAGTAGATTTAAATCAAGTTTTGCACAAATGTTTATTAGAGTTTCGTTAATATATGTGAAAATTTTTATTTTGCTGGAAATGTTTTTTTCCTTGTCAAAGTCGATAAGTGTTTTCCATGAAAATCAATACAAACTATAAATTTAAATAATTTAAACCATTAAGAGAATTGTGCTTAGGTTTTACACAGATAGTCAGAAGAAATCATAGAACAATCTACGAAATTTTCATGCTTTTGCCAATGTTTTGACATATGACACATACATCCTTAAAATTCATAATGTTTAAACTTTTGAATCGATGGTCGACGATTTATTCGCAAAATAAACAATATCAGTTTCTTGTCTCGCGCATTTGCTCCGCTTTTCGAACGTTTTTGAGGAATGCATCTGAAGAGAAGGAGAGAGATGCGCTTTGATGCGCTTATCGCAAATCTCCGAGTCGTGCGTCGTGCATTCCCGTGAATCGAGGGAACGGCGAAGGAATGCTTCTTTCATCCGAGGAGGATTTTCCAAAGACAATATGTAGGGTTGCGAACGGCAAAACAACGGACTCCAAATGCGAATAAAAGACCACAGAGCGCTCGCCTCGAAAGGCTTAACCGGCTTTACGTTTCTTTTTCCCTACCGTAAGCCGCTCTTCTCTATGCAGACGCGCGCGTGAAAACATTGCATCGGGTGGCTATCTGGCACCGTTTACTTTTACAAATCATGCGCGCTATCTTTTTTATTTGCTTGTATAGTATAATAAATGTCCATAAATTCCTATAAAGTTTACTTTAATCACGAGAAGATTATATTAAGTGCCCGTCATATTTTAATATTATAGATTAAGGGCCCAGTTTACTTTAACAGTATAAAAAATTGATGATTCTCAAGAATTTTTTTTTGAACGATACTAGAAATTGATTTTTATGGAGTTTTACATATGTTTTTATTGATGTTTAAATAGTACGTCAGTATTTTAAAATCTTAAATATTTAGCTCTTTTTTGTTCAAAATACGAGCTTTTACGCGTAAGGTATTCAAAAATGCACGGTTTGACGGTGTCACATGCTGCTTCTCATATAGTTGTCTGAAATGAACAAACTCGGTCTAGTTTTATTCCGTAGAATATATTTTTGGGATACTAAACCTATTTACAGATGTCACAACAAACATTTACTGTCTTTTGTATCTGCTAGAATACTGTTTGCAATATGTAGAATTTATAGCATCAAATTCTAGTAATATCTTCTGGCAAATTTAGATTCCATTGCCAAATATTAATCACTGTATTGTATAAATATGAGTTTTCATATTACAGCTAGAACGATCTTTGTGAAAAACAATTTTTTTTTGTGTATCAAACTTTTTATAACAAGTAAATTAGTTTTAACATGGATAGATGCTACAGAGAAAGATTTTTTTTCTAAATTTTTCTAACAGATCAGATATAAATTCTGTCTCTGTTATTTAGATTGATTAAGTGCAAAATATGCAAAAGATTTGTTAATCATTTATCTACCTTAATTAATTTTTCGTACCAAGAAAATTGTTGCTGTAGTTGCAAGACTATTTTTGTGAGTGTACATTCAATACAATTACGTTTGCAATTTTAAACAATTTTTGATAATAGATTTAAGGGACCTTTTAGACGTTTTCATATGTTTTTTTGATGTTTAAACAGTATGTTTGTAATATTATTAAATTTTGGATATTTAGTATTTTTTTGTTCAATATAATTGTTCAATAAATCTTACGCATAATGTGTTCAAAAATGTATTATTTGACGGTGTAATATATCGCCCTTTATATAATTTTCTGAAATGAACAAACTCAGTCTAGTTTTATTCCATAAGATATTTTTGGGATACTATATCCAGGGTTGGGAAAGTTACTTTATAAAAGTAACTCGTTACCGTTACCGTTATTTTTTCTAAAAAGTAACTCGTTACCGTTACTCGTTACCAATTTTAAAAAGTAACTCGTTACCGTTACAGTTACTAAAAAGTAACGAGTCGTTACAATTTCCGTTACTTTTTTACAATACAAACTAATAAATTATTTTGCATAAGAAAAACTTTTAAAAAATTGTAAGCAAGATTTCATTCAAGGTTTATTACAAAATAAATGATTAAATTTTATCGAAATTCTTTATTAATTTTTAATAAAATTTGTTGCTCCATAGTATCATCATTTAAATGCCCTCTTTGTGGTAATACAGAGCCACCGATGCTAAACATTCTTTCTACAGATGCACTGCTTGGTAGAGCTGTATTATATTTAATAAAAAGTTTTTTAAGTTTTGGATAGTCATTTAATATTTCTATATTACAATTATTTGATTTTAAAAACCGTTGCAATTCTTCTTGTTCAAATTCATTTTGCACCGTTTTTTGCTCAAAAATGAAAAAATCATCGTGATCGTCAGATTTTCGAGCTTTTGAAGAATTTTCAGTTGATCGGATTCCCAATAAATCCTCCAAGTAATTTTCAGCACGTTTTCTTTTTTTTCCGGTTAACCAGTTTAACTTAAATATTGGATGTAAACATGCTGCTATTATTAATTCTTTTGTTTCAAATATTGTAAGAAATCTAAAATCAAATATAGTAAATTAAGCGACATTGTTTGTTTTATTGAAATTAATACTTTTGAATCAATAGTTTAAAATAAAATAATATTTTTCAATTAAATCCTTATTTAAAATTAAATAACATATGTATTAATCAAATTAATAAGTTACCTTTTATTTAAACCTTGCTGAATAGCTTCAACTAATGAATGGCAATCTATAAGGTCAGATTTATTGAGATTTTCTAATTTTCGTTGCAAGGTATTTAGAACTGGTAGTAAATGAGAGCTCTGCTTTTCCGAAAAGATAAAGCTCTCATTGGATATCGCGCGTCGCGTCATCGCACTGGTCTGCAAGAGCCATAAGTTGATCAATCACATTCAAGCATTTTTACAACATAATAAGAATGCTAATTGGTCGATTTGCTTACGGCTTTACGGTTAAGATAAAAATTTTATCACGCACAATAGCAAGAATAATATCTTAAATAAATCAAAAAATTTGAAAAAAGTAACGATAAAAGTAACTCTTAAATTCGTTACTCGTTACCGAAAAATGTAACGAAGTTACTTTTTCCGTTACAAATAAAATTTGTAACGCCATTACCGTTACAGTTACCGAAAAAAAGTAACTGTAACGGTAACGGCGTTACAAGTAACGCGTTACTTCCCAACCCTGACTATATCTAATTTCATTAGAAAAAAATTGAAAAATATTAAAGTTATAATTATATAGTTTAAAATTAAATATTTCCAATTTATAAATTAAATTATTTTGAATTTAATAAATAAAATTTATTTTAATTATTTCATTCAAAATTAGATATTTCAATCTTGCTAAAATTTTTTCATTTCTTGAAGATCAAAAAATATTAAATATTAATTTTTTAAATTCTAATTAAGTTTAGTCTCTTCCAAAAGAGTGTCCTCTTTCATTAAAAAAGAATGAATTTATTTAGTTTCTCAATTTTCAAGAGATATCTGTTGGGGTGATACACCAACTTTAAAAATAATGTTTTGAGAAAAACGCGTTTAAAATTTTGCAGGTACATTTGAAGATTTGCGCGCTATTAAAGTTCTACAATTCCGTAATTTTTCAAATTTTTCAATAAAGTTTGAAAAACATATTCTTCAGATATATTGCTTTCAGAAAATGTAAATAAAAATCAATTTTTGTTTTATCTTCTAAAGTACAATAGATTGGATTTTTAAAACCAAGAAATTGTATCGTGTATTCGTGCATAGAAGCATTATTTGCTTCATGTTTATGGCATTTTATTTCATGAATTAAAGACAATAATTTTGGAAGCGGAAGCGGTAATCTTTCCGGTAACGAAAAGCAGCGGCAAAATTACGCATATCCAGAACTAATGCGCGTTATTATATTACTTTTACTCGCGCATGGAGCGTTGCGATGTTTCAGAATGCAATTATGCTACAGGCGAGACGCGCGCGGCATATCCCGCAAAATAAATTATGTTTCGCAAAATAGATTTTCGCTATATTCACATCGGGTAAATTTATCAAATTAAACGTGTTGTTCTTGCAAAAGCACACATAGCCACGATGGAAATATTTCTCTTCTAATTATCTGCACACAATCGCGCTGCACGTGTAACAAACAACAAATTAATAATACAAATTGAATATAATTTGTATTTAATATAATAATAAATGTAATAATAATTGTACATATACATAAAAATCACTTTTCACGTATGCATATATACAGAGAACCCGTATACCCCTTTTCTTTCAAAAACTAAGCATTTTAGAGAAAAATGTTATCAACAAAAATTGTATAGTTTTGAGGGGAACATAAGATGGTATCATTGGTTTGACCTTGGATAGCATCGTTAAGGTCAAGTCAAGGACACCTTTAATTTCTTAAATGGAATCCCCTATTTTTTTATTGCATATTCTTATAGCTTACCTCGAGAGCTTTTCAAAATACTATTAGGTGTACAACTTTGCTACCGCCGTTTTTCTTCCGAAATTCGAGGCTTTATTGTAAAAAATTGGTTATACATTTTGAAATTGCTTGTTAAATCACTCCCAATGATCGTGCCAATTCTTTTTGACTTTGACTCGAGTCTTCATTAAGTAATGCCTCCAATTCTGCATCTTCGAAAACCTTCTCTCTTCCACCGCTATGCCGGTCTTCGACGTGAAAATCACCGTTCTGAAGCGTTGAAACCACTCACGACACGTTCTTTCACTAATAGCGGCTTCACCATAAGTATTTGAGAGCATTTGATGAGCCTCAGCCGCAGATTTCTTCATATTGAAGCAGAAAATTAAAACCTCCCGCAAATGACGAGAATTTGGCTCGTAAACTGACATTTTCAATCGAGAATAACTTTATGATGCAGACACAAATCGACTAATGTTTCTATGGGGTTATGTTGACAGATGCCCAAGTTTATTGCATGACGTCTATGATCTATTTATTTCGACCACTACTTACCGCTAAAGCCATCTATAGGAAAACGGCGGAAGTAAAGTTGTACACCTAATATAATAAAGTATTTTTTTATTAAGTACTTTTTGAGTTATTTTGTATTTTAATCTGACATATTTTGATATAAAAAATTAAATATCTTGTAAAATATTTAGTTTTCGATCTTACCGTAATACTTTTATGTACAGAATAATGAGACAAATCAATTAGTATAAAAAATAATTGTTTTTAAGAAAATTATTTACAATGTATTTTTTTAATTATTTGTTTTTTTTGCACTAATTAATTTGTCTCATTATGCTGTACATAAAAGTATTACGGTAAGATTATCGAAAACTGAATATTTTACAAAATATTTTATTTTTTTATATCAAAATATGTCAGATTAAAATACAAAATAACTCGAAAAGTACTTTATGAAAAAATACTTTATTATAGTGTTTTGGAAAGCTCTCGACATAAGTTATAAAAATGTGCAATAAAAAATAGGGAGTCCCATTTAAGAAATTAAAGGTGTCCTTGAGTCCATGCCATCCAAGGTCAAACCAATGACACCATTTTATGTTTCCCTCAAAACTATACAATTTTTGTTGAAAACGTTTTTCTTTAAAATGCTTAGTTTTTGAAAGAAAAGGGGTGTACGTGTGGTCTAGGACACCCTGTATATACAGGGAATGTTATTTTAACATTCTACTAAATAGCGTACAACACGCTCACGCGGCACGCACGCCGTTCGCGCGTCGTCCCTGATTCATGCATAACCTAGAGCCTAGAGTGTTCATTCAATAACTTAAAATTACTCTTATTTAAAAAGTATTGTTCAGACGTAATTTTGCCAAAGAAAAAAGTTGTTTCTTTTGGCACGGACAATCACGCTATGCGTTCCGTGTACGCGAATTCTGGGACACTCTGTATATGTACATATAAAATTAAAAATTAAGAGTAAATAAATTTTTAAATTAAAAATTAATAAAAGAGTAGTATTTTTTTTATTTTGAAATTTACTACATAAGTATTGTATTTTATAATTTTGTTTTTTTAATTTTCTTTTTAATTTTTATAATTTTTTATTTGATCAATATTTGTAAATTTATAAAATAACTTTATCAAATAAAGTAATTTTATCAAATAAAAAAATTACAGAAATAAAAAAGGGAATTGAAAAAATAGAATTAAAATATAATACTTATGTAGCAAATTTTAAAATGAAAAAAGATATTACTCTTTCAATAAAGAATTAGAAAAGTGATATCTTCTTTTTTCTTAATGTGTCATAAAAATGTGACAAAATTTAATGCAATTTTTATTACTTTTTTTTTTTTATTATAATATGCTACGAGAATGCGAAAAAAAATATAACGCAACGAATTCAGTCAGTGATGTGTTTACAAATTTTTGTATGTATATGTTCTTATATGTCTTGTTAATATTTTTATATCGTTATTGATATAAACATATTGTACCATAATAATGATAAATATTCTACGGAGATATCTTTTGTGTGTGTGCGAATATATTTTGTACGAAGATCCTAGTATAAGAAGTCTATATATCCCTGTAATCCGTATTCAACCCTGATATCTCGAATATAGTAAGCGGCTCTTCTGCCTTTGCGCGGAACTTTCCCGTCCTTAAAACGTGTTCACGTTGTCGTCGATGATCCTATCGTTGAGCGATACCGAAAGTCGGCCGGTGCCATTATGCAGCGTTTTAATCCTATTATAACAGTTAATTACCGTTTCTGGTGGCCGTTAGCGAAACACGGGCAAAAAGAGAGGAAGAACTCAACACCTTTCTGTAAGAATATCATTTATTTCCTCTCCCATTTTAAACTGGCGACCTTTTATCTCTCGACGAAGCAAAAAGTGGCGCGTCTAATTAATGATCGCCTTTTGCTCTTTTTTTGGCATAAACTAAAAAAGCGGAAACCAAAAATCCAGAATCCAGAGAGAATCATTTACAGTTATGTACAAAAATGTTTCAAAAGTCAAGCATGTAAGAGAAATGTGTACGGGAATATACTATATAAGGGAAAGTATGGTAAAATCGGATAGGCGGGTCAAATCAAATACTCCTGTTTTTTCGTGATAAGAACTATTATTAGAAAGACAAATTCAAAAAATACCCGGTTTTATCCTACTTTTCTCTATATACATATATACAAGGTGATTCTAAAGTAAGTGTAAAAAATTTTATGTGATGATTCTTTGTCGAAAATTAAAAGGGATCTTTCATATAAACTTATACTTCTATATCCCTCTCTGAGGAGTTACATTCTTCCAAAGAAGAAGGTGAAAATTAGGTTATTATGCAATCTAATAAAAAGGTTTGGGAGCGAATAAAAGTGTCCATATAAATTACAAAAATATAGAACGCGACATAATAAATTTAATGACATAGATAACATACATAATAATTAATTGAAAACGACAAATAATTTACAAAATAAAATTGAAAACAGTATCAGAAGCGCAAACGTTTCAGTTTTCAACTAGACTCTCTTCAGTACAATTAATAATTATTAATATTAAGTCAGAGATTAAAATTGATAACCGTCAACGTGTAAAAAGTTAGTTGTTGAGTAATATTGAGTCCCTCCAAAGGCTTTTCAATGAAATAAAAATCTTTAACTCACGCAAAGTTGTATCAAAAACTTGCGGCTGAGAATATGACTGATGACAAAGAGCCGTCTAAAAAATTAATTGCGATGGAGGGATAATGTTGCGTAAAAAACATAAATTATGACTTACCGATGGAGGGTCAAGAACGGGAGTAAAATCGGCATAAACAATAATGCTGAACCGTCACATTCGATGATGTATCTTAAACTAATATGTTTGTGTGTGAATGTGTGTATGTGGATGAAAAGGAAACTTTTTCGCGGGTGTTACAATAAATACGGAGGACATCAACCGGAATTATACGAGGAAACTAAAATTTAAATTCCGGTTGGAAATTTACAATATATATGCAATTTTAATTACTGATATAAGTTATTAAGAAAATGAAAATTGGAAAAGGGGATAGGGGACTATTGGAAATCCTGGAGTTGTACCGTGGAGGGAGAAGGGAACCTCATCCAGAAGACCTCTATAGGGATGGCTAGAGGAAATCGGGAACCTGGGACAGAAAATGGGATAATTGAGCCAGGTTGGCTGGTACGAAAGATGAGATAGAATTGGTCAAGGTCCACTATATCTGGACCGATCCGATAATCCTCGTAAGGGGCACAGGATAAGGAGGAAATTGACTCAGGAGGTACCTGTACCAGCTTTGTCTAGCCTGTTCTTCGGGAGACTCAGACTCTCCTTCGGTCGAAAGATCTGTGTTTGGCATCTTCCGGTTCCTCTTTAAGGTCCGGTAATTCCTCCGCGAAGTCTTGGAGGGCTTCCTCAAAATTGTGCGACGCTCCTGGGAGATCGGGCGATTCGAAGCGTGAGGAGGAGTGGGAATTCTCGAGGATTGAAGTTGTTTGGAAAAGATAGGTGGACAATCAGAAGGGGGAGGCGGAGTGGGAATTCTCGAGGGTTGCTAGAAATCAGCGAAAGCAGGCGAATATCCGAAGGAAGAAGAGAGACCAAGATTTTCCAGATGTTGAGAAGATTCAGGGAAGGTAGGCGACGGGGGACACTCGGAGGAAGAAACGGTTGAATAAGAAAAACGTGAATAATCAAAAAAAGAATTAGGGAGACAAGGGTGTGTATCGCGTACTTGTATATTGCGTAAGTCTCGCTGAGAAGAAGTCATGGGTCGCTCTGCGAAATGCAGGTGATCCTCGGTGACGAGTGAGGATGTAAAAGAAGAGACTTGAAGTAATGTTTCCGCGAAGGGGTTAGACAGTTTACGAGAGTAAGAAAAATCGAAATATGAATTAATAAAAAAAAAATTTATTATCCAAGAATCATTTCAGAAAAAGAAAAAAGAAAAAATAAATAAAGAAGATGGGAAAATTTGATGACTTACTATTTATTCAGAGCGTTGTTAAATTAAATCACAAAGGCCTTGCGGGGGCGAGAAGATCTTGGCTCGTGCTGTCAGGTTGGATGGAGATCGCTGTGGTCGCAGGTGGTTTCACAACACAATTCAAAGTCTCACACTAAATAATTTTTCTTTTCACTCACAACTTAACTTCTTAAGGCCTTATGTAAGAGATAATTATTATACTAGCAACTTACTGTTTGAAGAACGCTGATAATAATTGCATCTAGCTATAAAGATACAGTTGGATGAAGTTCGAAAAAAAACTGCTTGCGCTATCACAATCGCGGACAGAACTGCGACAATAGGCTTGAAGACTCAATAAGTCGGAGCGAGCTGTAGCCAGGCTCGGTGTAAGGTTTTTTTTTATTGAGAGCCGAAGATGAACTGAACTTTCTGAGGGAAGATTTCACGTACATCGAATCTTGGAGTCTCTTTGCGTACCCATTAGGTAAACAATATTCTTTTTCATAGAATCAATCTTTAAAATGCCCTTTTCATGAGTTGAAGGCGTTTCCTTTCCAAAAGAAGGTCTAAGAGGTTGCGCCTATTGGTGCAGGCTTTTGTGTGTTTTTTTTTTAAATTAAGTCTCGCCCACTGGAGAGTTCGCCCAAGTTGACAGTTTTATTATTCACTTGAGTTTTATCTCAAGCCGATAACGCGCAAGAGTGATCTAGCAGACGAGCACGTGATGTCGAATGTCGCGAGTTTCAGTCGCGGATTATAGTTACATCTATAAGATATCACTCTAATTCTTAGAAGGGCCTTTATTCGAGACTCTTCCTATAACGCGTTTTCACTACAGGTCTTCCAAGAAAAAATATTATTTGATCTATTTATTTGTCTCTTGCATGCGCATTGTTTAGATTTCGAGCCTTCTCATAATTTGAGTATCTTCTAGTTGCTGTTTAAAATTCTTGGTCTTCTAGGGGACCTTTGTTCGAATATTTATCACGCATAGTTTAGATTCTGAAATATTAATCTCGCCTGCTAGATATTCTTTTAATTTATTGTTCATGCTAAGTACAAAGAGTTCCAAATCGTAGGCGTTTAATATTATGTGAAAGAAAACGTGGAGTCCACCGGACGTAATATCACGAAGAAACAGGAGTATCCTGTTTGACCCGCCTACTTAGTTTTACAATACTTTCCTCTATATGTTTATATGAAAGACTTCCCTTAATTTTCGACAAAGAATCATTTTCTAAAATTTTCCGCACTTATTTAGAATCACTTTTTATATATTTATATATATGTATATATCTATATATAATTTTTTCTAAGTCAAGATTTATTTAAATTGTATTGTTAAAAAAAAAGAAATAAAATATATTTTATTCAATGCAGCAGATTTTTTTTACTATATACGAATAAAATCATTCTTGACGAAATATCGTTTGTTCTTTATTTCAAAAAATAAAGATTTTCTATGAATAAAATAACACGCGAAAATGTTTGGAGAAAACTATCATCCTGAATATTGCGAAATGCAAAAAAAAGAATTTTACTTTTTTTTTAAATGTATACTCTACGAAAAACACTACAGTCACTTGCATTGTTGCTGCTATACTATATCTCTCATCCCTGCAATATAACACAAAGATAATAGATCTACGAAACAAAAACACAGCTTTCTATCCGTGCTACGGTAATAGCACGGTAGTACCGTGTTTCGATCCGGGTTTGTTGAAGGAAAGTGGATCGCGGGGATACGAGGACTGCCTCGCGCACAAAAGAATTATGTATTCGTATCTTACGGTAAGAGGAACACACGGGACAATAGATTCCGCCGTGTAATCCCTCGAAATAAAAATTTTAAGCGTCAGTTTGTCATGTCCCTTCCTCTCTCTTCCCCTCGCCCCTCTTGCGCTGTTAAGTTTTTTCTCGATTTTAATCCCCGACCGACTTCTTATCCTCCTTGTCCGAGGCGCGTACTCATTAGACGGCCCGTACGCTCTCTTTTCTTCGTATCTTTCAACAAGCGCGACCCTTGACACTCCCCTCCACCCTGGCACTTTCGCGTCACCATCCATCCCACGGCTCATCTTCTTCGATACCTCACCGAAAGACGTGTTTTCGACACGTCTTTTCGTCGCGATTTACATCATCGAACTCGCTCTTGTCTGGCTATTTGCAGACGATTATTACTTCGGCCATAACTTTTTCTTTCTAAAAGCACTTCATTTAATTCACTGATCTTAAACATAAATTTGATGGAAAGGTCTAAATGTCTTATACAGAGTGATCCGGAACCCGGAACAACCGTTTGTTCTTAAAAGGTCGTGTTCCTGAATCAATTCTAAGATTTTTCCTTTACGAAAATTTTGTATATGAAACTTAGTTTTTAAATTATAAAAAGAAATACCGAATTACGGGACGAGTACAGAAGATAGGCAGGGGCGACGCAATTCACCGTCTGATGCAGGCGTTTAACTAGAACGTGTATGTGTGTGTATTACGCGTACATGTTCTTACACAACACACATCCACCGCGTGTAGCAAACAGCGCTCGATCAGCTGTAGCGAGCGCCTCACGTAAGCGCCAGCATTGAATGGTGAGTTGCGCTGCTCCTGCCTACCTTCTGTACTCGTCCCGTAATTCGCTAACTATTTCTTTTTATAATTTAAAAACTAAACCTCAGACAAAATTTTCGTAAAGGAAAAATCGTCTTAGAATTGATTCAGGAACACAATCTTTTAAGAACAAACGGTTGTTCCGGATCACTTTGTATATATATATATATATATATATATATATATCAGGGTTGGGAAGCAACGCGTTACTTGTAACGCCGTTACCGTTACAGTTACTTTTTTTCGGTAACTGTAACGGTAATGGCGTTACAAATTTTATTTGTAACGGAAAAAGTAACTTCGTTACATTTTTCGGTAACGAGTAACGAATTTAACAGTTACTTTTATCGTTACTTTTTTCAAATTTTTTGATTTATTTAAGATATTATTCTTGCTATTGTGCATGATAAAATTTTTATCTTAACCGTAAAGCCGTAAGCAAATCGACCAATTAGCATTCTTATTATGTTGTAAAAATGCTTGAATGTGATTGATCAACTTATGGCTCTTGCAGACCAGTGCGACGACGCGACGCGCGATATCCAATGAGAGCTTTATCTTTTCGGAAAAGCAGAGCTCTCAGTTACTACCAGTTCTAAGTACCTTGCAACGAAAATTAGAAAATCTCAATAAATCTGACCTTATAGATTGCCATTCATTAGTTGAAGCTATTCAGCAAGGTTTAAATAAAAAGTAACTTATTAATTTGATTAATACATATGTTATTTAATTTTAAATAAGGACTTAATTGAAAAATATTATTTTATTTTAAACTATTGATTCAAAAGTATTAATTTCAATAAAACAAACAATGTCGCTTAATTTACTATATTTGATTTTAGATTTCTTACAATATTTGAAACAAAAGAATTAATAATAGCAGCATGTTTACATCCAAAATTTAAGTTAAACTGGTTAACCGGAGAAAAAAGAAAACGTGCTGAAAATTAGTTGGAGGATTTATTGGGAATCCGATCAACTGAAAATTCTCCAAAAGCTGGAAAATCTGACGATCACGATGATTTTTTCATTTTTGAGCAAAAAACGGTGCAAAATGAATCTGAACAAGAAGAATTGCAACGGTTTTTAAAATCAAATAATTGTAATATAGAAATGTTAAACGACTATCCAAAACTTAAAAAACTTTTTATTAAATATAATACAGCTCTACCAAGCAGTGCATCTGTAGAAAGAATGTTTAGCATCGGTGGCTCTGTATTAACACCACAAAGAGGGCATTTAAATGATGATACTATGGAGCAACAAATTTTATTAAAAATTAATAAAGAATTTCGATAAAATTTAATCATTTATTTTGTAATAAACCTTGAATGAAATCTTGCTTACAATTTTTTAAAAGTTTTTCTTATGCAAAATAATTTATTAGTTTGTATTGTAAAAAAGTAACGGAAATTGTAACGACTCGTTACTTTTTAGTAACTGTAACGGTAACGAGTTACTTTTTAAAATTGGTAACGAGTAACGGTAACGAGTTACTTTTTCGAAAAAATAACGGTAACGGTAACGAGTTACTTTTATAAAGTAACTTTCCCAACCCTGATATATATACTGGGTGGCCCATTTTAATCCATCCAGTCGAATATCTCAAAAACCAAGTCCGGAAGAGAAAAATGTTTCAAACAAAAGTTGTGTGGCTTCAAGGGGGCCATAAGATGGTGACAATGATTTGACCTTGAAAAATTATTTTAAGGTCATGTGAAGGTCTACTTCAAAATCTTAAATGGAAATCCCCATTTTTTATTTAGTATTCTTGTAGCTGACATCGACTTTCCAAAACACTATAATAAAGTATTTTTTCATTAAGTGTTTTTTGAGTTATTTTATATTTTAATCTGACATATTTTTATATAAAAAATAAAATATTTCGTAAAATATTCAGTTTTCGATAATCTTACCGTAATACTTTTATGTACAGAATAATAAGACAAATCAATTAGTATAAAAAAAAATTGTTTTTAAGAAAATTATTTACTATGTATCTTTTTAAACAATTATTTGTTTTTTTTGGCACTAATTAATTTGTCTTATTATTCTGTACATAGAAGTATTACGGTAAAATTATCGATAACTGAATATTTTACGAAATATTTTATTTTTTATATCAAAATATGTCAGATTAAAATATAAAATAACTCAAAAAGTACTTAATGAAAAAATACTTTATTATAATGCTATATATATATATATATATATATATATATATGAAAAAATACTTGATTATAATGCTATATATATATATATATATATATATATATATATATATATATATATACTGGGTGGCCCATTTTAATGCATCCAGTCGAATAACTCAAAAACCAAGCCCGAAAGAGAAAAATGTTTCAAACAAAAGTTGTGTGGCTTCAAGGGGGCCATAAGATGGTGACAATTATTTAACCTTGGAAAATCATTTGAAGGTCATGTGAAGGTCAACTTTAAAATCTTAAATAGAAACCCCCATTTTTATTATATATATATATATATTGTATATACACATACCATACATATGTAGGGTGGGGCATTTATATTGAGACATCTAAATATCTAAAAAAATTGAACAAAAATTGTATAGTTTTGAGGGGAACATAAGATGGTGTCATTGATTTGACCTTGGATAGCATCGTTAAGGTCAAGCCAAGGACACCTTTAATTTCTTAAATGGAACCCCCTATTTTTTATTGCATATTCTTATAGCTTACCTCGAGAGCTTTTAAAAACACTATAATAAAGTATTTTTTCATTAAGTATTTTTTGAGTTATTTTATATTTTAATTTGACATATATTGATATAAAAAATTAAATATCTTGTAAAATATTTAGTTTTCGATAATCTTACCGTAATACTTTTATGTACAGAATAATGAGACAAATCAATTAGTGCAAAAAAAAAAATTGATTAAAAAGATACATTGTAAATAATTTTCTTAAAAACAATTATTTTTTATACTAATTGATTTGTCTCATTATTTTGTACATAAAAGTATTACGGTAAGATTATTGAAAATTAAATATTTTACAAGATATTAAATTTTTTATATCAAAATATGTCAGATTAAAAACCAAAAATACCTCAAAAAGTACTTAATGAAAAATTACTTTATTATAGTGTTTTGGAAAATTCTCAAGGTAAATTATAAGAATATGCAATAAAAAATAGGGGGTTCCATTTAAGAAATTAAAGGTGTTCTTGATTTGACCTTAACGATACCATCCAAGGTCAAACCAATGGCACCGTCTTATGTTCCTTTCAAAACCATATAATTTTTGTTCAAAACATTTTCCTCTAAAATGCTTAGTTTTTGAGAGAAAAGGGGTATACGGGTGGTCTAGGACACCCTGTATTTGTGATTTGTAGAGTATTTATTATAATTATATATTAAGTTTTGTATATATATTTCGAATTGCTTTTAGATATCAATAAACTATTTCCCATTGTAGAATATACACGTATATTAATTTAGAAACATTTAATAAACCTGACTCGTGAATAGATAATCAATCCGTAATATTAGATCACGCCACTAGGTCAATAATTAAACTTTAAAATCGATAAAGTTTTATAAAATGTATTAAACCTAATATATACTACCATTTATATACAATTCTCCAATTATTCCAATTTATTATAACTTAATCTAAAACAAATAATATTAACTTTTGCCATTTTTGGTGAGAGAGAGAGAATGTAGGGTTTGATATTAATACAATTAATACAATTAATAACTACTGATATATTATGTTTAATTGTAGCATTTTATATATTTTAATTTCGAAAAGTTGAGATTCTTATTAATAATGAAGGTAAAAAAAATTTTTTAAATTTTCAATATTCAGCGATATAAGAAACACTACCCAATACATGATAAAACAAGTAGAGTTGTGCAAATTAGAAACTTGCACATTGCTTTCTCATCATTTTATTTTACAAAGCTTTTACAGACATTTCTCAAAAAATTCAAAATTTTATTATATAAAAAATAAACCTTTTCACCGATACTCACCAAATTCAGTACCAACCATCCTTTAATAATACTTTATCCATCTAAAAAATTTAACCTAGTATCTCAAAATTTGAGAAAGTTACAATGTATACAGACATTTCTCAAAAAATTAAAAATTTTATAAAAAATGAACCTTTTCATCGATTCTTACCAAATTCAATACCAACTATCCTTGAACGATACTCTATCCATGTAAAAAAAATTTAACCCAATATTTCAAAAATTGTGGAAGTTAGAGGTTGTACAATATATTGCGTACATATACACATACACATATACACACATACATATATACAGACATTTTTTAGGGATATGATTTTTCGACGTTCTGGAACATTCTAAACACATTGGCATAGAAAACTCGAAAAAAAGATTTTGTCACGAAAACAAAGCTTTCTCTGAGGAAGCAAAATTGTAAATTTAAAATAAACAATCGTCAAGAGAGCGATTATTAATTTTACATTTCACGAATTCTCAATCTGTTTGCGCTTTGCTTGATTACATAATTACTGGTTTTTAACGATGTCATTAAAAAGTGACAACCGTGTATTTGTGAAATTCAACGCTTGCGCCGAATATGCTCGCTTTATAACTTTAGTGTTGAAAGTTTGTGTTTTGCTTCTTTTACAATATCGTCGTCGTCGTTGTCGTTCCTTTTCTCTTTTCGGCTTCCTTTCACAGGTCGGTAAGTCGTAGGATTTAAAAGGGCTGTTCGAGGATTTAAGTTTGCCGCTTAACGGATACAGAATGAGAGTGGTTGCGCGAAGAGGAAGTGCTTCGGGTTTGAAACGGCGATTTGTAGGTCAGGGAAAAGCCTGGTGAAACTACGAGTATCCTCAGATCCTGGAATTCACAATTGTGCTTTATATAATAGCGCGTTGTGTGTGAGTGTGTGTTTTATTATGCTTAACAACGTAGAATTGTACGAAACTATCGCATTGTGGCCCAATTAAGTTTACTATAGTAGAGGATTTTTTTTTATGAACGGAAGAAATGAAATAAAGCAGAAAACACAACGGAAAAGTTACAACAATATTTATATTTGAAAGCTTTATTAAAAATATTAAGATCTTTTCTGAAAAATATATAGCGTTAATTATCTCTACCAATTTAATTATTACGCAATAATATAATTATATAATATATATTACATACAATACACATAATATTAATTATATATAATCAGAATTAATAATTAATAATTGTAAGCAATTAACGTAATTTCAATTAATGTAAATTATATAATAATTATTAATTGTTCGTATCTAAATTTGTTTACGGTAACGAATGTAAATACAATTAAAATCTACTTTTGTAATACATGTATATCTTATTTTTGTAATTAATGTAATAATTCCGAAAATAATGCGATATTATATGTATCTAATTATATATATGTGATAAAAAGATCTATTCTAGGAAAAATGCTTTTTAATTTTAATTAAATATTTTTAAATATATTTTGCACACACAATATATGTACAAATAATAACAAATTAAAACATTGCAAAAAAAAGTTCAAGGATAGTTTTATTAAGGAAGCTTCGTTCAAATTTTGTTAAGAGATATGTATACCTACAAGAAACTTCAAGGCTTATGACATATTTTATATGTATAAAGCAACATCACTGACAATGAGTGAATTGCATTTAGCATACATGTCATTCTCTGTACATCGGCTCCTCGCGCATTTACCTCCATCCAAAGAGCCGTCTATAGGATCGTCCAAATCGCATTCGCAGGGCGTTTAATTAGGAAACGATGTACGATTCCGTGTTTGTTGGCAGGATAACGCCGGGGGTGACACACACCCCGCGCGTCTCTCTTTTGCCCGATGCGAATACCGGATTATAAGGGTGGGTAAATAGTAGGAGAATCTTGTTGTGTGCGCGCACGGGCGACGTGTTTGCACGCGAGCAAGCGAATATTAAGTTTCCCCCTCCTCTCTCGGTATAAGAGGATACTAATACGCAACTGCACTGCAAAGGGAACACATACATATACACATATATACACATGCAAAGAGATGCCGGTAAATACGGTGGTTTATGCAGAAAGTGTGGAAGGAACAGTAGTTGCCAACTAACTTTGAGACTTTCTTTCCTACATGCACTGAAAAAAATATATTAAAACCTAAAAAATTATTTATTTAAATACTTGCAGAGCAATTAGTTATTTTAATCAAATATATATGAACCAGTAAAATATAAAAAACAAAGTATCCTTTTATGCGCAAACAAAAAAAAAATTTGTTTTTTATTTTTATTATATTACATTATCTCATTAAAAAAAAATATTTTCTAACTTTTGGCTGTTTGTTTCAGAAACACAATTTTTTTTTTATTTTAATAAATAATTTTTTATCTTCATATAAATATTTTTTTATATTAAAATTTTTAACAATTTATTTTGAAAATTATAATTTTTATTACATACAAATAATAATTTATTTAATATAACAAAACATTTTTGAAAACGAAGTATGTATTTATTTAAGTAATAAAAAAAATTAACAAAATGTATGTATTTGACTTTAAAGAGAATTCCATTTTTGGTGTTTACAACCGTAAAATTCATTGTTTTCATTTCATTTAATAGTCGCTATTGTTACGTCCAGACTCGGCAAAGGATGAGTCGACGGAAGGGCGTAACAACTATCTTTTATTATCCCGAAGTTAAACGTCTCGTGGCGTTTGAAATCGGGTCGAATGAACTGACAGGTCTGAAAAACATGTAAACGCTGCTGGTTAATATTACGCTGGTTATTCAGACGTTCGTTCGGTGGTCCCTTTTCGGTAAGAGAATTTAATATTTTTTACGCGGGATGGGACCAAGTGCCTTTGATTAGGACCCAATCCTTTGATTAGGAATGAGTGGGGATTTAATAAAGAGTAAATCTTTTATTTAAATTAACAAAGTATGAATTTATTTATATTTTAAAGTAAATGATAGATGTACATAATTGTATAAAAATAAAAATATAAAATATTGTTGATTCTAATTTCTCGATGAATGCATGTGTGTGTGTGTGTGTGTGTTTTAATTCGCGGGTGTTACATTAATACGGAGGGCATCAGTCAGAATGCAAGGGATAGATTCTATCGTTAACATTTAGGTGCTCTGATTAATACAATATAAAAATTTGATTAAAGGATAAAAAAAAATAAAATGAAAATCAATATGTATAAGTAAATAAGTGTATATGTTAATAACGGTCAGAAGTATAAAATTGGTCGCTCGCATACGTGTTAGATTAAGATCAGGAGTTAAAACTTTCTAAGACTTATCGCCGGAACGGATTGATGATTTAAAAGAATAAGACATTCTTCGGAAAGTTTTAAATAAGAAACAAGACAAAAAGGAGGAAAAGAAATATTATTTAATTAAACTTACTTTTTTTAAATAGTAATTCAGAGGTGGAGGGGCGGCGAATTTGTACGGTGTTTCGCTTTGCGTTTCATGTCAACAGCCCGATGTTCGATTTGTGGTTGACCTGGAAATGATGCCAAGTGAGGACAGTGGTGGCACAAGTGCCTAACTCGCGAAGCACAGAGTAAGACTGCGTGAAGTTGAAGACCGGAGAAATATAGTGTGTCTAAATGTCTCTTCGAGTTTCCTTTTTATAATTCTCTTTTCGGGGTGTATTCTAATTCCAAGAGTGGGAATCTTCCAAAAACTTCAACGAATTGGATTTGCGTAGAAATGGGGATTCTTCATCTTAACGAATTAAAAATTGTGCTAGTGTCCTCATTAGGCGGGGTGTTTCTTCTACTTTTCGAATTTTTACCCGTGGTGATTGTCGATTGGCGATCTCGATTAGATTTCCCTTGCGCACGTGATCTGATTAGAAAAAGTCTTACTTCCTTATTTTATTATTTTTATCAATATTAACGCAGCTGTGTTTACTGAATATTTCGTGAGATAGAAGTTTCATCATTATTGATTTAATTGTACTTGTCAGATATCTCGTTAAAAGGAATTTTATTATCTTGTCGGTATCAATTTATCCTTCCGCTGGAAAATTCTATGGCGAGAGTATCTACTGATTTTTATTTATTTCTAGGCGACCGGCGCGGTTTCGTCACCGGTCTCTCGCGTCTTTCTCACGGTTACTCATAGATATAGATATTGACAAGTGACTAAATGTTTAAAGAAATGCGTGGCGCAAGATGCTCTATTTATCGAAATATTTATTATTAATTATGTAATAAAAAATAGGGAGTTTCATTTAAAAAATTCAAAGTGATTTTTATATGATCTTGACGGTGTTATTCATACTAATATTATTATATAATGCGTCACTTAGAGCTCTACAACTTTTGCATGAAACATTTTTCACGAAAATGCGTTGTTTCCCCAATAAACTGCTGATACGGGCGCTCTGTTACACCCTGTATATATATATATATATATATAATTTAATAAAATTTAATCAATAAATTATATATCTTATTTGCAAAAACAAGTTATATAAATTATTGTACAATGTTTGTGTATATGATCAGATAATTTAATACAATTTAGTTATGAATTAGAAATTTACATATAGTTGTATATCAATTGTAATAGTCTTATGTTAAATATAAGAAAAATGGCTATTGCGTTTGCGACATTCAAATATTTAGATAAAAATATTTAACTTTGCAGATATTAAATATCGAACGATAAAATATATGAACGGAAAATGATAATAATTTAAATTCTAATAAAGAGAAACCATTTTTATTTATATTTTTCCGGATTATCATCGAATTATACACATGATATATCCGTTACATTATCATTCATTGTTTTCTGCAGAGGAATCCTTCCGCAAGATTTTTTTTTTCTAATCCCCAGCGGGAAAACGCGTTTCTATTGTCAAACTAGTTATGTGCAAGCAGTTTCTTTGCAAAATTCCATCTTCGTTTTTCGCACGGCGCACAAACATGATTGCGCGCGCGAAATCTTCCCATAGGTCTTTCTCAGCTTTTTGCATTCGTTCATCTCAGATAAGTCGTTTCCGATAACTTTGTTTTCTAGTAAAGTTTTGCCGCGCGCGCACGACTTCCGGTCATTCGCTGGCTATCGCTTTCGTTCGGTTCGCCTCCCCCCCCCCCCCTCGCAACTTATCTCTTGTTCTCTTAATCGAATATTGCTGGCTTTTACGAAGAAAGTAATTCAAATCATGAGATCGGAGAACATAAGGATTCAGTTTATTTTAGAAAATAAAAAAAATCGATTTTTTACATTTTCTGAAAGTATGATGTCTGAAGAAAATGTTTTACATTTTATTAAAAAATTCGCAAAATTGACAGAGTTATAAGACTTTGAATAAGATGCCCGCGTGTTTTTAAATGGGCCAGCAAAATTAAAAACAAATTTTTTTCTTAAAATACTGTTTCCAAAGTTGGTGTGACGGATATTTTGAAAACTAATAGAGCAAATAATTTCAATTTTTTTGAGAAGAGGAAAGAATACTTTTCTGCGGCGAAGAGCGATACTGAACCTAATTAGAATTAAAAAAAAATATATTAATTATTTTCCTGATTTTTGAAAAATTAAAAAATATTAGCAAAATTAAAATCTGATTTTAAAAAGATGCTACTTTGTTATTTTTTAATTTTTTTCTAATTAAATTAGCTTTAGTATTCTAAAAATATTTTACGGAATAAGTTCAGACAATTACAGTTCATTTCAGACAATTACACAAAGAGCAGAATATCATACCGTCGAATCGGGCATTCTTTAATAAAGCTAAATATCTAAGATTTAAAAAAATACTCATATACTGTTTAAACATCAATAAAAATATATTTAAAACGACAATAAGATCAACTTTTAATATTCTTCAAGAGAAAATCCTAAAAATCATCAATTTTTTATTCTAAAGTAAACTGGATTCTTAAATATTCGTCTACGAATATTTGTCTTCACGAATTTTTCGCGTAAGATGGCGCGCGTGTGACATTTTCTCCGTGTCACTTTCGAGTCCACTTCACTTTTCGCGAATATTGCTCTAAAACGACAAACGTCAATCAATGTATACAACATTTATCACGGTGTGAAAATTATTTTGACAGGTTCCGTTTCAATTCTGAAAAATATAACGCGATTCGTCATCGGCAAATGTGTTCCCTTAAAACGACGAAAAGGATTTATGAAGTCTACGTTTCGCTTTCGCAGATAAGAACGGAAATCGAATCTGTCGTCCGCACGCGCGCGTTCATACATAGTACGGATCTTTGATATATGCCCGATCTGAAGAATCTATTCGCGTGCACGCGATTAAAGGATCGTGCTCGTTCAAGAGGTGCAAAGGAGAGGGATGCTATGAAAGCGCCATTAGGAAGGACAATGAGCGATTCATAGGAAGAATTGGCATGGACGAGAAAAAAGAACGCCGTAAACAGAACGCTTAGAAGATTATGAAAGATTGAAAAGAAAGAAAATGATATACGGGAGAATGAAATAGGAATTTGCGGTTTCACGCGAGAATTCAAGACAACGATCTCATTTCTTTGATACTGTTGATTTAAGATTAATGCCCGAAACGTTAAAGACAGATCCCATAATCTGAGATAAAAATTTTTATCGCAAATTTTTCGTAATAAAAACTAATAATAACCTATAAAATCTTGTGAAATGTCATTAAGTCACTAAAATATGCAAAAGTAAAGTTCTTAGCGAAACTTTCATTACTTATTAAAATTTCTGTGATGTTTCGTCTGGAGAAATTTCTGAAATGTAAACTCTCTCTTCTTAAAAATTTGTATCATCCATGGAATCCAATGAAACATCAAATATATGGGTTGAGTAAAAAGTCATTGCGTATTTTTGCAACAGATGGCATTAGTTCAGTTTTGGCAGTACTAGAGTCATTTACATATATCGTTTAATAGCTGACAGTTTAAGCTTCATTCTAAAAAAAAAAATTGAGCGATTTGGTTAAGTTTTGGAGATTTTACAACAAGTTGAAGATGGAAGACCAAACTGTGCATTTTTGCCATATTTTACTGTTTTACTTCCGTAAAGGGAAGAACGCGCGTCAAGCTTGTGAAAAATTGCGTAAAGTTTACAGTGACAATGCTCTACAAGAACGTCAGTGCCAAAACTGGTTCAAGAAATTCCGCGCTGGTGATTTTGATCTCAAAGATGCTCTTCGGTCAGGAAGGCCCATCGAGGTTGATGACAACAAAATAAAGGCATTGATCAAGTCAAACCCACGTTACACGACACGAGAGATTGCAGAAACATTGAAGATCAGTCATAAAAGTGTTCACGTCCACCTAAAGAAGCTGGGATACGTAAGCAAGCTCGATATTTGGATTCCTCATGAACTCAAAGAAGTTCATTTGACGGCGCGTATAAACATCTGCGATATGCTCATGAAACGTGAAGAAAACGATCCTTTTTTGAAACGAATGATAACTGGTGATGAGAAGTGGATTGTTTACAACAATGTGGAACGCAAACAGTCTTGGTCCCGACGTGATGATTTGCCTCAAACGACTTCAAAAGCAAAACTTCATCAGAGAAAGGTTATGCTCTCAGTGTGGTGGGATTGGAAGGGTGTGGTGTTTTTTGAGCTTCTACCAAGGAACCGAACAATCAATTCGGATGTGTACTGTCGGCAATTGGACAGTTTGAACGAATCTGTCATCCAGAAACGTCCGGAGCTCGTCAATCGTAAAGGAGTTGTGTACCATCACGACAACGCGAGACCACACACATCTTTGGCGACCCGTCAAAAATTATTGGAGCTTGGATGGGATGTGTTGCCCCACCCAGCATACTCGCCTGACCTTGCGCCGTCAGACTTCCACTTGTTTCGCTCTCTTCAAAACTCCTTGCGTGGAATAACGTTAAATTCAGATGAGGCGGTAAATCAGCACCTTGTTCAGTTTTTCGCCAATAAAGACAGGTCCTTCTACGAACGGGGAATTATGAAGCTTACCGAAAAATGGCAAAAGATCATCGAACAAAACGGAAAATATATCATTGATTGATCTTTGTTCTTTATATAAATAAATGACTTTGAAAAACATACAAAAAATACGCAATGACTTTTTACTTAACCATATAAATGTATATACAGGGTGTCCTAAAACTACTGTATTTCCTCTTAATGACGGATTCCTTAGAAAATTTCAAGACTGACAGTCCTAATACAAAATCCTAATACAAAAATGTCGAGACTATAATAGTTTTTAAATGGGAAGCGATTATTTTACGAATGACAATGTTGAGATTTCGCGCGCTCAGGCACGGCGAAATAATAGACACCTTCATGATAACATTGATCGACCACTTTGACAGTTGAAGTTAAAACATGTCACAAATTTTTACTTGAATTATTTTTTAGATGCTTTTAGTTCTTGCATCCATTATTCGTAAGAAGAATATACTAATGCAATGCGCAGAAAAGTTGGAAAATATATAATGACAATGCTATTGTAAATTTATACGATAATCATAATATAAAAGGACGCTCCATTTATAGAGCATTTTTTTCACTTGTTATTTCGCTATAGTCTCGACGTTTTTGTATTAGGATTTTCGTCTTGAAATGTTCTAAGGAATCTGCCATTAAGAGGAAATACGGTAGTTTTAGGATACCCTATATATGTACGTCGTATGTCGGTGTTGTGTGTCAGCTGCACTTAATGCAAGCAAATACAAATTCACGGAGTTTTATACCTGTATTATATGACGCCGATTGTCTTTATGTCGTTTTACGAGTGTCAGCTGCTTAACATTTCACTCTTCATTGTGAATTAATGCAACAAAAGCCATCTACAGCCCGTAACTCGTAGGTTGAGTAATATCATTAGACGAAAATTGTAATAATGAAATTGATATTAAACTAATTGTGCGACTTTAAACTGCAAATTTAAACTGTGAACAAATCGGAGAACACAGTCATATCAGTTAGAATTAATATTTCTGACGTTTATAGAGCCGAATTTTATTGTTCGAATAAAGTGAAAATTTCGAAAGTCGTTATCGGAAAATTAATACTTATCAGTTTGTATTACCATTTTGGTAAATCAAGTCGAACGCGATATGTATGAATAGATGAAATGCGATACGCGAAATGCGATACGAGATAAGACGAAAATTCATTTGCGAATTTTTTATCAATACAATCTGATGCGTGAGTTACATACCTACAATGAGTTACATAGTAACAAGAAGATTAATTAGCGATGGGATTAAGTATCTTATAAGTAGGTTCGAATTTTGTTTGCATCATTTCGAACTTCTTATGATTATTTTAGAAAAAAAATCCTTTTAAGTAGACATGAACTTAAACAAGATAGGTTCGAATCCTTTATGAGTACCTCGAAAAACAAGAGCTCTACTTCCAAGTAGACTCAAACCTGGATAAAGTATGCTCGAATCTTTTATTAATATTTGTGTGTGTGTTTGTTTAGTTATAGGCATAGGTGAAATGGGAGGTGTGTGTATGTATAGCAAATATTATAAATAGATTTAATCTTAGAGTTTCAGTACTACTTTTAAAAGATTTGATTCTTCTTACGATAGAAAGTACTTATAAGTACATTTTGAATCTTGCAGGTATTCATTCGAATATAACTGTTCTAGATTCGATTTTTTTGCAAGTACAATATATGAAATATTATTTCTTATGAAAACTCAATCAAATCCTAAAATATGAAATTTAATTATTAGATTCGATTCGGATTTTTAAATACATATACATGTATCGAACTTGATCCCATTCCTGAGAATAACGTACTACTACTGATTGTCAGTTTCATTTGTTTCGCTTCAATTAGTTCCTGAAACGGGCCATTTTTTTCTTTCAAATCTTATAACGGATGGAAAAATGTAGAAATAGAAAAATGTGCACTATGTATAGTAGAATTATGCAATGTCTTTTTTTCGAGAATTGTGGAAATTTATGAGATTTATTTTGCGACTTATCTAATTGCGACTTATTAATTTTGTACATTAAATATTTTGCTTGTCTTAAATTTTACGCTTTTATTAAAATGAAATACGCTTATGTGTGAAATTAACTAAAAATTAATAAAGAAATTTTTCTATATTGTTAATGAAAGTTGTGATGAAAAAAAATTAGTGTTTTTATTTCCCTAATTATATGCATCGTTATATCTAAGGTCACCAATAATTGAACATATCGAGGATAAATTCCACCATGCGGACAAAACAACCTACAACACAATATATATAAGTTTATATTTTTGATTTAATGATTTTAACTTCCGCTGTATATTATGCAAGCTGTATCGCAATGATTTCGATAAGCCTTGTAATCCTATCTAGTGTTTGATCTCGTCTCAGATTCTGCCAAGTTGCCGGGAAAGCCGAGTTCTGGACCGTTTCGCACGTCCTCCGTTAGTAAATACCTGTTCTGCCACGAACGCATTCTGCAGGGATGACGCTTCTCTCTCTCTCTCTCTCTCTCTCTCTCTGTCTCTCTCTCCCGCTTACAGGAATCTTGACTTTGCGCGCGCGCGCGCGCTCTCACTCTTGTCAGATATCGTGCCGTAGAGTTGCTAGAGCCAAGCAATTTGTTAATGGCGATAATTTAGCAAAGCGGATTAAAACAACGTCGTCTCGGCAGCGCGGCATTTATCAACGTTAAGTTTCATCAAGTCCAACGACAATACGAGCTCATGCAAACGATCGACTGTATAGACTTAATAGACGCGATCGCACTTGCGGAATCAGTGAAATAATGTATGCTTCCGAGAAAAAATCGATCGTAATCTTTTTATTTCTTTAAACTTTTTTCTTTATTCGTTTTGTGAAACTTGTTTAATGTTTTTTAATCAGCTAATAATAATAGAAATTGAATTGTTAACAATATATTTATTATTGTAGCTCTGTAGTTTAAAAAAAGGAAAATATTCAGAAAACTGATAATTCTTCTTTGGAAAATTAAAAAAGAATATTTCAATGTTTTCTGAAGATAGAGATTTTACTCGGTAGTTGACAAATTAAAACTTTTAAAATATTATTTTTTACTTTTTCTTTTTATTTTTTTTTATTGACATATGTATTCCTCGATTAAATTGGAATTGTCCTCAAAAATTTTGAAAGAAATGTCATTTTGGCTATGATGTTGCAATTTTTTGTTCTATTCGTTATAATGGATTGTCGACGATAAGCGAAAAACGTCAAAGGCAATGTAACCACGTTGTGAATGCCGATATAACCGCCAATTACGGCGTCAAAATTAATGTGTAATTTCGCTTTGACGTGCTTTGTGCGTAACTTTCAGAATGTGGAAGCCAGAACAATGCTAATTATCGCCCGGCACTGCAAGAAATATTAATCAACGTATCCCAGTTAGGATATAACGAGCGTACGATGTGCAAAAACTTCCATTTTTATTCATTACGATATAGTGCAAACATACATTTATTTTGATAAATATTAAACAAAATACCGGTCTACATTTTTTCCCCAATTTTTTATCGCAAAATTAAATACTTATGAGCATAGTAAAATATTTATCATCCAGCACAGAATCTATGTAATTAACGTATGTATCTTACTATAATGTATATATTTATTAATATATATATTGTATGTGTATAATTATGATATATATAATATTTTTTATATTTTTATCTTTTAATAATAACTAAAAAATTTTTTTCTTACTTACACAGGATGTCCTAGATCACCCGTACAGCCCTTTTCTTTAAAAAACTAAGCATTTTAGAGAAAAACATTTTCAACAAAAATTGTATGGTTATGAGGGGAACATAAGATGGTGTCATTGGTTTGAATCTTGGATGGAATTGTTAAGGTCCAGTCAAGGACACCTTCAATTTCTTAAATGGAACCCCCTATTTTTTATTGCATATTTTTATAGTTTATGTCGAGAGCTTTCCAAAACATTATAATAAAGTATTTTTAGTATTTTTTAAGTACTTTTTAAGTTATTTTATATTTTAATCTGACATATTTTGATATAAAAAATTAAATATCTCGTAAAATATCCAGTTTTCGATAATCTTACTGTAATACTTTTATGTACAAAATAATGAGACAAATCAATTAGTATAAAAAATAATTGTTTTTAAGAAAATTATTTACAATGTATCTTTTTAAACAATTTTTTTTTTGCACCAATTGATTTGTCTCATTATTCTGTACATAAAAATATTACGGTAAGATTATCGAAAACTTAATATTTTACAAAATATTTAATTTTTTATATCAAAATATGTCAGATTAAAATATAAAATAACTCAAAAAGTACTTTATAAAAAAATACTTTATACGAATATGCAATAAAAAATAGGGGGTTTCATTTAAGAAATTAAAAGTGTCCTTGATTTGATCTTAACAATGCCATCCAAGGTCAAACCAATGACACCATCTTATGTTCCCCTCAAAACCATACAATTTTTGTTCAAAACGTTTTTCTCTAAAATGCTTAGTTTTTGAAAGAAAAGAGGTGTACGAGTGGTCTAGGACACCCTGTATATTAAAATAAATATAAAATTTTGAAACCTTCTGTCATATTATGTATTTAACGAGTACAATCGCATACAGAATAGTTTGTCTTCGACATTACTACTTAAAATTAAAACATTTTTTTTTATAAACTTTTGAGAGCAAGTTAAAAATGGTGTATAATTTTTAAAAATTGTATATAATTCCAAAAAGAAAGATGTGATATTTTCTGTAAATTTGCTCTTTTGGAAGCATTGCGTATTACAATATTTCTCTAAAAGTGATGTAAAAAATATTTTACATAAAATGTTACGTAGAATATTCAATGCAGTTATCGATTCGCATAAATATCTGGAAACATGGTAATGCGTAAATTTTTTTCCAAACAAAAAACGAGCAGAGAAAATGTGTACATTTGATATTCGTTATGAGATTTTCGTCGATGACGTCAGAGGAGTGGATGGCGGATTTTGAACGTAAATTTCGACGCGATGCATCGCCCTCGCAAAAACGGGGAATGGCATAAAACGGGGGAATTGAGGGGGATGCGAAATGTTTCAGTGGCTGTCGCCTACAAATACCGCGATTCTCTTGGCAAAATCTGCATACCGAAGAGCTGTAACAGCTCAATCTTTCACGTCCACCATCTTCGTCCACTTATCTCATCTCTTTCATCGCTATTGTTTGATTCCGCCGATTTTCTTCGGCTCTTCGTATTTCTCCTTCGTTTCATCGCTTTTTGAGAAACTGCGTCTCTTTCTCTTTTTTCTTTTTTTCCTCTCGTCGTTTGTACCCAAGAATATTTTAATGTGTGCGAGCGTATCCTCTTTTGATACACGAAAAGTATAAAATAAATAAAGCATCCAGTGGAAAAACGATAAATTCGGGAAGACGCGCCAGCAATTTGTTGAATGGGAAGAGAAAGAGAGTAAGAGAAGGGCAAAGAGAGAGAGAGAGAGAGAGAAAAGGGTTCAGTGAAAAACGGGTGCAGTATAAGAGAAAGGGCAAGGTGAGAAAAGCGAAGGACAGCTGAACGTTCGAAATCTTGGCGTGTAATTTATGAAGGCGAGCCTTATCTAATTTGAGCGATAAATAATGTTATCATAATAGCATCCCACGGTTTATCACGGGAATAGAGGCTCTTTGTTGCATTGTTGAAAGATTTACTCGAGATGTACTTTACCCAGACTTCATCCATATTTGATGAATTTATAGAATTCCGATATATATTATATACATCGCAAATTTATTGTGTGTAATATGAAACTATTGTATTTGTATCTTGTGTTATATGGAAATTTTTAATTGTTCATCAACATTTTAATACCTTAATTTGTATTTAATTATTTTTAAATTAATCGCTAAAAGCAATGATATTATAGAAAGAATGGAGCCCACACACATACTATGATGAAAAATATAAATACAGTTGATGTTGTGTAAATCTGAATATTAACGAATTATATTAAATAATTAAATATATTAAATATATATTGAATTTTTTCAATATTTCATATTTTTAGGTAACACAACGCTTAGAGTGAGCATACATACACAGTGTGCGCTGTGTGCTCTTCACAAGCCGAGGATTAAAACTCGAGAAAGTTTAATCGAGTCACGTGTATATTCACTTTTATCCGAAGCAGTCTAGGTTATCTTTGAAAATTAAATGTAAACGTTTAGTTTCTATAATATCCGCTGAGTAACCCAAGATAGCTGCCCATGTTAAAAGTTTGTTTAAACAAGCTGCGAAGAAAATAATAAGCTTAATTCAACACAAACCGGGATATAATTGAAAAAAACTTTTCTTCATACACGGTATATAACTTTAGATCTCTAATAGGAGAAAAGTGAAACTTTTAAAATAAAATTAGTTTTTAAAATGTATTGTGCAATAAAAAGCGATACATTCGTAATATTAAGTTAGCTCGGTCGACGTTAAAAATGGCTAATACTTTTTAAACGTTAATATTTGAAAAAAAGAGAAAAGAGAGTGTATATTAACATAATGACAAATTTTATTCTAACCGTATCGTTTAAATTACAATAAAGGACATAATATACTTTTAATTCATGCTATTTAGTGCTATTAAGTTCCTTTTACTACTAATCTAAAAGTAAAACTTTTATTTAAAACTTTTACTCTTGTAAAAGAAAGCTATCTGATTTTCATGATGCAGAAAATAAGCGTATATACTAATATAACATTAAATATAATTATTTTATTTAATTATTTAATACTACAGTAATTAAAATTAGAGTATGACGATCTAAACAGGTGACATTATTCATTCCCCTGCGATGCGTTTCACTTTTACGAACGTCAAATGCGATTAACAAATCGCGATCACAATTTACATATACAATTTACATATACAATTATTTGCGATAATAAATCGCAAATAATTTCGCGCAAGGTTTCGGGCCGTCGGGGAAATATAATATCTGCCATTTATTAATATTAATGCGGCCATGATGCTCGCGTCGTACTCGCGCGAAAACGAGACCATGTGATATTCGAAAAATATGATGGATCTCTAATTAGGTTGTTTTTGCAAAATTAATCACCCTAATTAATCCCGCTCAATTCGCCGCAAATTAATCGGGCACGTTCGTCAAAGCCAATCTGCAATTTTATTAATTCACTTGACAAGCACTCGTCGGATCTGTTATTTTCCTACTTTGTGGTTATTATATTATAATACGTCATTGATGTATTAAAAGAGATTAGTAACGAAATCGTTATTAATCTCTTGAGAGACAATTTTGCAGATATTATTGAAAACACGTTATAGACTTCATCAATTATTTTTTATAATATTCAGATCCCAAATACTAAAATATTATTCAAGAAATGGGACGAGAGACGTTATAATTATAGTAAAGAACTTTTTACATATTTCGTTAACAAATATAAATAAAAAAGAGTGAATTATATGTTTAGTTAATTATATTAATTTACTTTTAATTATAGTGTTTCTTATTTATAAATATTCATTTTACTTTTTCTTTATTTATTCAATAATATTTAATAAGTATATGGTATATATTAAATAATTTTATATATTTATAATGAGTATATTTATAATAAATTTCAAGTTATTATTTTTCAAGTATATTAAATAAGTATTTTTTTTATTAAATACATTAAGTAATTTT
The DNA here is from genome assembly GCF_030449975.1 of Polyergus mexicanus. Taxonomy (NCBI): domain Eukaryota; kingdom Metazoa; phylum Arthropoda; class Insecta; order Hymenoptera; family Formicidae; genus Polyergus; species Polyergus mexicanus. The sequence continues at coordinate 7,123,609 of NW_027223325.1, forward strand.
ATTAAATATATTAAATATATTTCTCTTATTTATTTTTTAAAGATATATAAAATTATTTGTCTTTCAAAAAGCGCTTTGTACACTTTTGATCGCGTTAATACAAGTTTGTGTATGTGTATGTGTGTTACGATGTACAATAACTGCATGTGAAAATGGTTACTTTCTGTTCTTCTTTTGCTTCTTCACGACGACGATATTCTTAAACGGTATTTCGTGAGCTATAATCGAAGTTACGAGGATAAGGGCAAGATAAATGCACGCCATTTACGTGCATACTCTTAAGAAATAATTCGAAATAACGGCGTCATTCTAGTTCCTCGTATACCCGCCGGACATAACGCTGACTATTATCACTCGGATCATTTATTTTTATTATTTATGACCATTACTCATGAATATAAGTTGTTGTTCTGTCGTGTAAGTGTTTATTTTTGCGTCAATTTTTCCTTACTCGCTTCCCATACAGCACCGCAAGATTGCAATAACATTGCAGCAATATTTTTCTGCAAGATTGCAATATTGCAGAAACATTGCGAAATGTTGCTGCAACGTTGTTATGATATTGCAGCAACAGTAAAATGTCCGCCTACAGAAATATTGCAATATAATATTGCAGCAACATAGCAATATAATATATATGCAATAATGTTTTATGTATATTTATCGACATAATATCCTTAACATATGAAAAAAATAATAAGAAATTAGGCCTATACGAGTCAGGATCTAGCGTATATATAGTTTTTCTGTATTATAATAATAACGAAATTATAAAATGTAAATTTTTCAGTACACATTCGACTTCCTTCAGTGACAGAGAATATCTAAGAGAAATAAGGAAAAACTCAATTTGCAATTGTGTAAATTCACAATTTCTTTGTATCCGAAATATTCAGATATCCGGATGCAAAAAGATTGTGGTGAATATACGAGTTTTTTCACATCTCTCTTGTCTTTATATAATCTCAAAATTTATTTATTAAAATCTGAAGTATCTTTTGCATATTAGAAAATTATTATCAAATTTTTGATTTTATATAAGAATGGAAACTATTAAAAGAATTCTTAGTCCAATGTCTGAGCCTCTGTATTAGGGTCATATCATACGACTTAAATTAACAAAAATAGTTATTATATATTTTTAATCTTACTAGTCGCTCTTTGTAAACTTTATATAATCATCATGATTAAAAATTAAATGCGGAATAGATAGCGCAACATGCGCCGCATAGTGGTAAACGAATGAACTAGCGATTATTGAATACTTTTTTTGTAATATTTTCGGAATGTTGTTGTAACATTGCTAAAGTTATATTGTAAAATAATGCCTTTGCAATATTTCTGCAACATTAAACTGCAATATGCAATATTACAATGTTGCAGCATTGTTCTTGCAAGCTTCAGTGTTGTATGGGTTATGAATCTTCCACCGAGTTTTCTCGCGCGAGGTATTCAATAATAGGCACGTGTGATACAGATGATAATACTTTACGCGCAAAATGGAGCTAAACATATCTTCATAAAAATACCAAAACTGTAGAATAATTTAAAAAAGAAGAGGAGTTTTGACAAATAACGCAGTCAGAGATGCAAGAAGATAAAATCTTATTTTAGAATCTCCGCTTAAAGTATATAAGATGTAAAGACTATAAACGTTTAAAAATAAACCAATTAAATAAGATATATTAATCAAATAAATTTTTTGAAATAAAAGACATATATTATTTTAATATTTATCTTTTAAGGGAGTTAAAAGCCTCTTTTTTGCATTAAACTCGCCCATTCCTTGGAAACGGAGGATCGAAAACGTAGAGTGTAGTGAAATTATCATAATTGAAAGCTCACATAAATCTTTAAACGGTTAATAAGTATGCGTTTTTCATCTTATCGATTGATCGGGAAATTCTTGCGATATAATAAAATTCGAGCGTCAGTAAAGCCAGTACAGAATTTAAACAACGATTTATTACGGCGAAAAACTTTGGTACGCCAGAGAAATCATGGCGTTTACATAGCGGGATAATACATCTTTCAACGTATGTACGATCTGTCGGTGCTTGAATTTACGAAAAGAATGCTAATGCCTCCTCGCTCTTATAGCGATCATTTCGCGAAAATACGAAACGTGGCGAATATACGAGTATTTCGGCGGGCAGGTGCGAGCACAGACGTATCTAAAATATCTGTCACCTGAGAGAAATCCGTTCCTCGCGATCTATTTTCCATAAATAACTCAAAAATTTATACAAAATATACATATATATGTTTGCAAAAATGTGTCCAACAACTACATGTTTCTTTCTTTCAATTTTTTTTTGATTCTAGCAAATATTGTAATAATTTGTTTAAAAACTTCAATAAAATTTAAATTTAATAATTAAAATAAAAGATAAAATATTTAAATGTATAAAAAAAAAATATATTATGTAAATAAACAAATGATATTTTTGTTTGTTTCAAAAACGTTTTAACTCTTACAATGCCAAGAGAAACGAACTTTAATAGGACAGGAAATATATGTAATAAGAAATAAAATTGAAACAGAGAAGAAAGTAATATACATGTATTAATTTACATATAGATACATATAATATTCGTGAATAGATACATTTTCTTAATATGACAAATTTTTCAATAATTCTGAATATTTTAATTCTTCTCGATAAATAATTCGAAAACTTAGAATAGGGCGCGAAAGAGAGAAAATATGTTACGTTTGCAAGAGTTTCGTTTTATAGTTTGGCGAATTTTCTATTCGGTTTGTAAACTTGTAATGACATTTCCCGACCGAAATGGACTATCTTCCCTCGTGTCTATTCGCGTTCAATACGCCACTGCAAAGCAGTTTTCCCAAGCAGGTATAAGTTCGCTTTAGCAGGCCGTGCACGTGTGCGCCGGCCGTGTGCGCTTCTCGTGACACGTCAGCCACGTACAACGGACCGTCGTGATGGTGCCAGGCTAAACGAATAACTTATGCGTTCTGAATAAGAGACCGGTGCCGTCTGGCCCGACGCCCGGCGACGCTACTTTCGCGAAACGTGCGCCTACACAGGTAGTCGCTCCGGAGAGAAGAAAATATATATGGTGTTTCTTAAATGCGTGAGAAAAAATTTATTACGATTTTTTTTTTTATTTAGGATAAACAGCCCAAATTTTTATTTCGGGCAGAAATATCCCAATTATTTTGTTGTCCGATATCTGAATGATTTCTTGAAAACAGTAAAATGTGAGGACTGAAGCTGGAATGAAGATTGAATCGTTACAGATTCATTAATCGTGTTTGAGATGTTCTAACAATAAGTTGCAAGTGATTCTTAAATACATGAGAAAAATTTCTTAAAATTTTTTATTTAGAATAAATAGCTCAATTTAATTTTTTTTTTTTTTTTTTTTTTTTTGACAGAAATATCTCAGTTATTTTTTATGTCCGATATCCAAACAGTTTCTTTAAAACTGAACGCTAAAACTGAAGATTGAAGCTGGAATGAAAATTGAATCTTTACAGATTTATTAATCGTGCTTGAGGTCTACTGTAAGTTGCAAGTGGAAAATGTCTGAAATGCAAACACGGATTTCGCAAGGTAATATTGGCAAGAGTAAATCAAGCTAGTTCGGGAGCGATAAATTCCTAGCAACAAGCAAATACGAAACCGTCAGGAACAAAGTTGCCTGCTAGTACTTCATCCGATATTATTCGCCGCTGAGGCTACAAAGCCGCCGACGCTGCCGTTACGCCGATGATAACGACAACGCGAAACTGGAGGAACCGCAATTAGCGAATTAACGGAGCGCAATTATCACGGTTTGTCGAGGATTCCATTAATTCCTGTGCAAAGCCCGCGGCGTTAGAATTTAATGCGCATTAATGGTAATTGAACGTGACTAGACTCGAAATATTTTTGTTAAATACGAACTGCACCGTTTTAATTGCACGGCGTATTTACACCTTTATGTATGCTGCGATTATGAATTTAAAAAAAGGCGTAACTTTCTGTTTTTAAGTAAATATATTACAGTAAATGTAAAAATGTATTTTATTTAATATTAATAAGGTACAAAGAATAAAAAATAACGTCAATAAATTGTCAGTATTCTCAATAAATACGAGCGTTTTTATTTTTAACAAAATAATAAGTACAAAACTGATAGCATAATTAGAAATGTAAAAGAACCATTTTTTTTTTCTAATAGAAAACAAACGTTGAAAAAAACAAATTTAATTATTTTTTAATTATTTTTTTTTTTTTTTAAATACAAGGCTACCAGCCCACTAAGTACATAGAGTTATTCCTTACCAAAAACTGAATGGAATTTTTTTTTTATAACGTTTAATAAAGGAGTTATTATTGAGTAAAGTCTGGCCGATCTATTGTTTATATTAAAATAGTGATTAAAGCACATTAAAAAAAATTAAAAATTGTTTTTTTATATCTATAATAAAGACAATTCATTCGGATTCAATTTTGATTTATTTTTGATAAGGATTTATTTATTTAAAAATTACATAATTGTATAGCCAATTAGAATGCGATCTATTAAATTTAAAATATAGTGGTGGTTAATTTAAATCTATCTATATACAAAATCAAAAATAATAAAAGATTAATTTGCAATAATCAAAATATAAAGATGTCAAATATCTGAAAAAAAAATTATGAAAAAGAAAACCTTTCGTGTTTTCTATTAACATCTCTAAGCATAATATTTCCTTATTTTCGCGAAAAAAATGTATTTACAACATTTTATACGACTGGAGGAAGAGTGAATACATCACCGATCACATTTATCTTATACAGGGTGTCCTAGACCACCCGTACACCCCTTTTCTTTCAAAAACTAAGCATTTTAGAGAAAAACGTTTTAAACAAAAATTGTATGGTTTTAAAGGGAACATAAGATGATGTCATTGGTTTGACCTTGGATGGCATCGTTAAGGTCAAGTCAAGGACATCTTTAATTTCTTAAATGGAATTCCCTATTTTTTATTGCATATTCTTATAGCTTATGTCGAGAGCTTTCCAAAACACTATAATAATTATTGAAAACTGAATATTTTACGAAATATTTTATTTTTTATATCAAAATATGTCAGATTAAAATATAAAATAACTAAGTACTTAATGAAAAAATACTTTATTATAGTGTTTTGGAAAGCTCTCGAGATAAGCTACAAGAATATGTAATGAAAAATAGAGGGTTCCATTTAAGAAAAGGTGTCCTTGACTTGACCTTAACGATGCCATCCAAGGTCAAACCAATGACACCAACTTATGTTCCCCTCAAAACCATACAATTTTTGTTCAAAACGTTTTTCTCTAAAATGCTTAGTTTTTGAAAGAAAAGGGGTGTACGGGTGGTCTAGGACACCCTGTATACCTGATATACATTATTTACACGACGATAATTCAAAATGAGACGGACGATTGGATAGATCGGGCAGGGAAGTAGCAATTCGTTCCGTTAAGACCACTTATCCATTCTAATGAGTGGTTAATCGAATCGGCCAATCAAATAGGTAGAGCAGCCCAGGTGGCGGCCGAAGCTGCATATCCGCTGGTTCGTACTATCGCGAGTATTAACCGGTCTGTTCTCATCTGATGTCACATCGATCATGCAAACCCTTGGATCCCTGAGTGGTCTTTGCATCGTATGTATCGCCAGCAACACACACACACACACGTTTACAGCCGTAGATTGGTACGCGTTGCCCAGTATAATACATGTGACAGCTTCTTTGTTGGCTATTGTCAAACCGATTCTCGACTACGATTGAATCGGTAACATCGAGCTCTCCTCCTCCCAATTTCGTAGATGAGCAATGTTTATTGACCGATCCGTAACTCTCCGCCCTTTCGCCAATTCCGAAATGGACTCGCTGAACGGTATAAATGTCCGTCAAACCGCTCAGCGGATGCGACGATAAATTGGATGAACTGGCCAATTTATCATCAGTCACTTGATCCTCCTCCCCGCTACCGATTCCTCATCGCGATCGTTTATCCCGTTCTCGCAGTAAGAACTCCGTTGCAATGGGAATGCGTGATTTACGGCACGTATATCACAGATAATGTCTTGAGCCTGATAATTCCATCTTTTACCGATTCTTTTTACCGACATCTTTCAAATTTCCGTAGACAAAAATCTTATTTGTTATTTTTTTGTGAAAATTTAGAACGCTCTAAATTATAGAGAATAAGGCTAATTATATAGCAAAACTAAACTAATACCTTCTTGCTTATCTTTCTAACATTGTTACGTCGTTTATAATGTTTGGAAATGACCAAAATGTAAAATTTATAAATATAATTATTTCTATCCACGAGTTTAATTTTATTATTACATATTTTTTCTATGATGTCAAAAAATGCGATCAAAAATTAATTCTAATATATATTTGCAAAGTTAAATTTATAAAAGAATTATTTTTTCTGTTTCAAAATATATTTAAAAAATTAATATTTTTCTTTTAATTTTATGCGTAAAATGTATTCTCTGACGTTCTCAAATCACATATAGAAATAATACTTAAGGTTATATATAAATTAATACTTATTATGTATTTTACATAACTGAGGTCTGCTTTTGGTTGAACAGCAGAGGTAAAGAGATATTTTTACTCCATACGCGAATGAACATCGAATATGCCATGCATTATTCCGGGGAGTGGTATAATAAATCCGATTATCCGATAAAGCAGCGAGATTCTCTTATCTAGCTTAGCATTGATATTTGAAGGATCGGCTATTTCAAAAGATGTTTATCCCTTGCGATATAATCCGGATCGATTATGCCAAATAATTTATGAAGACTGATTTTTACTATGCAAAAGTTTATCGTTTAGTAGCGCTCATTTTAATCTTAAAGACGGTGAATAAATTGAAAACTATCTCATATATAATAATCAGGCATAACAATCATAAAAATAAATCGTATATAAACCTTTCAGAGTGTAAAGAGTGTAAGAAATTAAAAGATGTATTTTTGGATTTTGATTACTAAATAAATAGTAGCAAAAGATATACTCTAAAAAGAGTCTACGTTTTATATTTTCTAATTTTAATTTTAATTATTACATCTTTAATTTAGATTTTGTTAATTTATACAGGGTGTTCTAGACCACCTGTACAGCCCTTTTCTTTCAAAAACAAAGCATTTTAGAGAAAAACGTTTTGAACAAAAATTGTATGGTTTTGAGGAGAACATAAGATGGTGTTATTGGTTTGACCTTGGATGGCATTGTTAAGGTCAAGTCAAGGACATCTTTAATTTCTTAACAGGTACCCCCTATTTTTTATTGCATATTCTTATAGCTTATGTCGAGAGCTTTCCAAAACATTATAATAAAGTATTTTTTCATTAAGTACTTTTTGAGTTATTTTATATTTTAAGCTGACATATTTTGATATAAAAAATTAAATATCTTGTAAAATATTTAATCTTCGATAATCTTACCGTAATATTTTTATGTACAGAATAATGAGACAAATCAATTAGTGCAAAAAAAAAAAAACAAATAATTGTTTAAAAAAATACATTGTAAATAATTTTCTTAAAAACAATTATTTTTTTATACTAATTGATTTGTCTTGTTATTCTGTACATAAAAGTATTACAGTAAGATTATCGAAAACTGAATATTTTACAAAATATTTTATTTTTTTATATCAAAATATGTCAGATTAAAATATAAAATAACTCAAAAAGTACTTAATGAAAAATTACTTTATTATAGTGTTTTGGAAAATTCTCAAAATAAATTATAAGAATATGCAATAAAAAATAGGGGGTTCCATTTAAGAAATTAAAGGTGTCCTTGATTTAACCTTAACGATACCATCCAAGGTCAAACCAATGACACCGTCTTATGTTCCTTTCAAAACCATATAATTTTTGTTGAAAACGTTTTTCTCTAAAATGCTTAGTTTTTGAAAGAAAAGGGGTGTACGGGTGATCTAGGACATCCTGTATATAGCTTAATTTATATATAGTTCTTTAATTTATTAAATGTGTCGCGTGTTTTTGTTTTTTTAAATCTGATAATATATTACTGACATCCATTAATTGCTCCTTCTGTCATTTCTAACTTTTGTTTACTCTAAAAAATTTAATAGAAAGTTACACAATGTGCGAATTAGATTTCTTTTTACGTGACGAAAATTTTCCATGCCAAAAATAATTTGATTGCATGCAAAATAAATTTTCTTTGCTGCATTCGGAAATCGAGCGTTCAAATTTAACGAGACAGGGGGGTCGATTCGATTTGGGCGACGGCGACGGTGCGACTCATCGCACGACGAAGGTCAAGAAGCGCAGGTAACGAGATTCGAACTTCCGACAAACGACTGCGTCTGACAAATGAGAGGCGAAGTAATGGGCTGACGCTCCCTGCATAAATAATCGGGGCCGACCAACCCGATGTGGTGCCGTAACCACTTCCAGGAACAGTTCCACATCGCCTCTCGCCCGGTGGTTTATCGACCTACGATACCGTTGACCTACACCATCGCATTACCATCGCGTAGGTGAATTCACGTTCCAATTGCACGATACTATTTTGTTACACCGTCCAACCGCAGTATCGTCCCCTTTGGCAGCCCGTAGATTCAAGACAGTTTGAGAGAAAAAGCGCTCGGCGTGACCGGAATAAACTGACACCTACTTCGTTCATAAGCAAAGACATTTTTTATCTTCATTTTTGTTTCAAAAAGTATAATAATTTATTCGAATTATTTTCAGAATAATTTTTTGCGAGTTGATTCTTGATATCGCTCGTATACACGATCCGATATGGAGATATCTCGTCGTTTAATAACATTTTTCATAATATTCTTTGCACAAGAGTCAATTTTCCCCCATAAACTTATATCATTCTTTGACTAAAACATTATTGAATCACATAAACGTTAATATATATGAAATATTATTTATATCAAGCGTTTTATAACTCTTTTAAACTGCCATATTCTTTTTAAAAACCTTCGTTTAAAAATTTCCATGCAAATAAAAAAAATTTTTCTTTATATTCACTAAAGCCTCGTTAAGGCCAATTTTAGAGAGATCAAAACCGGTGCTTTTCAAGCGGGAGTTCACGCGTTGACCCGTTTTTGTTACAGTTTTCTCTTTCCGATTGAGTTATATATCAAGTTTACATTAACGAAAAAAAAAAAATATATATATATATATATATGAATTAATATCAAACCAAGCAGAGGATCTAACAGTAAAAATTTGTTAAAAATAATTATGAAATGTGGCTCAAAATAATTATAACAATAATAATCTTATAACGATGAATGCGATCTCTTTGCGTTACCCATTTATACGGAAATAAGATATTCAGAAAGGGCTTCGTACTATTTTAATATAAAATATAATTACTTATAGATGTTTTGGTTCTATCCATTTTTATACATAACATCGTTTTTGCATAGAAAGATTTACACCTTTGCAAGAGAATTTAATTACATCCACAACAAATATTTTTATTATGAGATGTTTTTTCTATCTATTATGCACAAAACTCTACCTTTGAGGAACAATAAGCTTATTCCTGCCCGTTGTAAAAACTCTACAGAAAATGTACGAGAATAAAACTCCACACGAGGTACAGATTTAATCACCGCGCAACGCGTATAAATGGAGAATAAAAGGTTGATAAAGAAGCGCGGGGCGGGGGAGAAAAAAAACTGTGTGCCGCAAAATAATCCCATAAATAACGCAATAAATCACCGAGGGTTGTCAGCGACATGCATACAGAGCTCAAGGTTCACTCAAAGGTCTCCCGCGGTATTTAAAGTGTTCGCGACTTCGTTAGAATTCCCGTCGTCTCATTAATCAGTCGCCGGCCGCGTCAAAGTGAATGACGCCCGAGATCTCCGCTGCCTTACCTGAGTTTTCTACCGCGATATACATCGCCTCTCTGCGACAAGTATAACTTTATATACGTGCTTCTCCGCCTCCGAAAGTTCCACGAATTACGTAGCGTGACTATTGATTTTTAGATCGCGTTCGAGCGCCCTGCACGTCTCGCATTTCCCTCCAGGGTATCGACATAATTACTTTCCGTCCGTCTAGAAAAATGTATCGGAAATATCACGGAAGTTAAATGGATTTAGAAAGAAGTTTCCGCTCGAGCGAAATGTCAATCGAAGACGGTAACTTGCGCTGCGATGCGGAAATTTTGATCGATGAAATCCAAGATATCTATTTCAGCCGAATTAAATGTTTATCAATACAAATGTTTTCTAATTAAAAAATTATTACGTAATATTATTAAATAATATATTATATAATTATATACAATATATTATTATATATTATTATTATTATATAATAATATTATATTATCTAATTAAAAGGTAATTGGTTAGAATTTTGAAATTTAAAAAAAAAAAAATTTTTAAACATTTAAGTTACTTTAAAAGAAACTTGGAAAGATTTGTATTAATAAATGGGAACGTTATAAAAGAATATAATGGAAAATCCTTAAAATCAAAAGAAATGTTTTTTTATTTTAATTCTATATAGCCCATAAACGGAGATTTACGATGCAAAGTCCGGAACAGAAAATTAACGACTAACAATAAGAAATGTGTTGGTTTCCTTGATCGTCTTCGGATAAATGTACGTTTCTTGGTTCTGCCGCATGCCAATGGCGGCACTCGTAGTTACAAGCTATCCGATCGGAGACTCGAAAGATTGTGCTGCCTGTCAGGGGCACTCATAAAGGTCCCCCTAAATGATGGATATCTATTTTTAACAATAGCACATCCAGGTACAAGGTTAGACCACAAGGTCGGATACTTTCCGGACAGATCTCGTACACATCTTATATAATGAAAAAAGAAAGAACGTATCCTGACTTTGTCTCCCTAAAAAAAGCAGTTGGAAACGCAACAAGAGGATATCTTTATTTGTGATTTTTATCAATAGAATACATCTTTGTATTGTATTTTCATTAAAATAAATCTAGATTTTGTAATTACACGATGTTTTGCATATTTTCAAATGGGTACCCGGTTTGATCCTATCGATGGGACAAAACTGAGTATTTTGACTTCTCCACAAAATCTTGTTATTCTTGGTAACCAAACATTTCTTTTTCAGCAACTAGCCTTATTTTCTTATAGTTTAAGGTTCCCTAAAGACTGCTAACGGTCGGCAAATTTTTTGGTAATTATTTACATTAACGGACACCACGCCAATAACCTTGACCTTGATATATATTGTTAAGGACATGACCCTGAGTAACTCTTTCTTATAACTCAATCGGCGGTCTCTTATAATTTTTGAGATATTTAAAGTTAAAGCTTCGAAATGAAAATTTGGTTTTGGTTATATAACGTAACTCGAATCAAATTTTAGTTTTATATCAGAAATAAGTTTGGGTTAGGTTATATCTTTCAAGAGTGAAGCCCCCCGTAAGAAGGGGGTGGGGGGCGGAATCCATGCATACACTTTACAACGCGAAGCGACGTTCAGCACAGAATTGTTGTGTGGATGGGAAAGTGTATGCGTGAACGCAGTGAGTTCCGCCCCCCCCCCACTCTACGGGGGTGCTCTACTTCCGGAAGGTATAACCTAACTCAATCCTATTTCTAAAAATTTAGTTTGAGTTATACAACGTAACCCACACCAAATTTTAGTTTTGAATCAGAAATAGGTTTGGGTTAGGTTATATCTTCCGGAAGTAGAGTCCCCTCGTAGTGGGGGGGGGGGGCGAGGGATGGGGGGGGGGCGGAACCCACTGTGTCCACGCATATACTTTACAACGCGAAGCGAGATTCACCTCACGATTGTTGTGTGAATGGGAAAGTGCATGCGTGAACGCAGTGGGTTCCACTCTCCTCCTACGGGGGAGGGGGGCTGTATTTCCGGAAGATATAACCTAATCCAAACCTATTTCTTAAAATTTGATTTGAATTAAACAACGTCTTGATGCGGATGGATCTTACTTTTTGCGTGGTGATTACAAACTCATGTAAAAATCAAGTTTTATTTCTCAAACTTTATTTGTTATAACTTTTTAATAAACAATGACCGCCGATTAAGTTATAAGGAAAAGTTACTCAGGATTATATCCTTGACAACATATGTCAAGGTCAAGGTCATCGGCGAGATGTCCGTTAATGTAAATAATTACCAATTTTTTTTTTAGTCTCAAATTTTTTGTAGGAAGACAAATCCAAAAAGGTACCCAGTTTTACCCTACTTTCCTCAACATCTAATAAAATTGTAACGATCAAACCAAAAGCAACCAACTTGTGGTATTAGAAATGTTATGTAAAAATCACACGCTTACACTAATTATGATATTATTAACCATATTGTTCAGAGTTTGCAATAAAATGTTATAAAATTTTTATTTTGTACGAATACTGCTGATTGACGACAATCAATTGACACATACTAAAATGGAATTTATAAAAATAATATAATATACATCTAATAAAATTATAACAATCAAACCAAAAGTTAACAACTTTCAAATCTCTTCAAGCAGATTTATGTATCAGAAAACAAATCTTTGCGAACTGATAATAAAAATCTGACGTCTATATTCATAGCCGTTTTCCAGCTAGAGAGTAGTATATTAATAAATGAGAGTTTATTAGAAATAAAGAAAAATATGAGCAGTATAAAATTTTATTCTTTTTATTTAATATGTTTTTGAAATATTAATTGATGTAATAAAGATATAAGGATCCGAAATTAATAAAATATATGAGAGAAAGATTACACATAAAAGTAATAGAAGAATTAATTAGAAGTAAAACATATTTAACGTAAAATATACACACATATTGGATCATTTTATCCTATAAAACATTTTTATCAGTTTCTTACACTCATGTGGTATCCATGTTAGTTTTGAAAGATTGTTTGCGGCTGATCGGGATGAATTTTATATGAATCGGATGAGAAAGACAAATTAATATATCAAACTTCAACCGGATATTCTTCAAATAATCTATGGGTTCAAGGAAAAATTGTGCACCAATGAAGCAATCATCGCTTTCAACTCCAACAGACCGAATCGTTGACCCATAATTCAAAGTCTTAAACTCAAAAACTATCGACACGAGAAGAAAAGAAAATTTAGTTATGCAATTTCTCTGCGGTTCTATGCTAAATGGTAGACAAAAATAAGGATGACGATTCTGTATCCTTTCGGACAAAAATCTATCCGGATCAAATACTTTTGGATTTGGCCAAAAATTGGGATCTCTGTGAACTCCGTAGATATAAGGTTGTTCCAGCAGGTACGATATATGAGTCTGAGAAACGTATTATAAAATTACAAAATATAAAAATTCATGAAATTAAGAGTTTTTTTTTTTCGAGAAGTAACATAATATTGTATTCTTAAATATTAAAGCTATTATGTCCTACCGACTCCACGATTCTTTCCTTCCGCAAAGTTGCAACAATGACCGTCGATTGGTGATAGAAATGAATTGTTCAGTAAATAGAACATCTTGCGCCACATATTCCCTTAATCATTTATCGATAACTATATCTACGAGTAACTCTGGGAAAGACGCAAGAAAATTGATAATGAAACCACGTGAATTGAATCCTCACGTGAATCCTCAAAATAAATAAAAATCCGTAGATATCTCTTATAGTAGAATTTTTCGGCGGAAGAATATAGAGATAACCAGAAGATAATAAAATTCTTTTAACGAAATATTCAATGAATAACTGCATCAATATCGATAAAAGTAATCACAAGTAATCATAAGAAATCATAAGGAAATCCGTCGGGAAAGGTTCAAGGGACCTTTGAACCGATATCGAGCTCACCAATTGATAATCACAACGGACATAAAAAACGGTCTTGAGGATTCTCTTCCGCGTCATGCAATTGTGTTATTAATTTAAAATTTGTATCTTAATGAAAATGGTTTCAAAACTTAATTGTGCATTATCAACATTCGCTAGCCATTTTACTTGTTGCCGTTTTACTTGTGTTCACATTTGACCGTGCTCACCAGTCCTGAGTCTAATTGAATAATTCTTCTTTTCCTTCTTTGTTTCTTCTTTTTCATTTAAATCAAAACTATTCCGCAAAATGTTTTATTCTTTTAAATTTATTAACCCATTCCGATAATTAGCCTTAGAAAATTTTAAAACTTAATCTTAATTTAACACATAGACGAGCGACCGATTTTATACTTCCGACCGTTCTTAATATATACACTTATTTACTTATACATTTTAATTTTGATTTTATTTTTCTTATCTTACAATTAAATATACTTTTACATTGTATTAGCCAGTCAGAGACTTAATGTTGACAGTAGAATCTTTCCCTTATCACTCTAACTGATGTTCTCCGCTAATGTAACACTCGTAAAGAAATAAACATACACACACTCACACATATTCATACATACCAAATCAACCTAAATATTATTTCTTTTATTTTATAAATCCATATATATTAAATTTCATTAATTTTTAATATGAATAAAATCGTATTTTATTAATTAAAATTAAATTAATTCTTTATTAACCCATTTTCATTCCCAGTCCAAAAATCTCATTTGGTCCTATCCCGTAAAAGAAATTAAATTCTTTTACCGAGAAAGGAACTATCGAACGAATGTCTGAAAAACCAGTGTAATAGCGACTCGAACAGTCGTTTACCTGATTTTCCGACTTGTAAGTTCGTTCGACCCAATTCTTACGCCATGAGGCGTTTGATTGCGGGATAATAAAAGATGGTTGTTGCGCCCTTTCATTGACTCATCCTTCCTCGAGTCTGGACATAACAAAGCAATTCAACTTATTTTACAAAAAAATACTCATCACTGTAGTTAAACATGCTTAGATGATATGTACAAAAAATTAAAACGAAGATACATACACAGAATCAGATACATACCCCAAAGATAAAAGTATCAACTTCTTTTTTGATGTCTAAAACAATCAACAAATTGTCTCGAGATGTTGCTATTAAGAGATCCAACAAAGTCAGCCGATTTTTTAAAAATTAGGAATAAAAAAGCAAATTAGCGTTAATCTCATTTTTGTACGTCGCGCTTTAATTATATAACAGTTTTTGTTTAAAAAATCAGATTTTCTATTAGAAACAATAATGATTCAATTTTACGTTAAATTAAAGGTTATTAACTTTTCAATTTTTTAACTTAACTTTTAATTGTTTAACTTACTACCGACCCTGGTTGTTAACATTTATTATATGATTAATTACGTAATCTTACAAAGGTTACTAGATTTATTATAATTTTACATAAAAGAGGGAGTTTGTGGAAGATTTAAAATAACATGACTTATAACGTATTTTTTCCGTAAATCCATGCAATATTTTCAAGATCCTTTTTTGCTTTCTTCCTTGTGTCGGTAATAAAAATAACAAATCGTTATAGAACCAAGGTCTGAATGCTCTAAACTCTAAACCATAATTCATTAAAACTATATAATTTCAATAATGATGTAATTTTGTAAAAGCCTTATTTAAAGTCGCTAAAATTTTACAGTAATCTTTAAGTAATATTATTGATTGTAGAAAATATAAATAAAAAATAAATTCAAAACTCTTATGTATGTAACAAAAAGAATTAAAAATCTTCTAAAAACATTATACTTTAACAATAGATTTTTTGACCGAAAATGATTTCTCTTCAGATTTTATTGCACAATTTACTTTGCTTAATATAATATTTTAATATTCTAACATTTTCAATATTTTCAATATTTTAAAGAATGCAAACAATTTTTGTTTTAAAATGAAACATTTAGTCTTAAACTAATTGTTCATCTTTTCACATGATACAATATTTAATTTATTTTTCAAAATACATGTATATATAGAAAATATATATCACAATCATAAATTAAAGGATCATAAATATATCACACAATTATTTACCATATCCATAAATTACCTATAAAATATCGGTTTGATTATGTCATAAATCGCATTTTGATACTGTTGCTGGAATTCACTGAGTTTTTGCAGAGAGGCACCTATGGAAGTTTCTGCAAAAAAGCCGGATATCCTCAAAGATAATTACAATTGAATATTTCATAAATAGTTTTGAGTATAAAAAGTCGAATATTATTTATCTTTTCTGCGACATCGGTACTTTGTATACAAACAAATTATTTTCTTATTTTAAGTTATGATATCATTTAAAATGAAATCCCCCGTACATAATACAAGACAATAAGAACTTTATACAATAGAAACCTTACCGCATATGGCGTTTAGCCATTATGTTTAATATATATATATATATATATATATATATATATATATATATAAATGATGCTAAATCTTTTACAATCATCTCTTCGACACCATTCAAAGATTTTGTCATACAATTGTTCTCTTTGATGAAAGTATCAACAAATTGATTCAATATATTGAAGTGGAATGCAGGTGTTAATATCTTTTATTGTGCGTGCCACTTAGCGCCTAAAACCAAACCAAAATAACGCAAATTACAGGGTTGGGAAGTAACGCGTTACTTGTAACGCCGTTACCGTTACAGTTACTTTTTTTCAGTAACTGTAACGGTAATGGCGTTACACATTTTATTTGTAACGGAAAAAGTAACTTTGTTACATTTTTCGGTAACGAGTAACGAATTTAACAGTTACTTTTATCGTTACTTTTTTCAAATTTTTTGATTTATTTAAGATATTATTCTTGCTATTGTGCGTGATAAAATTTTTATTTTAACCGTAAAGCCGTAAGCAAATCGACCAATTAGCATTCTTATTATGTTGTAAAAATGCTTGAATGTGATTGATCAACTTATGGCTCTTGCAGACCAGTGCGATGACGCGACGCGCGATATCCAATGAGAGCTTTATCTTTTCGGAAAAGCAGAGCTCTCATTTACTACCAGTTCTAAATACCTTGCAACGAAAATTAGAAAATCTCAATAAATCTGACCTTATAGATTGCCATTCATTAGTTGAAGCTATTCAGCAAGGTTTAAATAAAAGGTAACTTATTAATTTGATTAATACATATGTTATTTAATTTTAAATAAGGATTTAATTGAAAAATATTATTTTATTTTAAACTATTGATTCTGTAGCCGCGCCTTCGATTTACACGTCCACATTAACAGAATTTATTTGTTTCGCCGATCGGAGAGATAGGACGTAATTGAGTTGTCCGGGTTTAGTTTGTTGAACAGTATTTATTCTTTTCGACACCAACTCCCGGACCGTCTTAGGTAATCGCACGCGACAGCAAGATATGAGCGGACACGCGAATTATCGTTTAATTATAACTTTATGAGCGTTAGGCGTTCGGTGTGCTCCCGGTGAAGGCTTGCGACGAAGTGTCTTAACGAAAAACCTTCTCTTCGATCCACGTACAATAGTCCTGGTTGATACGGGTACTACAAAAAATGAGGAATTTCGATCGTTCGATTCCGAGAGCCAATCGGCTATCGACAACGAGGTGTTTGTCAGAATCGAACGATACGAAGAAACCGCAAAAACGGAATGAAAACAAGGCTTCGCACGTAACGTCTCGCTTTAGAACGTTCGAGAAACAAAATTAATAATATACTTTATAAAACGCTTACTTTCTTGAACATCCCGCTCGCCTCGTATACCGGGTAGGTTACGAAATAACTGGTTAAATCCTACCAACATAATCGATACACGGCATCTTAATGATAATTCTCGATCAGACGGTCCGAAGAGCTCTACAGCAAATTTTTCAACATACAATAATAGGAAAAGAGTACAGATAAAGATCATCGAAATACATGAATTAACTTAATCAGTAAATCTTAGCATAGGGTTATTTACATGGGCGTTCTTAGCATAGATATATGTACATATACAGCGTGACGAAAATTAAAGTCAAACTTAATTATTAACGCATAAAGAAAACGCAAGTTAATTTAAGAGCCAGTGTCACTTGATATCGGTAGCTGACAGATCTGCGTTATTGGTCGCTTTAGAGTGGTTTTGGCAGTACGCAATGTAACTACTCGGACATGCCCATCCGATCCCGGATGTACGTCTAATATTCGGGCAAGTTCCCATTTCGAAGGAGGTGCCAAATTATTTTTCAACAATACCAGCTCGTTAATTTTGAGCTCCGGTTTGTTTTCTTGCCATTTACGCCTTTGTTGCAATGTATGCAAATAATCAGAAGACCAAGAACGCCAGATCTGCTCTAAAATCGTACGCACTTGCTGCCATCGAGACAGCCGATTCGAATCGATATCTAAAACAGATTCTTCAGGCGGACTTACTAACGGGCGACCGACTAAAAAATGACCCGGAGTTAACGCGGAAAAGTCATTCGGATCATCATGTAACGCGGAAATCGGGCGGGAATTTAGGCAAGCCTCGATTTGACACAGCAGCGTAGCGAACTCGATCTGCGATAATGTTCGGGAACCAATCGCTCGTTTCAAATGAAACTTTAATCCTTTGACACCGGCTTCCCAAAGTCCGCCGAAATGCGGAGCAGAGGGAGGTATAAAATGCCATTTTACGTTATCATTAGCTATAGCGTCTTGTATTTGAGGGTCGGCGACAAGTCGCTGAAAGGTAGTGTTTAATTCGCGGTCCGCGCCTTGAAAATTAGTGCCGTTATCACTGTACATGTCGGATGGGAGACCGCGACGGCTTGCAAATCTCCGAAAGGCGGAGAGAAAACCGTTAGTAGCGTAATCATCTACGTATTCTAAATGGACGGCCTTTGTCGAGAGACAAATAAAAACGGCAACATAATATTTTTTGGATCGTTGACCGCGGCCGACTGACGGAATTATATTCATCGGCCCGGCGTAATCGACGCCTGTGTGCGAGAACGGAGCCGAAGGCGTGACGCGGGGCTGGGGGAGATTCCCCATCAGCTGTTGCGAGGTACATGCGCGTTCGCGTACGCACTTTACACAACTACGTATAAGAGATTTTACACTGGTGCGCGCTGAAATTATCCAATAATTTTGGCGTAAAATTCTTAACATCAATTGAGTGCCTCCATGAAGAGAGGCTTTATGAGCTTGAGCGATTAATAAATCCGAAATTCGATGTTTCGGTAAAATTATAGGGTGCCGTTCATCATAACTGAGTGACGAATGGTCAATCCGCCCGCCAAGGCGAATTAATTTATCTTTCCCGAGAAAGGGGTAAAGCGATAACAAAGAACTGGATCTTGGCAGTAAACTTTTATCGTTTAACGCTTGAATTTCGGATGGAAAATGACGTTGTTGCACGTAACGGAGCCAAAACAAGGAAGCTTCTTTGAGTTCGGCAGCGGACAAGCACGTCGTATTCACGTTCGTATTGGTCGCGCGACATTTTAGATTATTAATAAAACGTTGCACGCGTGCCGTGACTCGAATTAACCTCCTCCATGTAGAGACTTCGTTCGGTAATTGCCACTCCAGATTATGTTGAGCATGACAAACGATCGTATTTCGCGTTTCGGTTTCGATTATCTGACGATCGGCTTCAAGTTGATCTTTTAATTTATCATGGATCGGCCACGCGGTAGAAGGGGAACTCAACCAGGCAGGGCCGGCCCACCAAAGTTTGAAATCGCGGAGTTCAGCGGGTGACAAACCTCGCGACGCGCAATCCGCTGGATTTTCTTTAGATGGGACGTGATTCCATTTAATCGACGGCAGCCGAGTTTGTACTTCCGATACGCGATTCGCCACATAAGTAGTCCATCTGCGTAAATGAAAACCGCCTCGCGCCATCAATTTCGTAAGCTGATCGCGACTTTCCTTTAGCGACGGAACTTCATCGGCGCCAAATAGAACGTCGTCGACGTAAATAGAATCTTGTACTATTGTTTGTGCTTTTGGAAAGGAATGACCTTCGTCGATAGCTAATTGATTGATAACGCGCATGGCTAAATACGGAGCTGGAGCAGTACCGTATGTAACTGTAAGCAATCGATAAGATTGTATCGGAGAATTAATATTAGATCGCCAAAAAATCCGCAAAAAATCGACATCGTCTCGATGAACGCGGATCTGTCGAAACATCTTTTCGATATCGGCGGTGTACACATAACGAAATTGACGCCAACGAAGGATAATTGAGGACAAATCGCGTTGTAATTTAGGCCCGGTCATTAAATGATTATTTAATGTAGAACCATTGCTCGTTTTGCACGACGCGTTAAATACTACGCGAAGTTTCGTCGTGCTGCTAGACTCGCGTAGTACCGGATGATGCGGTATATACACCGCTTGGTTAAGCGTCGGATTTTCGTCGGAGACAGATTCCATATGACCCATAGATTTATATTCATTTAAGAAAGAATGATAGGGTTTCGCGAGATCCGGATTTTTTCGTAGGCGTTGTTCTAATTTCGAATAAAGAAGCGCGGCAGTTTCGCGCGAAGCTCCTATATCGAGCGGAGGGTTGGTTTTAAATGGTAACCGTATTATATAGCGGCCGTCTTCGGCACGCTGATGTGTTTCGATAAAATGTTGTTCGCATTTTTTATCTTCTTCCGACAGCAGAAGTTCGGAAGAAATTTCCTCGATCTCCCAAAATTTTTGAAGGAGAGAATCGAGCGAAGGAATTGTTACGCAATTTAATGAAGTCGCGGAACCGGTAATTGAATTAGAAGTGCCGGTAGGACCGGATAATATCCATCCTAAAGCAGTAAG
The DNA here is from genome assembly GCF_030449975.1 of Polyergus mexicanus. NCBI lineage: Eukaryota > Metazoa > Arthropoda > Insecta > Hymenoptera > Formicidae > Polyergus > Polyergus mexicanus. The sequence continues at coordinate 7,144,251 of NW_027223325.1, forward strand.
CTGGGCCGTCGGAGTGCCGGTCGGACCATGTTTTACCTTTTGCTTTAATAACGATCCATATAAATCTGATCCGATGAGCAGATGGATCGGATGATTGCTAAACGGATCCGGATCCGCGAGAGATAATTTCCGTAAATGCGGCCAATAATCTACGGTTTTAGTCTTTGAGCCAGCGTATGACGTAATTTTTTGATATACGAAAGCAGTCAAAGAAAAGGTGGAGGAACCTCGCCCATTACAAGACTCGAGAGTAAGAGACACCTGAGATTTCGCTACGCCACTGTATCGTTCGCCGAAACACTGTACGTGGAGGCTCGCGCGGGAACGTTTCGTGCGCATAGTTTGACACAACGATTCCGAAATAAAGCTAACAGCCGAGCCTTGATCTAACAACGCACGAACTTTAAATTTACGTCCTTCGATGGTACGCAGTATTACCCATGCGGTGGCTAGTAACACGTTCGGCGGATTTTTCAGCGGCGAATGAATCGTTTGAACGGAAGCGACGGCGGTCTCGTTCTTTATCTCAGGGGTGGCCGAGCCGCTCGGTTGAGCGTTAAGAGTTTTGTTTTCCAAAACAGAATTTTCACTAATCTTCTGTACTGGTATATTTGATGCACGATGCAAGAGCGTATGATGTGCTCGTCGGCACAAATTACAGCGTTTTTTACTCTTGCAAGAGGTCGGGAAATGGCCGACTTTTAAACAATTAAAGCAACATTTGTGTGATTTGAGAAACTGAGTTCTCTGTTCGACGGATTTACGCTTAAACTCGTCGCATAACATCAAATTATGATTGCCGGAACAATTCAAGCATTTTTCGGTGGCTACGTTATTCACCGAGGCCCGATTAGAGCCTTTATTTTTATGAGACGAAGTATCGGCATTTAACTTAGAATGATCGGTTAGTCCTCGAATTCGCAACGTCATAAAATCTCGAATCTCTTCATACGTCGGAGATGCGGTTGATTTACCGCGTTGCAGATTCCACTCATTACGTGTGCGTGGACTAAATTTTTGCGAAACAATATAGACTAATAAGTCATCCCATTTTTCAACAGGTCTGCCTAAATTTGTTAACGCGGCTAATGACGCGGCAACGGTATCGCGTAAACTTTTGAGTTCGACAGCGGATTCCGTTTTCATAATAGGCAAATCAGCGAAAGCATGAATATGCGCATGAATAATCGCGTTTTGATTATCGTACTCTTCAATAAGTAATTTCCACGCACCATCGTAATTTGCGTCTGCAATCTTAACATGATTAATTAATACAGCAGCTTCGCCCGTGACACTGGCTTTTAAATAATGTAATTTCTGCGTATTCGACAGCGATTCTTTCGAGGCGACGAGCGATTCGAATATTCCGCGGAAGTTTTCCCATTCCGCGAAATTACCGGAAAATTTTGGCAACGGGATGCGTGGTAATTGCAATGAAACCGCACCAGACAATTCGCGGGAAGAAATGTCGCTTACCGTTGATGCCGCATTTGGGTCGCACCGGGAGAATTTACCTATCACGTCTGCGAGGTAGTCCGCCGCTTCGTGGTAGACGTCCTCGGCCGTAAAGAATTCCTCCTCGGTGAAGTATGGGACTGTACGCTGTTCGTCGGCCGTTGCTATTTGCTGAAGCTGGACGTTGAGACGTTGACACCTTTCCCATAATGTCTCCAAGGCGTCCAGTCGACTCTTCGCCTTGTATTGCGTGACGTTGGCCTTGCCCATTTTCTTAAAGTTGGGGAACACTCGTTTCATCGAGCTTATTGTAATAGATTGCTCGATGAGGAGGCCCTGCAGCGAGTCCGTCATGATGGTAGGCCGATAAGATGAAGCCTTTCAGCAACAATTCACCACCTTTGGGTTGTAGAGATGCTGAAGCGTGACGACTGGTCCGTCGCACGCGGAGGTGCGAAGACGCACTATAATTTTCACTTAACAGTGCCGCGCGCTAAAGCGTGCGACAACTATGTGTAACTGCGGATTACGCAGGACGCACTCTGAGGTGCGGAGTGCTAAAGAGCACAAAGATTGCACTTAAGCTGTGCAAAGCGCTAAGAAGCGCGAGATTTGCGCGGCACTGCGGATTACGCAGGACGCACTTTGAGGCGAGGAGTGCTAAAGAGCACAAAGATTGCACTTAAGCTGAGCAAAGCGCTAAGAAGCGCGAGATTTGCGCGGCACTGCGGATTACGCAGGACGCACTTTGAGGTGCGGAGTGCTAAAGAGCACAAAGATTGCACTTAAGCTGTGCAAAGCGCTAAGAAGCGCGAGATTTGCGCGGCACTGCGGATTACGCAGGGCGCAAATAATAATGATATGTTGTGCTTAAGAGCACAACTTTAATAATGCAAAGGGATGCAAGGTTGACTTCGCGCACTTTATTTTCCCGGAAGTCCTTTCAACGCACTCGCGTTATTATTTACGGCAGCGGAATGCGGATAGATGTTTTGATATCGCGCACCGTCTCCGTCTCGCGATAGTTTTTATAAGTGCTGTTACCTTAGCGTGTCAGCGTTCTCACTCGCACTCCGCGAACTGATTACCGAATCACTATCTGTTTTTCCAAAATCCGGCTCGAAGGACCATTTAATGTAGCCGCGCCTTCGATTTACACGTCCACATTAACAGAATTTATTTGTTTCGCCGATCGGAGAGATAGGACGTAATTGAGTTGTCCGGGTTTAGTTTGTTGAACAGTATTTATTCTTTTCGACACCAACTCCCGGACCGTCTTAGGTAATCGCACGCGACAGCAAGATATGAGCGGACACGCGAATTATCGTTTAATTATAACTTTATGAGCGTTAGGCGTTCGGTGTGCTCCCGGTGAAGGCTTGCGACGAAGTGTCTTAACGAAAAACCTTCTCTTCGATCCACGTACAATAGTCCTGGTTGATACGGGTACTACAAAAAATGAGGAATTTCGATCGTTCGATTCCGAGAGCCAATCGGCTATCGACAACGAGGTGTTTGTCAGAATCGAACGATACGAAGAAACCGCAAAAACGGAATGAAAACAAGGCTTCGCACGTAACGTCTCGCTTTAGAACGTTCGAGAAACAAAATTAATAATATACTTTATAAAACGCTTACTTTCTTGAACAGATTCAAAAGTATTAATTTCAATAAAACAAACAATGTCGCTTAATTTACTATATTTGATTTTAGATTTCTTACAATATTTGAAACAAAATAATTAATAATAGCAGCATGTTTACATCCAAAATTTAAGTTAAACTGGTTAACCGGAGAAAAAAGAAAACGTGCTGAAAATTACTTGGAGGATTTATTGGGAATCCGATCAACTGAAAATTCTTCAAAAGCTGGAAAATCTGACGATCGCGATGATTTTTTCATTTTTGAGCAAAAAACGGTGCAAAATGAATCTGAACAAGAAGAATTGCAACGGTTTTTAAAATCAAATAATTGTAATATAGAAATGTTAAACGACTATCCAAAACTTAAAAAACTTTTTATTAAATATAATACAGCTCTACCAAGCAGTGCATCTGTAGAAAGAATGTTTAGCATCGGTGGCTCTGTATTAACACCACAAAGAGGGCATTTAAATGATGATACTATGGAGCAACAAATTTTATTAAAAATTAATAAAGAATTTCGACAAAATTTAATCATTTATTTTGTAATAAATCTTGAATGAAATCTTGCTTACAATTTTTTAAAAGTTTTTCTTATGCAAAATAATTTATTAGTTTGTATTGTAAAAAAGTAACGGAAATTGTAACGACTCGTTACTTTTTAGTAACTGTAACGGTAATGAGTTACTTTTTAAAATTAGTAACGAGTAACGGTAACGAGTTACTTTTTAGAAAAAATAACGGTAATGGTAACGAGTTACTTTTATAAAGTAACTTTCCCAACCCTGGCAAATTATACGATAAAATACAAATAATATCATATAAGATTATTCTCTTTCTTAGTTTAATGCTTATTGAGCAATATTCAAATAACATTATTATCTTAAATTTATGTTTATTTATATCGCAAAATTCTTTTATAATTTTTTAAATCTTTTGCTCATAAAATTTTTGCGGTAAGAAGAGTTGCAAGTATAAATTTGAACTTAATTATTTTATAATTAAAATGTTATTTCTAATTGTGATTTAAATGTCATTTAAATGTTAAGTCTGTTATACGTGTGTGATGATGTTCGATTTAATTAAAAATCTTTTTTAATTAAAATGTTTATTACTTCTACAATACTTACTTGAGAATACATGTATCACAGTGCAATTATTTTTCAACATGATCTTATTTGCGAATTTCTTTCAAATTTATTACTTTGTACAACAATGAAGTTACATAAGAGTTCATCGTTAAAAATAATATTCAAGTTTAATACTAACATTTTATTTGATTTTCTATGGAGACAAATTGAAAACAAATTCTAATAATACGGTATGCTTATATGTTAATGCCATTATGTTATCTATGCTGGTAAAAAGATGCCGAAAAAGGTGCCGAATCAAGAATGAAACAAGTTATATAGAAAACTTTTTTCAATGTGCTTGGTACTGCTTAGTATCGTTTGAAATCATCGAAAGAATGTTAAGAGAGAAACATCAGCTTATTATATCATTGAATTTTAGATACACAAATAATTTATAATTGTATCTTAAATTTCTATCTCGATCGGGTATATTAATTTTGGCGGCGAGGAGGAAAGACGTCAGGCGGGCGGGGAAGCATAATTGGCGCGGTGTATTACAAAGGCGGGTGTCGATTGATACGGATGCTTGAATTTATAAACATTATAAACAAATAGCGTCTCGCACTATTGTGCGTAACGTTAGATAATAATTTATATTAATATTAATTTTAAGGATAGGAAGTATAGACTGTGCATGGTGACGCTCTCCTTGTCTTACGCTCATATGGGCGCATCGCGCTATTCTTCTCCCACGTCCATATGAACGCTACCCCTCTCCCACGGTCATGCGAACGCCTCGCGCTGTCCTCCTCCCACATGCGTGTATGCGATCGCCTCGCGCTATCTCCCTCATACCCACCGTCTTACGAACGCTATCCCTTCCCCACGCTCATACGAACGCCTCGGGGCGCATCGCGCTATCCTTCTCCCACATACGTACATGCGATCGTCTCGCGCTATCTCCCTCATACCCACCGTCTTACGAACGCTATTCTTCTCATACAGCGGAAAGAATGGGAAGAAATACACATAATCATTTTTTTTTCATTTTTTAAAACACATTTATTTATTTATTAATATTACCATACATCGCCTCGTCTCAAGGCTTCAAAAAAATTTCATCCACAGCATAAGCTAATAGTTTGCAATCTATAATAGATGTTTTATCATAGACTTCGCGCAAGATTTTGACCGCAGAATCTGTCTCGGTGCCAAACATATTACTTTGCAAACTCCGGACAAATTGATCGAAACTCATTTACGGCTTCTAAATTCTCACACAGCTTTAAATATTCGTGATTAACACAGTGTTCGAGTTCGAATAAGAAAAATATAGTTGATGGTTTCATGTACAAGCAAGAATCGCGCAACGTAAGTTTAACAACACTCGCATTATTTTAACAATCTCAATTGTTAAGTCGTTAATCCATATTGGTGCATGATTAGGCGTTTGTACAAGTCGTTCAACGTCCGCTCGTTTCAGCATTAACAATTCCCATGTATCGATAGACAATACGATTTGATTGCCTCGATTATCGCCGAGATGCAATTCCACGTAAGATGTTATTCCAACGCTGATTCCGATATCCAAGTATCTATAAGCAGTGCGCGTCAAAGCAAATCTGCGTACCAAAATACGTGGTATACAACGAGGTTTACCGCATCTGAAAAAGTACAATTAAATATGAAATAGCATGGAAAAAACATATATGAAAAATATATAAAACATTTGTGATACTTACAAATCAAGTGGTTTCTTGTATGACTTAATTTCATCTCGTGGTTTCTTGCACGGCTTAATTTCATCTCGTGAAACGTAGTAATTCATGCGTTTGCAACCGTTGCTGATGCTTTCTTCAGCGGAGTACATTTTGTCTCTCGGTTATGAGAAATGGACCGTTGGTACTAGCAGTTGACGCAACACTGATCGTATAAAAATTAACCGAATATACGTGACGCTTATTTTTCAAAACTATGATGCGGTGAGAGATCAATGCTATGAAAAATTTAGGAAAAGGGGAAACGGTCAGCGTATGATGTGGTGGGAGATTAATGCTCTGAAAATTTAAGAAAAGGGGAAACGGCCAACGTTAAAAAGAATTAGAAACGACTCGCGAGGAAAGGAGTGGGGAAAATAAGAAATAAAATCGTTTCCGTCTTTTCATTGTAATCCGTGGTGATCCGCTATCAGCCAGGAAGAGCCTGACTTGTTGGATTTTGTGAGGAGATTCCATGGTAAGGGATATGTAAAAATATAATGCGCCAGAACGGTCCCCTTTTTCAGCACCGCCACTTCCTTTACCACAAATTTCATCCCGACGAAGAATCTTTGCAGGTCCACGTTGGTAAGGACATAATGTTTTTTATATCAGCACGTTGAGAGGAAGACTACGATTGATCTTGATGCATTATAGATTTTATATCGTCTCATCCCCCCACACTTAGGTGATTTTGCGCACAATGTTGGTCAACGGGTTGTACTGAATCATGCGATCCCACTCGAATTCCAATCTCACATCCACGGTTGCGCTCTTGACCGATTCGTTTTGTCGAGAGCAAGCGATGATCACAAACCGACCGTTAAAACTGCGTGACGGTGAGATTCGGCTCGAGATACTCGTATCCGTAATAATTCTTGCAGAAACGCTGATACGTGTCGTACAGAATCGACTATCTGTTTTTATCGAAATCCAGATTCATATCGTCGTACGGATAACATTCCGAGTTCAGATAGAGTTTCACGTTGGTCAATTTGCAGTCGTCGAATCGACTCGTATCTTCGGACATGACGTTCTTCCGGTCTGTCTGCAGAACGAAAACAATGTATCGCGGCTTCTCCAGCTGAATCGCGGTCTTAATGGGTCACGAATGTTTGGTTGTATGCTGCGGTAACGGAAATTTGTACAGATCCCACGAATGGAAACCCATGCTGAGGTATTGTCCGCTTTCCAAGGCGCGCAGCATCGACAGCTTGTTAATCTCGTTCAATACGGCGTGCGGCATTCGCCATTGTATTTTGAATATGTCGATCACAGGCTCCAACACCAAATTTCCAATCAGACAATTGTTGTCGTTGCGCGATTGTATTAAGATCAATTCGTGACGAGCGTTAATCACCACGCGTCTGTAATCCTCGCAAAATCCCAATAACATGTAGAGCGGTACGCAAAAATTAAAGTATCCATTCGTGTTAGTCTGCGCATCCCAGCCGGCGTTCCTTATAATCACAGTTTTATCGGATGATATCGTTACACAGTTCTTGAGTGTGCTGCTTATTTCCACATTTCTGCTACGATCAATCTCCACACCATCGAGTTTGTATCGAATCTCATCGAACATGAACGCGACGCAATTATTTCCCAGTACTACATCAAACCTTTCACCTGGTTTATCTTTAGTTTTCCCTTGATGTATAAAAGACTCTCATCGTATACAGATCCTGTTGTTGTATGGGTATTCATATCTCGTCGCTGTACTCAAACATCGAATTGGTGTACGGGTTGTATGTGTGAGTCTTGATCTTGACGATACGATCGTCAAAGACCGGCTCGCCTCCGATGTTAAGGATATCGGTCATGTTTTCTCAGATATTTCGCACCGCGAATCCCAAAGATTGTAAAAATTCAACGTTCGACGCGAGTTTCTTCTTCTTGGTGCAACCGGATAATAGGATATTAGCGAATGTTGACGTTGTTATTGTCGCTGACCTCACGTTATCTCTCGCGTCTTTCGTTCCGCTCAACCGAGCATCTCACGTATCGCTAATTTTGTTGCCGTCATATCTGCAATCTGATGGTGATCTCTTCTCCTCGAAAATCGAGCAATCGTCCGTCTTGATCCTGGCGGCACGTTCGGTGAAAATTCATGTATCGTGTATACGCGTTTGCCGTTGCTGTACGCATCAGCGGTTACGTTACGCTCTACGCGGATAATGTTTACGTTGATGATATCAATCGGTATGTCCAATTGGTGCCACTGTCCCGGCTGCAATATACGCTTCGACGAGAATCCCAGCAGAGATCCAATGCTATTGGGTTTGTTAAAGTTTGCTCTGAAAGCACACTAGATCTCGCTATTCATCGTATTGTAATTAGCACGAAGCACTATAGTATTCTACAGCTTTGTGTTCGTCATCGTTCGCTCGAACGGTCTCCTCTCGCGATATCACCGCGATACCACCGCGTTTGTCGATACGATTGCCGAAACGAACTACGCGTCGCGGACGTTTTCGTGAAATTGCACGTTTCAAAAACTTGTGTATGGAGTGTATCTTGTACAATCCCTTGGAAATCGTAATTTCCGTGTCATCCTTATCGAAATAAAATTTATTATTCGAGGAATTCACGTTCGACATGGTATGATAAGTCTCAAAATTTGTTAGACCGAGTTAAACCACAAAGGCCTTGCGGGGGCGAGAAGATCTTGGCTCGTGCTGTCAGGTTGGATGGAGATCGCTGTGGTCACAGGTAGTCTCACAACACAATTCGAAGTCTTACACTGAATTCCATCATCTCCCCTCAGAGGACTATGGCTTAGAACCCGCATATTAATACTACTATTAACAAATAATAAAAAAAGTTAACATTATTTATTTGCTGCAATTAATTTGTGCGTGAATAGTTTCTTGCTGTGTCAAATAATCCATTAATTTATTATTATCCTTAACGAGGCTCAGAAATTCGTGTAGTTGCATATTGAAAGCTTTCAACGAACTGCGAGGAAGTGAACCCAATTGTTGACAAAATATCAATAATCATGTAGCTACGTTTCAAATAATGTAAATAAAAACTTTTTTACTTAAAAGATTATAAACAGACTAATATAACGTATATAAATACGAGTGCTCCTAATATCAGTTTATAATACCGAAATAAAAGCATTAAAATTGTCAAACTTGAATTTATTATATCTTCTAAACCAATATCGTCCACTATTAGATTCTTGTGGAGAGTCACTTAGAACACTTTTCTCTACTTATTTAATAATTTACAAAATTATAGAAATCGGTGGTGTCTCTCTGTCTTTATATTATTACCCAAATGTTAACTTTAAATATCTCAGAAACTATAAGAGCCCGCCGGTTAAGTTATAAGGAAAAGTTACTCAGAGTCATGTCCTTGACAACATATGTCAAGGTTAAAGTCATCGGTGAGGTTAACCTAATATGCATATTTACCCCTGCTTTAGTTTATATGTACCAGGTATATAAATATGAAACCGGAATTTTTGTATAGAAAATACATGTTTATTGTATGAAAATGATAAAAAATATTTTATTCGAAGTATTGCCCATTGCTAGCTATACATTTTTCCCATCTCTCTGACAATTTGTGGATGCCACGCCAAAAAAACTGTTGCTCCTTTGAGGCAAACCAGTCATGGAGCCATTTTCGTACATTTTCGTAAGAAGTGAAGCGCTGCTCAGCAAGTGCGTGTCCCATCGATGCAAATAAGTAGTAATCGGATGAAGCCAAGTCTGGTGAGTAAGCCGCATGCGAAAGTATTTCCCAACTAAATGCCTCAATCGTTTCCTTGACCGGTTTTCCTGTGTGTGATGGTGCATTATCATGAAGCAAAATCACTTTGTGTTGCCTTTTTTGATATTCTGGTCGTTTTTCACGCAAAGCTTGATTCAAATCGAGTTGTTGTTGCGTATGAGCGTCATCCTCATCCAACAATGTTTGCAATTCGCTGTCTTCAAACTTTTTCGGTGGCTTCCACGTTCTTCGTTTCTCACGTCAAAATCGCCACTTTTGAATTTTTTAAACCACTCAAAGCACTGTGATTTACCAAGAGCATGCTCACCGTAAGCTTCGACAAGCATTCGATGCGATTCTGCAGCAGTTTTCTTCAAATGGTAACAGAAAATCAATGTTGTCCGCAAATCGTAGTTTCCAGGCACAAAATTCGACATGTTCAACGCTATTACAAACTATGCTGTTGTATGAAACTTGTATTGTTGTGAGTTGAAAATCTTTATCAGATGTCAAAACAAGAAAATGGCGCCAATGACGCGGTTTGACGGTAACTACATTGACAGCTAGGGCCATCTATGGGCAAATTCCGGTTTCATATTTATATACCTGGTATGAAATTCCGGATCCTATTCTTTTAGTTCTTTTACTATTTTGACATACGCAGAAGAATTTTTGTATTGTAATTTGACCTGTTCCCCATTAATAATTTTAATACCATATTTTTTCTTGACGATTTTTTCCAGTATATAGTTGAGTGAGTAGTTATATTGTTATGTTCACGAGTCGATATCAATTAATCGAAAGCACACAACACTATCAACACTTTAAGAAAGAAAAACTTTCACTTAAAAAACACTTAAGAGATTTTAATATAAAATAGGATAACACAAAAAGGAGTATGTCAAATTCAGCTTGTTGTCGTTATTGTGTCTCTCACAATTGTCGAATTTCTTGAATCACCACCTGGAGAGTTATCGCTGCCGTCGATGATTCAGGAATTGCAGCTCGAAGGGGAGTTGCAGCACGTAACCTCTTTCCCGTTGTCACTCCCGTATCAGACTGTGAATTCTGTTGCATTTCTCTCATTATGATAATTGCTTCTGAATTTGTTTAAAAAAAATTCTGCGTTGTCTTTGATCCCGGACAAGCCCTCAAAATGTTACGTCCGCAAATCGATATTGATTAATCGAAAACGCGCAATACGACTAATACTTTAAAAAAGAGAAACTCTCACTTAAAAAACTTTGTTATAAGATAGAATAACAAGAAAAACAGTGCGAACTTTAAGGAATCTTTTTTTACGTGCGAAAATCTTTCTGTGAAACGCAAGATTTCTAAATCTGATTAAGTTGTAATGCTTACAGATAATTAAATTTCTTTTATTATCTCTAGATCATCTGAATGACTCTAAACACACCACACATGAAGAAAACCTAGAATTTAAAAATAGGATAATACTTATCAGATAGGCTACACATCAATTTTCATTGTTATCCTGAAAAATATATTATAAATATCGATTTAAAAATTTTGGTGGAATTAATTTTATTTTATTGCGTGTTTACTCAGATATGTTGAAAATAGACAAATAATAATTAAAATAATGATTTGCAAATGGATATTGCCGAGAGAAGGGCTAAGATATGAAATCTGCATGCGGATACTTTTGATAGATATATGTTCCAAAGCGTCAATTAATGTAAGTAGATTAGAAATTTTATATTTGCCTGCTGAAACATATGATTGAAATGCATTGCCAGCAATTGGATCATCCGGTGATCCCGGTAAAAGATTAAAGATTTGCCCGTTTCTTCCATAATGTACCTAATAATAATATACCAATAAAATAAATATAGATAACAATATAGTGATAAACATCATTTCTTGATGTGATGCTCTTGATTAAGCTTGATTTTCTTCATTTACTGCTTTACTAATCTTTGAATATAAAGGCTTCTTTTGTTTATTTAATTGTTAAAAATTTCCGTAAAAATAATATAATATACATTTACTAAGATTATAATAATTGTACCAAACTAACAATTTACGGTATTTGAGAAAACTTATGTAAGAATAATGCATTTACACTCATTTTAATATTATTAAACATTATTTAGATTTTACAATAAAATTTTTATGGGAAATGTTCGGATTAAGTTACACAGTCTACCCGCAGGGGGGGGGGGGCAGAACACACTGTCTCCACGCATATACTTTTTAGTGCGTAAATCTAAAGTGGAAAGTTGTAAATCCATGTAAAACCTCATTTCGTATTAAAAAATATATGCGTGAAACAATATGTTCCGCTCCCCCTGCGGGGGTGCTCCATTATCAAAAAACTAGACACATAGGTTTGCGTTGAACCTCGCTTGGCATGGAGTAACGATTGTGAAAAAGTGTACGATTCTGAAGCGTACTAGCAGTAACATAAAAACAATTCTAAATGTAAACAAAAGAAATTCTTAGCGAAAATATACTGACAGTGACGCAAATGTAAATAAAAAAACGTAAACACGCAAGTAAGATATAGTGAAAAGATCATAGAAATAAATACGAAAATTGTGATACTTTAGAATCGCATATCAGAAGAGAGCACTACAAAATTCAAAGTGCGTGTTACTTAAGAATATGCCCTCTATAATATATGTAAAAATGAAAACGATCCGTGAGATGTAAGTTAATCCGAACATTTACCATTTTTATTTTACACAAATACTATACCGATTACCTAACCTAATACCGATTACATAACCTAACCTAACCTAAGAAATTCATCTGATGCCACGATCAGTTGAAACACAAATGTTTAAATGGAATTGCAAATATCTTCAAATAGATACATGTGCGAGTAAAACAAAACTTTGCGAACTTATAATATAAATTTGAGGCGGCTATATTTATAGCCGTTTTCCAGTTAAGAGCGTATTTATATATGTATAATGTTTGTACATGTATAATGAGAGTGTCATCTTGAGTGGCACACGGTTGACTGAGATAGTTATCTCGTAATAGTACAATTCAAAATTTTATATTCTGAGTCAACGGTAAAACCATAGATATAATATATCTAGACCGTGCGTTTGCCTTTATTTAAGGAGTGGGGGTAAAGATACACGTAGAAAAGGACATACTCTGTTTCGTGCTCCTTGCGTTCTCACTCGCTTGCACGTAGCATGACGAAAGAGAGCGCTATGCTCTGTGCGAGCGAGAGAGAACGCAAGGAGCACGAAACAGAGTATTCTACGTGCACCTCGGCTCCCACTCCTCAACATTCGGTCTAGATATACTATGTCTATGGTTAAAACATCCGACTATCTACGTTACGGACTGAAAACTTTTGGACATTCTGTACGCTGTGGCCAAGTCAACCCGCAATCGGTAGCATCATTTGGGTTAAGCTAAAACGTATCGGAAAATAACTGCGCAATGATAAATATCGTATGCGATATTTTTCAAGAATATGGCCCCTATCTTTGTTTAACTGTTTAACTTTTGGTGAACAACAAGGATGAAATGATACCGTGAGATTCTTTTATTGTTGTATTTCTAAAACTAAATAGTCAATAACTGCGTATATTTATATATTTGTATATTCGTTTTTTATCACTTTCTTGTTGTTCGTTTTAATTATTAAAATTCAAAATACAAGATTTTCATACGCTTTGTGTATACGATATATGTAATGTGTAATTGTACACATGTATATATGTGTACATGTATATGTGTATGTGCCCAATAACGTCATAAGTACAATATGTGCACAACAAAGTCGTGTGCGCAAAGTGTTAATATGATTTTCTTTATTTATATATGCAATACGGTCATGTATACAATGTGTATATGTACAATAAAGACATGTGTGCAATGTATATATGCAATGAAGTTATGTGTGCAATGTGTTTGTGAGTAATAAATAGGGTTGGGAACTTTACTTTATAAAAGTAACGCGTTATTTTTTGTAAAAAGTAACTCGTTACCGTTACTCGTTACTGATTTTAAAAAGTAACGCGTTACCGTTACCGTTACTTAGAAAATAACGATTCGTTATTTTTTCGTTACGCTTTTGTTTTTTGTAATGCTAATATAAGCTATTAGATTATAAAATTATTTAATAATCAATATTAAATGTAATAATCTAAGTTACAATTAAAAACTCTAAATTAGTCTCTATATAGCAAGCGTTTTTTATATTAAACTTATTTAATGATTCTAATTTTTTTATGTTAATATCTTTACTTTTTAATACACTTATCTTTACAGAAATTTAAATTATAATTTACAAATTCCAATTTTGTCGAAAATTTTTATCAAACATTGTTTTTAAATATTGGTAATATTATTAAAAGAGTGTATTCCAATATTCGCCAGTATTGTAAAATCTATAATTTACATTACTATAGATTTTCAGTCCTGGCAATGACTATCAGAATGCAGCTTATGATAGAAGACTACAAAATATTTTTCAAAAAATACATCTATGTATTGAATAGATATAAGATAACAAAGAACCAAAAAGTAACGATAAAAGTAACGGCTAATTTGTTACCGTTACTGTAAAAATGTAACGATGTTACCATTACCGTTACAAACAGAAAAAAGTAACGATCGTTACCGAAAAAAAATAACTGTAACGGTAACGATGTTACAAGTAACGCGTTATTTTCTAACCCTGGTAATAAGGTCATGTGCGCAAACGTACGTTCGTATTTTTAATTATTATATGCGCACAATAATGCTTGAAGGCAATCGGAAATGTCGGCAAACAAAGCTGTCGGCAAAATGTTGTGAGCAAACAAAGTCGTTAGCAATCGGAAATGTAGGTGAACGGAGCCTCTCCTTAAATTGCACAAACGTGTAAATATAACATTTATAAATATCTGGTCCACGCCAAAAAAATTGTTGTGCTAATGAATCTTGCTAAAATGTATATTTTATTGTTAAAATCTGCTTTTGTTCTGCAAAAATAATGTTATCACTTTTGAAAATTACGTTGACATATGTTGTCAAGGTTATGACCCTAAGTAACATCCACAAGAGGCTTTAGCCGTCCCTCGTTGTTTATTAAAAAGTTATTAACAATTAAATTGTATGATAAGAATAAATACAAATTATCATGCTAAATTTTTATTTAAAAAAAGATACAATTTTGATGAACGCATCGATGCTTTTTTTGAGATAATAAATTTTAAATTAATCAAATATACGTACACAAATACAGTTTTTCACGTTTGGCGCATATATTTGGCTTTTTTTTACTTTTTTTTAAAAAAGTAAGTTTTTAGGGATTAATATACTCTCGCAGACATTAACAATCCAATCTTTAGAGGGAGTTAAAAAAATCGTCCTTTTTTACATTTTCTGAAAGTACGATGTCTGAAAAATACATTTTTTAAATTTTATTAAAAAATTTGCAAAATTGACAAAGTTATGACTTTAAATAAGATAGCGCATGGTTTATCAACTGAACCTGTAAAACTTTAAATGCATTTTTCTCAAAACACTGTTTTCAGTTGGTGTGACGGATTTCTTAAAAATAATAAACTGAATAATTTCAACTTTCTTTTTAAATGAAAGAGAACACTTTTTTTACGGCTACTAAACTTAATTAAAATTTTAAAAATTAATATTTAATATTTTTCTGAAATCGAGAAATGAAAAAATTTCAACAAAATTAAAATATCTAATTTTAAAGTAACATTAGTTTGTTATTTTTCAATTTTTTTTCTGAAAAATTGAGGTTTGGTATTCCAAAGATATATCTTATGAAATAAAACTAGACCGAATTTTTTTATTTTAGACATAAAAAGCAACATGTCATACCATCGAACTATGCATTTTTGAACACGTTACGAGAAGAGGCTCATATTGAATAAAAAACAGTTAAATATCTAAGATTTAAAAATATTAACGTAATATTTAATCATCTATGAAAACATATGTACAACGTCACAAAAAAATCAGCTTCCTATATTCTTCAAAAAAATTCTCCAAAATTATTAATTTTTCATGCTGTTTTGGTAGACTGGGCTCTTAGTTAATTAAAAATCAGTAGTTTGAAACTATGTCGTCCGTATTTCTTTATGGAGGAAATAGTTATATCAGATTGAATCGGCATGATTAAGCTCCTTTATGTAAAAAGCGTCTTTTGGGAAGGAGAAGCAAACTTTCGCAAAAAGCAAGGGGTCAACTGGGTCGGTCAGATAAGGCAAAGCTTCTTAAAAAATGAAATATCATCCTTTGTACATTATCATATAAAACACTTGGCTGGGATTTCTGTCGCGATGTCGTGAAAAGTAGATGCGATCGCGCGTTTAGTAAGGGCACACTTGGGCGAAGGAATTCTCCGACATTTCTACCACAAATTTATCTATTTAGACAGGAATCCGCACGTCTCAGAAAATTCCTTTTGAATAAATACAATGTCGCGACGGATGACATATTTATGTTACTATTTATGTAACAAATGAAAAAATGAAAGGTGCCAGCGGGGCAAATTAAAAGAAAGCGAAAAAAAATTCGGAAATGAATCGGAAGCCTTTTAAGAAAGTTCGACTTTTC
This sequence comes from Polyergus mexicanus, assembly GCF_030449975.1. NCBI lineage: Eukaryota > Metazoa > Arthropoda > Insecta > Hymenoptera > Formicidae > Polyergus > Polyergus mexicanus. Next base: position 7,160,457 of record NW_027223325.1, read on the forward strand.
TATAGTATCTTTTCCTTTTTTTTTTTTTAATAAGAAGAGGTTGCATTTCGATGACGTTTGTAACGAGTTCTAACTGACGGAAGATCATCCCATGAAGATCGTGACGATAAGAAAAAGCGCGAAAGTCGAAGAACGAAAAGTTTGATTGAGAGTAAAGGAAAAGGCGATCGATTTCTTCGCGTGATAAAAGGAAATCGAATGAGGAGACGTAAGTATTCGTCGACATATATATAATGAATGGCAGAAGAACCCGGGTAGAAGATGTTGCGCTTGTCGGTGAAGGCTCCTTTCACGGTTGTCGCGAAGAGAAGATGGGTGGAGGAAGGAGTGGAAGAAAGTATAAAAGAAAGCTAAAGAAAAAAGTCTCGCGAGTAAGCCTCTTAGATAAAGAAAACTGATTTTCACTCGGGAATTGCGTAACGAAAAACGCATCGCGTTTCCGGAGCCTCGAGCGTGAAGAATGAAGCGTCGTTTCAAAGCAAAAGGACAAGAAAAAGCTAAAATGTAATAAGAAAAAAAAAGTAGAAAGGTTGTATAAAAGGGGTTGTTGGAAAGAAGAAAAGCATGGGGAACTCAAAGAGAAATAAACATGTGATATACAAGAGAGAGAAAATGTAAAGTGCAAGAAATATTGATGAAGAAAAGGGGAAATAGAGATCCGATAATGAACGAGGCGAAGTAGTGGAATTTTAGTCGAAAAAAAAGAAAAAGTAGGAAAGAAAGAAAGAAGAAGGCAAAGTGATAAAAAAATGAAGAAAACAAAACTTTCGAATCTACCCTAACACACATGTCCAGTTGACATCCAGGAAATATCCAGAGGACATCCAGAGGATGTTTTATTTAAAAAATGTTTTATTCGTGTGAAACATCCTCTGGATGATCTCTAAATAATCTCTGGACATTTGTGTTGTTAGGATAGATGTGATGGGAAGAGAAAAGAAATCATGAGAATTTGGAGAAAAATAAATTTGACGAAGAAAAACGAAAGAAAAGAAAAAAAAACGCGAATACAATGGAGAAAAAGGAAAATGTAAACGTGATAAGAGATAAAAATAGCTGGTTTGCGATAAGAAAGATAATGCAAAAGAAGACGACGTGAATAATGATAAAATAATATCGATGAAGATGGGAGGAAATTGCGATTTACAGAAAGATAGACATAACGCGAAGGTGAAAGCTCGAGAAAAAGTTTCGCGGGAACTCGTCGTCTTCTTGATTCTTAGAAAGTACGAGTAGGCACACAATCGTGTTACGTCGTGAAAGCGAAGCTCGTTAGGTTACGTGACGTTCCGTCGCACAAAGAAACGCAACTGTCAGATAAGAGAGTGCCGGGTCAAGTTTCCACTTCCGCCTTTTCTTCATTATCAGGCGGAACGCGAAACGCGCGGATGCGAAACGTCGTAACGGACGCTATCTCGTAGCGAGCATCTCGCTAGGAAGGGTCAAATGGCGCCGCTAGATAAGAAGAAACGGCGGTAAGACCCATGGAAGAAAGGAACAGAGACGTTCACGATGAAAAGAAAGACATAGGAAAAGCGGTGTCTTATTTTAAAAACAGAATCTTTTTAAGAAAAAATTGTCTCAAACTTGTCAAAAAATTGACTTCAAAAATTAAAATATGTATATTAAAATACATAAAATTTATAAATCCTAAATTTTCTTTAATCATATATGTATATTGATTTAAGTAACTTCATTGATATTTATTTTATTGAGAATACAAATTATTATATATACAGGGTGACCATTAAGAATTGTGTTGAAAGGAAATGGTTATTACTGCGCAACAAGTAAGTCAAACAAAATGAATAAAACGCCATTTTGTAGAGGAGACTTGTCAAATTTTATTACCATAAGTATGAAACAAATATATAATATTTTAATAATTTAAATACACATTATTAAAAAAGGGGTAAAAATTTGCCTGCGCGCATGAGTTAATGGTGTACATTTTCCATCGGAATCGGCACAGAATTGTTTTCGAAAACTTTCAAATACGTTGTCCAACATGGCCGCAGGAATCAATTCATCAATTGTTTCATCTGTTGTAACGGTACGAGATGGGTTGGGTAAATCATGTCTACGATCATTCAAAGTGCCATATATACCGAAATTACACAGTTCAACAACAACAAAAAAAGAAAAAAAACACCGAGACGAGACTACCTGTTCCTTATAAGTTTTTCGACGCTGAACACGAATCCGGTTGTGAAATTGTTCCATCACATCATAATTTTGAGAAATTTGCGATTAAAATTGCAGAAAAGAGTTATTTTCATGAACTTTATCATATTATAGCTACAATATGTGACGTGTTGGAGAAGTTTTATTATAATCAGAATAAAGTATATTGTTAATTGTTTCAATTCTCAAAAGAAATTTTTGGTGTCGGTTATGGTTAATAAGACATCTATGGTTAAATATGGGGTGTATTGAAGAAGTTAGCTGCGACTTAAGTCATTGATGATTTACCAGATACCTTTCAATTATATTTATTTAAACTTAAGAGTTTTTTAAATCGCTGAATACGAATTCAATGTCAAAATTGTTAAATTCAAAATGGTGATCCAAATTTACTGCGAAATCCACGATGCGCCTCAGTATAGTTTTTGTCTTTATTGTAGAAGCACTCGATAAGAAACATTTTTTCTTCGATGCTTAGCGCGTTCATTCTGACACTTGTAAACCAGGTTGTACAATGGCTCAGATAAAATTGACAAGTCTCATATACCGGAACCTAATCAGTTAAATGACCATCGAAATTGAGGAAGAAAAATATAACTTTATTTATTTTCAACATAATCCTAATGGCCTGTAGATGACCTAGTAGATTATTTACTAAGGAGAAAATTTATCTTTAAAAGTGTTATTTAAATAACAAAATTTTTTTAAAGAAAACATTATTTCAAAACTTTTCAAAAAAATTGGCTCCAGAAATTGAAGTATATTAAAGTACACGGAATTTATAAACTTCGAATTTTTTTTAGTTATGTATAGATCTAAATGATCCCATTAATATTTATTTCATTCAGAATAAGAAATATTATATAAATTAATTCAGTAGAACATTTACCATGTACAATATTCATTTTTAAAAATATATTATTTTAATAATAGATTTTTTTTTAAGAAATATTATTTCAAACTTGTCAAAAAATTGGTTCTTGAAGTATGTATATTAAAATACACAAAATTTATAAACTCTAAATTTTCTTTAGTCATATGCATATATCGATTTAAAATTTAAATAATCTATTACAGCACTGAAGCTTGCAACAACATTGCTGCAACATTGTAATATTGCATATTGCAGTTTAATGTTGCAGAAATATTGCAAAGACATTATTTTACAATATAACTTTAGCAATGTTACAGCAACATTCCGAAAATATTACAAAAAAAGTATTCAATAATCGCTAGTTCATTCGTTTACCACTATGCGACGCATGTTGCGCTATCTATTCCGCATTTAATTTTTAATCATGATGATTATTTAAAGTTTACAAAGAGCGGCTCGTGAGATTAAAAAGATATAATAACTATTTTTGTTAATTTAAGTCGTATGATATGACCCTAATACAGGGGCACAGACATTGGACTAAGAATTCTTTTAATAGTTTCCATTCTTATATGAAATCAAAAATTTGATAATAATTTTCTAATATGCAAGATACTTCAGATTTTAATAAATAAATTTTGAGATTGTATAAAGACAAGAAAGATGTGAAAAAACTCGTTGTATGCGTAAATTCACCACAATCTTTTTGCATCCGGATATCTGAATATTTCGGATACAAAGAAATAGTGAATTTACACAATTGCAAATTGAGTTTTTTCTTATTTCTCTTAGATATTCTCTGTCACTGAAGGAAGTCGAATGTGTACTGAAAAATTAACATTTTATAATTTCGTTATTATTATAATACAGAAAATCTATATACACGCTAGATCCTGACTCTTATAGGCCTAATTCCTTATTATTTTTTTCATGTGTTAAGGATATTATTGTATATCGATAAATATACATAAAGCATTATTGCATATATATTATATTGCTATGTTGCTACAATATTATATTGCAATATTTCTGTAGGCGGACATTTTACTGTTGCTGCAATATCATAACAACGGTGCAGCAACATTTTGCAATGTTTCTGCAATGTTGCAATCTTGCAGAAAAATGTTGCTGCAATGTTATTGCAATCTTGCGCTGCTGTATGGGTTGTTGATTTCATTCAAAATAGAAAATATTATATAGATTGATTAAGTGAAGCATTCACTATATAGAAAATTCATCCTTAAAAATATATTGTCATGCTTTCACTTCGAGCTCTTTCTTGCTTATGCGCATGATTGATTTTTAAGATTGTTCAACTTTACAATTTTGCGTTTCCTTACACAAGTTACTGAATGCGTCTGAATACGGAATGAAAGTGGCGGAGCGAATTTATGAGTTGACGGGAACATTAGGCGTATATGTAAACGTTAAATGTGTATGTAGACATTAAGCGTACATAATGCGGAGAACAATTATTCATTCTAATTACGAAAACGTACATCTATGTAATCTATATGCGCGAGATAAATTATGTTTTATGTTAAACCCTGTAGTGATCCGTCATGTCGAGTCTACACGCGAAGCTTAAAACAGTAAGCATTTGAAGTATAATTAAAACATTGCGTTACATAGGGAACTAGGACGATGATATATCGTTCAGAATTATATGTAATTTTGGATTATTGAATCATTGTGAGTGCGGTTTATAAATATTTTATAATTACAGCATTATATTTTTTAATGTCGAATGCATTTAGCCGAGATTGCCCCAAATAGCAATTTTTTCTAAAATTTTTTCTATTTTTTAAATTGTCTATTTATTTTTAACCCGCGCAATTTATCGCGTGAAAAGGATTATTTAAATAAACCGCGAAATAATCTGCATCAAATTAAAGAGCTTTTAAATTTGATGCAATGATACATTAAGCTAAGATTTACTTCCAAACTTTATTTTATCGAATATAAATGTATTCATATTAATCTGCCTTCATATTAATTACTTTACTTTGATTTCATCAGAACGCGCGCGTGGTTAGCATATCTAATGCCGAATAAAAAAAAATTGCGGTCGAGAGTGAATCTCATGTATAATCCTTGCCGAGATAGACTTCAAACTTTTTGAGAAAGAGAGTTCGTTAAAAATTAACGCGGTACTCTCATGAAATATTCTATATGTAATATAAAATCAGGTTGAAAGAGAGGTAGCTGGCGGACAGGAAAAGTGAAGCTGGGAGTTGGAACAGCTCGGAACTTCTTCCTTTCTGATCTTTGGTCAATGATGGTTGTAAAAAGGTGCTGCGAGCGAGGGTAAAGAGTGACGTTTGCGATGGTTGCTGGAAGCTCCAATAATCCGAGCTTTTTTCCTCTCTCTCTCTCTTTTTTTTTCTTTTTTACGTTTTCTCTCTCTCTCTCTCTCTCTCTCTCGAACACGGTCGACCGTGTATATAGACAAGCAGTACTTACAGATGTGGTGAAAAGCACACAGTTCTCAATACAGGTTTTGCAGATCCTTCATATATGCCCCGTTATATATTTCTAAAGGATTACATATAAAATTAAACAAGAATAAATTTCCAAGCGCCAGTGGGAGCAAAATTCTTTTTCTTCCATATATCAGACAAAAAAAAAGTACACAAACGTTTCTCTAGTTGATCGATGCAATGGCTTTCAATGCGAATATCAATGTGGTTTTTGTAAAAAATGATTAAATAGTAGATTTGTATACTGAAAAAAAATGTATTAAATCCAAAAATTATTATTTTTTATTTAAAAAATTATTTATTTAAATATTTGCAAAGGAATTATTGTAGTTATTTAAATCAAACAACAAGTATATCTGAATTAGTAAAATATAAAATAAAAGCAAAGTATGCTTTTATTTGTAAATAAAGTATGCTAATTTATAAAGTATGCTTTTATTTGCTAATAAAAGAAAAAGAATTTGTTTTTTTATCCTTATTATACTAAACTACTTACTTTAAAAACATTTATTTTTTTTTATTTTTGGGGTAATTATTTACTATAACGGACCTAGCTCCAATGATATTGACCTTGACATATGTTGTCAAGGACATAATTCTGAGTAACTTTTTCTTATAACTTAATCGGCGATCTTTTATAATTTTTGAGATATTTAAAGTTGAAGTTAGATTTGAAACGAAAATTTGGTTTGAGTTATATATAACGTAACTTGAATCAAAGTTTAGTTCTATATCAGAAATAGGTTTGGGTTAGGTTATATCTTCCAAAAGTGAAGCACCTCCGTTGGAGAGAGGGAGGGGGGGCGGAACCCACTGTGTCCATGCATATGGTATACTTTACAATGCGAAGTGACGTTCAGCCCAGAATTGTTATGTGAATGGGAAAATGTTTGCGTCAACGCAGCGATTCCGCCCTCTCCCTCCCGCCCCTCTACGGGAGGGCTCCACTTCCGAAAAATATAACCTAACCCAAACCTATTTCTGAAAATTTGATTTGAGTTATACAACGTCTTGATGCGGATGGATCTCGCTTCTTGCGCGAAAATTACAAACTCATGTAAAAATTACGTTTTATTTCTCAAACTTTATTTGTTAATAACTTTTTAATAAACAATGACCACCGATTAAGTTATAAGGAAAAGTTACACAGGATTATGTCCTTGAAAACATATGTCAAGGTCAACGTCATTGGAGCTGGGTCCGTTATAGTAAATAATTATTATAAATATTTTTTATATTAAAATTTTAAATAATGTATTTTAAAAATTATAATTTTTATTACATGCATTAATAATTTATCTAATATAATAAAATATATATATATATATATATATATATATATATATATATATACACATATATTTAGAAACAAAGTATATATTTAGTTAGGTAAAAAAAATCAAAATTAATAAAATGTATTTATTTGATTTAAAAAATTTATATTTAGTGTATTATCTATCTAATTCTTTTCAAATTAATAGCAATTATAAGCAACATATAGAGAAATTATAAGAATAAGTAAAGGGCAGAAGGAAAGATCAGGTGTGTAAAAAAGTTGAGGAGCACTGGCTTAAGGCCACGAACACACCAATAGTGTTCCGTCTCTGTGTAATTCCCGGTGTCAAATCTAGTAACGAGCGTCGAGGGTGTAGACAGGCTTAATCCGCGCGGCTTACGCCAATAAAAATGGCGCTGCTGTTGAACGTCGTTTCGTTTTTATGTCTTCGAGAGCTCGGCTGCAACTAGTAAATAGTATACTTGAGAGAAATTTCTTTAGAGTATTTTAATGACAATCGGACATACTTTATTCACACACGAAGTAAATTAAACGAAAATAATGCGTCGTGAATACTCAAAGATTACGTATCCGTTGAATAAATATTAAGGTCACATTAAAAGATTATAATAATTAAAAGAGAGAGATTATAAAAAAAATTGATATGTTGTAATTAAAATTATAATTCTTAAGTATTACAAATTTTATGCGCACTCTTTCCTCTTATATTATAAATTTTTACATCAATTAATGGCAGTATTTTTAAAATAATATATTATTTTATATATTATATATATAATATATATTATATTTTATATATATATTATATATATATTAAAGAAAATTATAAAATTAATTCTGATAATTTTATTTATTCAATGTTTATTTTATGAACGATTTATCGAGAGCAATCATCTAAAATAAATTTAAGTAAATAAATGATTCTTTTATATATTTTAATAATCTTTTAATCATTATGTCAATGTGTCACTGAAGAAGCTTATTATCTCCTGTTTTGTATTATTTTAAGTAAGAAAATGTAAAATTTTATTAATTATTTATTATTGCAGTCTCATAATACCATTAAACCGCGAATCTTCACGAGAATTAATAAGATTTCCCGCGGTTTTCCAATTTGCAAGGCTTTAAAGCTTGTAATCGCAAGTCAAATGAGTAGGAAATAAAAGACGCGTGTTTCCTTTAACGGTGGCGCCGGCGGATGTACGTAATGAATTCCGAACGAAAGAAACTTAAGCCCGAAATTAACCCGAAGAATTTAATTATCACCCAGTGAAATTAAACTTTACCTTTTGATGCATATTCATGGTGAAACCGCCGCGGGCTTTCTTCGTCGCTTCTGAAAAAGAAGAAGAAAGGACGAAAGTAGTCAGGCTCCTAATCCAGTCTCGTAACGAGGTGCATTGTGTCGTGATATAAAAGGTCGAATAAGGAATACCGATTAAGGAACACGATAACTGCCTTAAGCTAATTTCGCGGTCACTCAAGTACAACACAACGTACCTTGAAAAGAAATGGTATTTTAGACAGGAAATTAGTTAATCCCAGGTGTTGGATAAAACGATTCGATTAAAAATAATCGTCTTTTAATGATTTATGAAGATGATTTGCCCAGATCGACACGCGCTTTCGCTTTGTAACATTTAATCTATGATCCTCTCGGATTCAAGATCTATCTGTTCGCCCTCTCGTCCCTCTCGCACGAACCCTCCCGTTTCGCATTCGTTTTTATTCATGAAATTCGCTCCGGAGAGATTTCGAGAGCCCGCATGAGGAAAAAAAAACGGCGGCGTATTATCGAGGTTTAAAAGCGTCGTTCGTCAAGTCGCACGCTAAGCGGATTTTGTGCCTCGCGCGTGCACGAAGAAAAGAAAAAAAAAGTGGTTACGTTCCCTGCTGCGATTACAGAAGTATTTGTTTGACGATATTTATTTCAAATCTTTTTAACGAATAAATGATGTAGTATATCGCTGCACTGAAAAAAATATACTGTCTAAAAAATTTTTTTTTATTGAAAAAAATTATTTATTTAAACACTTGCAAAGGAATTAGTTATTTCAATCAAGTAGCAAATAATATTTTAAATTAGTAAAATATAAAATAAAAGCAAAGTGTGCTTTTATTTCTAATTAAAAAAAAATTGTTTTTTTTTATCTTTATTATATTAACCTTTACTTTTTTTTATATTAAAATTTTAAATAATTAATTTTAAAAATTATAATTTTTGGTTACATATAATGATTTAATACAATAAAATATTTTTTTAAGTAAAAGGATTTTATTCGAGTTACAAAAGAAATTAAAATTAACAAAATATATTTATTTAATAGAAACAAATTTTGTTTTTAATACGGTATAATCGAATTGCCCTTCTAAACAGAATTTTAATTTGATGGAACGCAACTTTGAGTGAAGAATTTAAAAAATAAATTAGAAACAGATAAATTAAATACTGTTTATCAAATAATAATCATAATTATATAATTTGAGATACACATATTGTAATAAATACACATATATTTGTTTTCTTAAAATTAATATTTCTGATATGCGTAAAATAAAAATAGTAGTTTTTAAAACAATATTACGTCCCTTAAATTTATATTTAGAGGGTTTCATCAATCGAATGTGACAAACATGATTTGCAAAAGATATATCTTTTCGGAAAGTAACTCCGAAACGATGCTGACTGGTAAAAGTCGAGGGGTTGTAGAACTGGAATTGATCCTCGTATAAAAGAGTGGCTGGATAATTTAAATAAAAATTCGGTGCTTTATTTGGGAAATCGATTCGGTACCCTCGGTTCTTATCTCGCTCTCACTCGAACGTGAGATGAGTTAAATTTTTATCTCATTGCCTTCGCCGGTCTTGCTTTCAACTTATATTTCATTCATTGAACAAATGTGCGATGTTTTCTCAGCGTATAAAATTTAAATTCACGAAAAAGTTTATAAAAAGTGATCAATAAATATCATAAATCTATTCCTTTGCAATTGTGCAATAAATAATAATTTACGAAAAAAAAATCGGCCCTAGAGCATTACTTCTTTTTAAAGTGTCAACAACTTCTTTCGTTTAGAAAAAGAAAAGGAGCGATCCAAGTGATAATTTTTTGGCGTTAAACTATCAGTATCAAGATACGAGATTGCAACACGGCGTACTCGAAACATCAGCGCACTTAAGCTTGAAATTCAACGAGCAAGAACTCGAGCATGTTTTGGAACCACGAACGTCGTTGAAGAGTCCAACTGTTTCTTTTTCTTGCTTTTTTTCCTGTTGCTTTTTGTCTTCATTTTTTTCTACTTTTTAGGAAATGCAACACATCCCTACCTGTAATAACGCAATTTATCGATAAAGGTGCTTTTAAGAATTTGTATTCTAAATTTATTATTTTTTTCTTCTTAGACTTTTCGTAAATATACCAATAAGTTATTTTAGTATAATATAGATATAATGTCATTATATAAATGTCATTTTATTACAATATTAGATTGTGTGCGAGAAAATTAAAAAAAAAGGCAAACACGAGAGGACTTCAAACACGAGAAATGACTTTTAAAATTGAAGAATTCCGGATATAAAAATGAACCAAGTTCATAATTTATAAACCTTCTTTACATATGATTTCATTGCCTAAAGTGGACGTTATAAATTATGCACCTGATATCTACTTTTGTCCTAAATTCTCTCGGTTGAAAGAGTCCTTTCAACTACACTGCTCTCTTAAACTAAAGAGACATATATCAGCATATCATTAATTCCAATAGTTTAAATTAAGATTTCGCATTCTATTTTTGAGATACGATTAATTATTGGCATTTTTACACATTTCTCTTTCAGAAAATATATTTAAGAAGCCAGACATTTTTTTGTAAATTTCGAATCTCTTAAAATCATATTTAAACTCTTATCTCGAGGCAATATCTTTGTATTATAATAATCGATCTGAAAAGTAAGATACGTATTTCGACTTAAGAGAGTAAGACACATTTTATAAACCTATCTAAATGTGACTTCTATAACGCTTCGACTGTTTGCCAATTTTCCACTAGCTACCCGCTAGCTTCACATCGTTTTTAAAACCTCTCCTCGGCCGTTCGCTGATTACTATCGTCGAGAGATTGTCGCGAGGAAACTTAGAGAACCGCCCTTATAATGTTAACGGATCGGGCGGATCCGCTTTTATCTTTCACGAGAATCGAATCGTTTCTGCATCGTGGCGGGCCTCGCCTCACATTCTTGCCTCGTCCTTCATCCATCTCTCCGAATTCAGTCGTCCATGTATGAAGGTAATACCACTCCCCATACCCTATCGCATTTTTCCGCAGAATTTCGCAGCGGAAACTGCAACTCGCAGCTTGTAACTCGGAAAAGAGAGCTAAAAATTTCAAAATTTGACGATGAAAAATATTCGGAATGATTTTATATGCATGTGTACACAGATACACACACACACCATACACACACACACACACACACACACACACACACACACACACACACACACACACACACACGTCCTTTTCCAAGTCTGCAAAATTTTTATTACGCGTGCTATTTCTCTAAGAAAATTTCTTTTGTCACATTCCATTCACAATGGAATTCTAAGGAAATAGGTTTTCATCGAAATTCTCGAAATTGTGCATCAGAGATTTAAAACTTATGAATAGATTGAATTATGGACATTGTACAAGCGATTCCTTTTCTTCGGATGATGGTACGAGAATCGTGATATAAACTCGACTCAACAACTTTCTACGAAAACTGTTACCCCCGTGCTGGCGCGACTCTTCGCGCAAGATAAATGGCCAGATTGATACGAGATAATCGGGTTAATTGCGAGCGGCGCAACTCGGACTCAGTCTATTCCGACGATTAGGTAGCGTAGGAACTACGAAATTAATTACCCTCATTATATGCGCCGTCGTAAGTTCTTGACTCGAGATCGCAAGATCGATGCTCGGCTCACGTGACGCGAACGAGATTGGAATTGGACAAACGCGGGGACGTTGTTTTTGGCGATGGGATTAAATATCTTACAAGTAGATACGAATTTCGTTTGCATTGTTTTGAACTCTCTATGATTACTTCAGAAAGAAAATAATACTTTCAAGTAGATGCCGAACCTAAACGATAGGTTCGAACCTTTTATGAGTACCTCAAAAAACAAGAACACTACGTTCAAGAAGATTCGAACTTGAATGAAATACGCTCGAATCTTTTATCAGAATTTGTGTATGCGTTTGGTTGTGGACATAGGTGGAATAAAAGTTGTGTGTATATGTAGCAAATATCATAAGTAGGTCTAATTCTGGTGTTCGAGTATTACTTATTTAACCCCCCAAAAATTGTACAAATATATCTTACAAAAATAATCATCAACAAATTGCGTCAACTGGAAATAAAAATTAAACAAATATTTAACCCAAAAACAATCGTACAAAATAACTGTTTTAATTTCTATAAAAAATTAATAATTTATACAAAAATTAAAAATTAATACAAATAAAAAAAAGTTAATTAAAAAAATGTGGCCCTGCTAATTTTCAAAGTATTAAAACCAACAAATAATAAATTTAATTTAGATTTAAATTTAATTTATAGAAATATATTTAATTTAGTTACATTAATAACTACAATGTAAATGTATTAAAGAATATATAAATTTTAGCATATTGTTTAGTTTAGCAGCGCCAAGTTTTTTTAATTAAATTCTTTTTTATTTGTATTAATTTTTAATTTTTGTATAAATTTTTAATTTTTTATAGAAATTAAAACAGTTATTTTTTGTACAATTGTCTTTGGTTAAAATATTTATTTAATTTTTATTTTCAGTTGGTGCAATTTGTTGATATTTTTGTAATATTATTTTTATAAAATATATTTGTGCTATTTTTTAGAGGTTAAAATATTTTTTTAAGTTTGTATTTCCAATAATTTAAAATAACACTATTTCATAAATTGTATATAAATATAATTTTTCACAAATGGCGCGTGTACTTAGCGCTTTTTTTTTACCTTTTTTGAAAAGGTAAGTTTTTAGGGATATCATTCTTTTTTGTAATATATGTAACATCTTCAAATAAATACAAATCTACGATAGTATTATTAACAATAATAAATTTGTAGCAAATCTGTACAAAGTCAAATAAATCGAAAAGGTATATATATATATATATATATATATATATATATTTATATTTATATGTATATACGATACGAAAAGTGTCTTTATGTTTTACTCTACATATTCTAGGAATACCATATTGTATATATAAAATTATACACATAAACATGTATACATAACCATTTTGTTGATCTATATATACATAATATTTGACATCAAACAATATAATCGGTATACGGATAATATTTGACATATTAAACGATATGATCGGTATACGGATTACAGATAGTTATCATTGATATATTATATCACAGTCACCTATGAGCGCCGTTACTGCGATGCGGTAGAAACGAGAAACGTACGTTTGTCCCGAGACGACCAAGGAGACCAACACGTTTCTTACTCATAAATTTTCTGTTTCGGACTTTGCATCGTAATATCTCCGTTTATATTATATGTAGAACGAAAATAAAGATACTTTTCTTATATAAATCAAACTCAAGCTATCGATTAAGTCTAATAAAAACTCGATCCATTCAGCAGTTATTGCAATCTAATAATCTCAAGTACTCTCAACTAATCGACTCGCGTGAAAATACACGATGTGTCTCACTGTCGCTATGCGCAATCTTTGGCTTCGTGTCTTGGCGCGAGACACTACCGTGTCTCTTGATAAAATATTCGATTTTTTATGATAGAAAGTACTTAGAAGTATATGTCAAATCTTGTAGGTATTTATTTTAAAATTTGAATATAACTGTTCTAGATTCAATTACTTTGCAAGTATAATATATGAAATATTATTTCTTATGAGTATTTGTTGAATACTAGAAAATAAAACTTGATTATTAGATTCGATTTGGATTTTTAAGTATATATTGAACTTGATCCTATTCCTGCTTATTTTCCTCCGCGACTTTTATTTCTGAGGAATCGCCCTTTAACAAAGAAAGAAAGGGTGCACTTGCCATTTTTGGAGCCGAGTCAATGGACTTACACTATACTGAAAGGACACTGGCGGAAGAACGCGCGTGAATGAACACGAACTACCAAAACTCGCCGGGTCGAGCACGTCGAAGTTTATTTTTCCGTGAATTTTTCCCCGGGAAAAGAAAACTCGTCCGAAATGTAACGGACGTCGCCTTCGATCGTGGCCTTTATAACTGGCTCTTCGACGATTTCCGCGTCTGGGGCATGAAATATCGTATTTTCATGAATCTCGGCGAATTCCACATTTAAGTCTTTGTTGACTGAATAAAAATGTCGGTGTTTTCTCATCAAAGGTAAAAAGTCTCCTTTAATTAGTTTTTATAAAAGCTTTAAAGTACCTATCGTAATTATTTTCAAATGAGTTTGATAATTTTTGTAAATGTCTTAAAGCGCGCGTAGCGTTTGGTAAGCTTGTTATTCCTCGAATTCTAAGAGCGTAAATAAAATTAATATTTTTGATGTGATTATAAAGAGATTATATTCCAGATAAAATCGTGTAAAGAATGTCAGATGCGGCTCTTCATCGATCTCAGATCATGCAAATTTGTTCGGTTAACTCAGGTCTCAATTAAATCATTGAGAAAGGAAACGTGATCCTGTCAAAGATTTTTTCCTGCAGGCGAAGCCAAGGATAAAGAGCAAAAAAAAAGAGAAAAAGAGAGAGGAGGAAGGGTGGGAGAGAGGGAGGGAGGGAGGGAGAGAGAAGAGTTAACACGGAGCGGGCAATCGGCCAACGAAAAAGCGAATACCGGAAGTTCCGTACCAGACGAAATTCTCATTCAAATCGGCCGAGTAACTCGCTTCGTCGCGACCCCTATTTAAATTTCACGCAGTAGAAACGGAGATTCGAGCTAAGAGCGCGGAATTCTTGCTCGACAAGACGCCGAAGAAATTTGAGGATGAAGAGACGAGAAGAAAAATAGGTGGAGGAGCTAAAAGAGAGGAGAAGGCAAAATGGGCAACATGCCAATCCCCCTCCCCCTTCTTCCAACACCAAACCCCTCATCGATCGCCGGCGCATCTACACTCCCTTCCAGAAGCTACCGTTCGCTTCCACCATATAACTTCGTCACATCTTGCTTTATCTCGCTCCGACTTTGTTGTTCCAGCATTGCTTATCGTATATCGGTCATCTCTTCCTGTGCTCGCTTCTCCCTTGTTGCGTTATTATCGTGTCACACAAACTTGCGATTCTAGTTCTACACTAGTGTGTTGATCTTCACTTCTTCTCTTCGCTGCGTAACTATCATTAATTGTTTTGTCCCAACTTTCGTTCATCAGTGCGCTAATGTTATCCTCTTTTTTTTCTACTCTATCTTCCTCCTCGCCCTCGCACCCATTCTGCAATTGCATCTTTAGGCAACAGAACCTGGGACGGGCAACGTGCCAACATACATTGATATAATTAACACTGGCTACCCATTCCTTCCGTCTCTATCCTGCCGATCCTATTCTTTCGGCTCTTGGAAAATGGGAAGAACTGCTGAATAGGTCGGAGCTTTCCTCCTTTTCTTCTCCATTCTTTTTTTCATCGTCGTTCTTCTTTCTATTTTACTTGCTTCTCAGTAGTTTGCTGCGACTTGCATGGCGAGAATTATGTCTCGCCACAGAAAGTACTAATTTCTTTCGCAGTAACTAACGAACAAAGCGAGGGAAGGAGGAAGAGAAAAAGAGAGAGAGAGGGGAGGGGGAGAGAGAGAGAGAGAGGCCTCGCTGCATGTGCATTAGCCCTTTTTTTCTCTGCGTGAGTCATAATGTGCAACGCTCGCTATGACGTTGCAATTATGCAACCGCAACTCGGAGGCGTGTTTTAATTATACATATAATGCGGTATCACGATGAAACAGTAATGTTATATCGTGAATTTTAACACCGTCCAGCCATGCGTGTCGCTTGTTCTTTCTATTCTCGATTTGTATTTCGTTATTCATGAATATTCGCGAACATCGGTGTGAATTAAACATCTGGTTGAAGGTGGTTGACAATATAAAAAAGATACGCGCTTCGCGTCGAAATTTTTCACAGATATAACAAAACGTTGCGAGCATCACAATTTCATATATTGAAAATTTTCTCTTTTTCTTTGCCATCGTATTATATTATATCTATAAAATGATGACAAAATTATATATTGTTATTAAAGATTCGTTATTTGATTATTTCATTTATCTCCTCCGGTTATTTCGTTCGAAAAATATTAATAAAAAAAAACGTAAAAATGTAAATTGTAAAATATTAAGATGTCCATCATTTTTTCTATTAACACTCGAGGGGCAGTGTCAGACAACTCTCTCTCTCTCTTTCTCTAAAAATTTTTTGATAAAATTTATAAAGATTACGTCGTTATAATATCATACAATCCAATTTTTTACGATTCGGTGAGTGGAACTTGCTTACGCTTTTCTTATTGTTCTCTATCCACTTTCGTATTACACGCGATATTCACGGCATGATAAATCAAGGCAAAGATTGTATCTCGCCGGTTGTCTCAAATAGAATTTTGAAGAATGCAATAAAATTCCGGCTTTCATACGAGAGATACGTTGTTGGATAGAATAATCAACGTACTGGCATGATTTCGTTTACTGTGCGCGTTTACTGCGGTTTCTGCATCCGCGAATTGTCGGAAAGAAAGTGGGATATATTTACAAACTCGTATTTTAAGATAAGAAGATAGGGAGCAAAGCGACGAAATCATATTTGGCTCTTTCCGACGGAAACAATAACGTAACTGTTGAGCTTAGTGGCAGTACTTTATGCTATGTTAACATTTTTGTCGGTTATTACAGAGATATTGTTTGCGAATAGTCAACTGCATGGTTGATGAAATCTGAAATATTTCATATAATTGAAAAACGCAATTGCATCAATTTCTCGTAGTCGATGAATAGGTAATATTTTTTTTGAAGTTAACGTAGTATATTCATAAAACATTGCCAATTAAATTTATCAATTAATTATTTTATTAATTAAATAATTTGTAAAAAAGCTGAAGACTTAAACAAATTACAAAAAGAAAATTAATATATATATGTATATTTAAAAAAAAAAAAAAACGGGGCGATGAGTGGCTTAGAGCGTTAAGTCGCGGGCTGACAAGTGCCACGTTCCAGGTTCGATTCCGCTCGGATCTCATCCCACCATATACCTCTTTATAGAAGAGAAGGAGAAATGATAGAGAAGGAAAGAAGGATAAAAAGGAGGGGAATAGGGAGGAGACAAAAAGAGGGTTAGGAGCAAGGGAGAAGAGCGAAAAGAGAAAAGATAGGAAAGCTATGTGTGTTTAGAAGTGTTAAAGATAAGAGCATAATGATGAAGGAGGAAAGGGAGCGTGAGGAGCAAAAAGGGGAAGAGCAAGAGAGAGGGAAAAGGAAAGCGGTGTAGTAAAGCGTTGTGTAAAGCGTTAGGTTAGGTGTAGGAGCGTTAGTTGTAAGAGCGCAAATGTAAGAAAATGAAATATGTTTGGAAATTTGTATAAAAGTGTAAGAGTATAAAATTGCAACTCCATTGGGGAGTCAATAAAGACATACATACATACATGTATATTAAAAAGAAATTTCCTGCAGTTCGGAAGAAATTATTTAACTAACAGTAAAATTCCGGACTGTCAAGAAAAAAAAAGGTACGAATGCTCGATCGATCTAACTGGGCCATGTTTTGCTATTTGGATTTTTAACAAGAGCGTGCGAAGAGCCCGATAGGGAAAGGATTGATGAGTGGCTCAGGCAACTGCTCTTCCACTTGCCTTCCTTCTCGCGTTTTATCTCTCTCTCTTTCTCTTTCACTCAAACGTGCGGCACTCTAAACGCTAAACCAGTTGACCCTTGCACCAAGTATCTATGAATCATGGGCAAAGTCTGTCGGATAGCTCTTCGTTTCAATGAGCGTAGAATGGGGTAGTACACGAGAAAGGGAGATTGAATTTGTAGCTCCAAAATTAGAAAATAGATCTTAGGACCAGCTAAAAAAACTCACCTCTCACATTCACTGATATCTTGAGAATCTAAATCGATTAATTTGTTTACGCGTAGATTGAAAATTTTATTAAATCTATATAGAAGTCAATGAATCAGTCATATAATATTAAAATATACGAAAAAATTTCATAAATATACTTGTTTCTAACTTAAAGGAATAACTATGTATGTGTGTGTGTTTTATATTTTATAAAAATTTATTTTATCATATAAATATACAGCATAAATTATATATTGCGTACTATATATTTGCGTAATAGTCAATTTATAAAAATACTTCAAATTTCATGTGAATGCTTTTACTTAAACAATATTTTTGAAATAAAGAATATTTTATCTTCCATTATTTACTCAAGATAAATGGTGATTATTCAAATTTTCCACGTTTATCTGCGAATCTGTTTAACTTTAAACTGTACATGTCTTGACAACTAACTAATTATCATATCGCGCATTCAACACGACTTAAACTGATGAGATGCTAAAGTTTTGGAATGACAAAGTTGTGAACAGCACATATACACACAACACAATTATAGAATTATACAAAAAAATATTGTACCAAATTTATTTTTAAAAATCAGTTTTTTTGCAATTAGCTTAATCTTGTTTTACAATTAAAGCTATGATTAAACTTGAACTTTTATGAATCCATCAAACTACTAATTCTATTTAAATTTTTCCTTTATATCACATATTTATATTTAAATATATTCATTTAAAGAAAATTAAAATTATACAAGGTATCTCTAAAGTCTGACCCATCCTTCTAGATCTCGGAAACGGCTTTAAATATGGAAAAATGTTTCAGACAAAAGTCGTATGGTTTCGAGGGGGACATAAGGTGGTGTCATTAATTTGACCTTGAATAGTTGCGTGAAGGTCACCTGAAGATCACGTGGAGGTCACCTTCGATTTTTTAAATCGAACTGCCAACAGATCAATTAGTATAAAGAAAAAAACAAATAATTGTTTTAAAAAATACGTTGTAAATAATTACATATTTTTTCTTAAAAACAATTATTTTTTTTATACTAATTGATTTGTCTTATTATTTTATACATAAAAGTATTACGGTCGAATTATCGAAAACTAAATATTTTACGAGATATTTTAATTTTTATATCAAAATTTGTCAGATTAAAATATAAAATAACTCAAAAAGTACTTAATAAAAAAATACTTTACTATAATGTTTTGAAGAGCTCTCGAGATAAGCTACAAGAATATGCAGTAAAAAATAGGCAGTTCTATTTAAAAAGTTGAAGATGACCTTCACGTGACCCTCACGCAATTATTCAAGGTTAAATTAATGACACCACCTTATGTCCCTCTCGAGACCATACAACGTTTGTCTGAAACATTTTTCTATATTTAAAGCCGTTTCCGAGATTTAGGAGTGGGGTCAGACTTTAGAGATACCCTGTATATTGTAGATAGAAAAATTAAAATTTTTGCAAGAAACACAATCTCATACATTTTCTTTACATTTTTCCGCAATGCCCCAGATATTCTTTTTTTATAAAAATAGAATTATTTAAACAATTAATAATTTAAATTTTTTTAATAATTTAATAATTAAATATTTTAAATTTAAATAATTAATTTAAAAAATGTAATTATTTAAAAAAAGATTATAAAAAATTATGTATTGTAAAAAATTAATACGGCATTGTTCGAGACCGTTATTTGATTTGAGAATTAATACATCAAAATTGTATTGTCCCGACATGAAGTGCCCTAGGATGTTTAGTTCCATCAAGAAGCACGTGTTCTCATTTGCGGAATGACGGCGCACACTGACAGAGAAACAGTTGAGAGCGTTAAGGGTGACGGCAATGCACGATTGGAAGTGTCACTTTGTGCCAGTCGGTCGTTTAATTCGACAAGTGAGATAACTCGTAAAGGGATGACTCTGCGTAAAAAGAAAGTGCCACTACAATTGTATCCAATTTTATTGGTCGACTCGCTATAATCCAAATGTTGTTTTAATTTAATTTCTTTAAATAAAGCTAATATATATGAGAATAGTGAAAGGATTAATTCTATATTCTAGTAAAATATTGTAACTATTGTAATTTAGAAGACAATAAATATATAAATTACTTGTATTTTTAAATAAATATAAACTATTTTTATAAATATATTAACATATTAAAATTTTTTTATCGATATATTTTTAGTTCAACGATTAGTTGTAATTGTTAAACAATTAAACAATTAAACATATTAAGTTTGTCGCGATTTCATTAAAAATCTTTTTTATAGCTCAACAAATTGTACACTTTAATCTTTCCAAATATTTTCTTTTCTTCTTGTGTGTTTGTGTATGTTTGTGTATATATAAATAATTTTAGAGAAATTTATATATTTAGAGTTTTAATTTGATTCATAAACAATTTTATTTTTATAAAACAAAATATCTTATATTTAATATTCTAATATATTTTTTCCAAAGTGAATGCTACGAAACCAATTATTTAAGAAAGGATATTATTTCAAAATTGACTAGACAATATTTTTATCAACGTGAAAAGATAAAGTTCAAGAGCAAAATTTTACGAATAAAGTTCTTTGAAGCAAACTGCGATACCATATCTAGATCTATAAATTAAAAATAAAATATTTTCCATTAATAGATGTAAACACATATTCATTTATTATAAGACACTTTTTGAAATGAGTAATTTAATTTTCGTGTTCATCGAGCTAAGGAGTCGAAGCCATTCGAGGAAGACGTCGCAATCCGGGAGACTCTAACGGGAGGATCCGTGTTACGAGGTTGACTCCGGAAGAACGGTCATTTAATCCGGAGATGAGACGGAGAAAGAAGTGGTTGGGCGAACGTTTAATTCGGCAAGAAGCCATTGACGCGAACACGGCCGAGTAATTGTCGAAAGCGAGAATTGGCCAGGCGACGATCCATCTCATTCTCATCTCGTGTCGAGCCCTCCCCCCCAACCTCTCTCGCTCTTTCTCTCTGTTAATATTAGCTCTTAGAATTAATTATCGCCGCTAACGATCTGTGCTCGTCTAATTCTCGGTTTCGTTCGTCCTGATTGCCTTTAGCAACTATACATTCCGTCGAAAAAAAATCTTAGTTCTATTGGATGATTGCATAAGTTCGTGCCCAATTTAAATACTGTATAAACTTCAATAGATTATATTTTAGAGATAACACTTTTATTAATCAATTATATAGTCTTCATTCTTTTCTACAATGGTTTTCCAACGATCTATAAGCTTGTCGATCCCATTTTTGAAGAAAGAACTTGGTTTTTCTTGAAAAAAGTTTGTAAGGTGGTTTTCGACAGCTTCCTCGGAATTGAGATTCTTGCCATTTAAACTATTCTGCAAAGACCGGAACAGATAAAAATCTGAAGACGCAATATCTGGAGAATACGGCGGGTGCTGCAGAATTTCCCATTGCAACTCCTGCAGTTTTCGCAGCGTCTGTTGAGCGACGTGTGGCCTAGCATTGTCGTGGTGGAAGATGCGGCACCCACGTATCAAGCTTGGAAATGTATCCAAGCTTTTTTAAATGACGAAAAGCGGTTGAATTATCGATGTTCAACCTCTCAGCAATATCCTCAGTTGTAATCCTTGGGTTTCTTTCCACTAAGGCATGCACAATGTCATCATCAATGCCAGAAGGCCGTCCAGAGCGGGGTTGATTCTCCATGTTGAAATCACCATTACGAAATCTGCCAAACCACTTTTTGACTGTTCGAAGAGCAGGAGCGCGGTCCAAATAAACGCTTTGAATATTTTTTTGTGCAATCCCAACACTCACGCCTTTCCGAAATTCATATAGCATTACATGCCGCAAATGCACCTTTTCGTTCTCCATTTTTAATGATTTTTCTTATGCACAAATGGACTTATCTGAACAATATCTGACGCTAAATTGACATAAGACAACGTCATCTATTCGGTGTAAGCAACAATTACCACACGAAAACAATAGAACTTCGTCATGCAGTAACTTAATGCCATCTATGAAAATCGGGCACGAACTTATGCAATCATCCAATATTATCACCAAACGTCTCTAATTGCAATGATAAGTATATTAGAGAAAAAATATATTTAATGTAATCTTGATTACTGATATGTTAAAATGAGAAAAACAAATATTTAAATATATTATTATATGTATACAGGGTGTAACAGGGCGCCTGTATCAGGTGTTTTTTTTTTTAAACGGTTTGTCGTAGCAGGTTGGGGAAAAAATTTTTATAGTAAAAGCTATAGTGAAGAATCAAATTATGACACTCGCGTTTTCTGGAAAAGCGGTGAAATTGGAAAAACGGATATGAAATTCATTTTTTAAATGGGAAGAGAGGTCGAGTGAGGTATCATTGAATAGAATCTTTAAAAAGAAACAACTTTTGTAGGAAAAAATTTTTAATTTGTCCAATCAATTACAAGAAAAATGCAAATAATTAATTTTCTTAATACATTGTGTATATATATATATACAGGGTGTCCCCAATTTAAATGGCAAAACTTCAGGAGGGTGTAGGGGATCGAAAAGCTAAGACAGAAAGTCTTTTGAAGGTTTGCTCGTTTTTGCTCCATTTTGGAGAAAATCACGAAAAAAGAAACAAAACAAGTTTCCGCTTTTTTACTTATTTATTTATATTTTATTTATGTTATCATCTATTTAATTCAGACATTGTTCAAAATGTTGCTCTCTTGCAGCAATGTAAGCATTACATCTAGCACTGACCTCATTAATTGCAGCTAGACATTGTTCTAGTGATATTTTAGTACACTGCATCTATGATTCGGTCTCTTAATTGGTCTCTTGAATTGATTGGCACCGTAAAGGATAACATCAAGTGTTTACATATGTAAGGAACCTTGAAGCAGAAAGTTTATTCGGTGCCAATCAACTCAAGAGAACAACTGATAATGAGAGATTGGATTTTTGCGATTTTCTCTAAAATGGAGCAAAAACGAACAATCTTTTAAAAGTTTTTCGGTCCCCTACACGCTCTTGAAGTTTTGCCATTTAAATTGGGGACACCCTGTATATATATATATATATATATAATAAAAATAAAAGAAAAATATATAATAGATTTCAATTAAAATGCAATTATATGGTTAATTGTTTGAAATATTAAAATTGAATTAAAAATTGAGATTAAATGACAATGAAACGGCAGAATATCCTGAATATATTCTATATTTTATATATATAAACTATATAATTTAATATTAAAAAATTTTTTATCATACATTTCTCCTTTTCTTTCGTATCAAAGTAAATAAAATTCTGCAAGAATATGATCTTTGTAGGAAGATGTATTAATTGCATGGAGTTCGACTAATCTTCTTTAAGATCAATTCTATTGGAGAAGATATCGGCAGATGCACGTAGCTATCTATCGAGTTATCGCCCTGGATTAATATGTGCTTAGCGACGATATTCTCGATCTTATAGTTGGAGAGAGAGAGAAAGAGAGAGAGAGAGAGAGAGAGAGAGAGAGAGAAAGAGAGAGAGAGAGAGAGAGAGAGAGAGATAGGCGAAGTTAATACCTCGGGGGATGTACGCGGTATATATCCTAAGATTTTATTCAAGAGGTTACTGGTCCCTGTTGTCTTCCGGTCGAGACGTCGCCGCAAACGAGCAACGACCAACCAGCCAGAACTCCTGCCGGGTTTGCAAAGTCCCACGTACATACACAACTACCGCCACTCGCTCTATATATTTTGCACGAGAATAAATAAGTAATCATTTGTACATAAAGGCGAGAGAACCAAAAATTCACATAAAAATCTTTGCAATGTAAAATAATTGATAAATAAAAGAGACGCGAGTAGATTATAAAGATTTAATAATAATTTAAATTTATTAATCTTTTATATAGTAAGAAAAAGTAGAAATTCTTATTAAGCTTTTTTGATTTTGTTAGAATAAAAATTATAAGATAATTTGATAGATATCAAGATAAATAGATAGAATCGTTCCTTTCTTCAGTTTTTAACAAACGAATATTTGCTAAATTATCTCCATTCTGACTTCAGAGGATGTCTTTTTTCCTACGTCTACAATGTGGATCGACATAATCGAGAATCACGCGACCAACTAATTTTATAAATCATGAAGAGATGGGACAGTTTAAGGATCTAAGAAATGCGGGAGATACGCGAGAGTTAAGATTTTATTCATTACCTTCCCCGGGCGACTTCCGGCGCTCACCGCCAACAAGCAAGAATACGTGCCAGTAACCATGAGTCTTCCATTTCCCCGAGCAAACCGCCGCCGTCATCTCCGGAGGGGTTTGGGTCGGGACGGCACCAGGGACGGACAAGATGCGATGCGGAGAGATCGAGCGAGATAGTAGAAGCGCCTAACCGGAGACCAGTAACCACTAAACTAGGCGTCTAATAGCTCCTCTCGTCCACCCACGAACAATAGCCCATGGTAAGCGCCATCAGCTCCCTACGACTCCGCCAGGAATAATACCGTACTCCGCGGACACTGGGTACACGTACGGCATCGCGCATAAATTTTCGCTCGCACCTTCCCTCCCCTCTTTCTCCACCCATCCTTTCCCGCTCGTCGAAATGCAATTCAGTTTTCGGCGAGCCCTTAGATTACTAAGTTTTGTGATTTGTCACACAAAATAAATAAAAAAGTGCGCTCAATAAAAAGAAATTGTTTTTAATAAAAAAAAAATTATTTATTTAAATACTTGTAAAGAGGAATTAGGTATTTCAATCAAACAGCAAATATATTTGAATTGGTAAAATATAAATCAAAATTAAAGTATGCTTCTATTTGCAAATAAAACAGAAAAATTTGTTTCCAATCTTTATTATTCTAAATTACTTCCTCTAAAACAACATTTTTTAATATTTGGCTGTTTGTTTTAAAAATACAATGTTTTTTTTTATTTTAATAAATAAATTTTTATCTTCAAATATCCTTTTATATTAAACTCCTAAATAATATATTTTAAAAATTATAATTTTTATTACATGTAACTAATAATTTATTTAATATAACAAAACAAATTTCTGGAAATAAAGTGTATTTATATATTAAGTATAAAAAATCAAAATTAACGAAATGTATATATTTGATTTGAACAAAATTTTATTTTGAGTATATATATTCTCGAATTCTTGTCTCTAATCTCTCTCTCTTTTTAAAATAGTGTATTTTTTAAAATATTATACTTTCTAATTTAATAAATGTGTTATTCTGTCACTAATACTATAAACAAAAAATTGTAAACAAAGAGAAACAAATAATTAAGAAAATTAGAAGATACAATTAAAAATAATCAGAAAAAAAGAAATACATATATTTTCCTCAATTAAATTTATTTAAAAGAGAGAGAGAGAGAGAGTAAGAACGTATCAAAAGAATTTTTTCAATTATTTTTATTATTTAAACTCTTTGTCAAGCGCGGGTCTCGTAATGAGAACGATCGGACGGTCTAAAAGAAAAATGATTTTAACGAGTTGTGACGAATGAAAAATCAATGCTTCTTATATGACACATTCCGTATATGAGATAACCGGCCATATTTCATCGTGTGTCACGTAGTCGCTTTAAACGGTTTTCGAAATATCGCAGGACGCTTCCTGAATATATGGAGCATGTATGCGCGGACACGGATGCGCTATCTGCTCAATAGTTTGAATGCATTATATTTCTGTTGAAGGAATATCGAGCTTTTCCCTCGATTCTGTAGAAACTGAATATTTTATTTCAGATCACTGCGTTTGTATACGTTGATAATATTTTGCTGCGGAATGATTTACTCGTGAATATCAAATATATTAATATTGATGGTACGTTAATTATGTCAATTTCCAATATAATTATTTTACTTCTCATCTCACGTCTTGTCGCGAATAAAATATTAATGTCGATCAAATGAAGTCTCGCAAACGGGCATAAATATTGCGTCAAATATCAAGATGAATACCAAGCATCGTCTCAATCCCGAGGCGAATAACGCATAATCACGCCAATTACTAATGTCAATTTGCTATAATCACGGAACGCTTGTCGCAGATAGTAAGATGCCGCGATATACGTATACAATAATGTTTACGTCAATTAGCGATACGTCACTGTGCATAATTGATGTGCACGTATATAAGGAAATAATATCGAGCCAATAAAGCTCAGGTTGCAATATTCACTGTTAAATGGCTCGCTAAATAGCGGTATATGGATATCACAAACATCGTCTCTCGGTGTGCCGGTAACAATAACGTATAATCACGCCAATTCGCGGTGTTAATTTCTGTCGTAATTCGCGAAACAACATTCGTCGCGCTATATACTTGGCGAAGGCGTACTTTGACGTCGGGAATGAGAGAAGCGCGACTCCTTCGCAGGTACGTTGTTCCTGACTGCTGGCGCACACTTTGACACGTGTCTCTATTCGCAGTTAGTAAATACTAACTAGTTAACTAACCACGTCTCGCAACTTGGCTCGTACTCTTTCTCTCTCTCTCTCTCTGCGTCTTTGAAACACATGTGTATTCCTTGGCTCGGTACTTGCTGCACGTGTCCTACACCAATCAGGCGAATTCGTCGTTTCGAACCAAGTCGTCGAGCAAATAAAGCACGTCAAGAATCAAGAAGTATTCTCTCGACGTATGTATGTATTTTATATGATATAAAACACATCGGATTTTTATGTAACTGCATATTTTTTGAGAAAGCAGATTGGAAAGTAAGATCAAAATAAAAATTCTTATTTCATCTGAGTACTTTATAAAAAAAAAATTATTATCACATATAAAAGTAACAAGTAAAACTATAAATAAAACTATAAATTTTGCCGACCGTTAGTAATCTTTAGTGAACCTTAAACTATAAGGAAATAAAGTTGGTTGCTGAAAAAAAAAAGTTTGGTTACTAAGAATAACAAGATTTTGTGGAGAAGTCCAAATACCCGGTTTTGTCTTACAGGTAGAGTCAAACCGAGTGCTCATTTGAAAATATACAAAATGTCGTGCAATTACAAAATCTAAATTTATTTTAATCAAAATACAATATAAAAATGTATTCTATATTGACAAGAATCACAAATAAAGATATCCTCTTGTTCGACATTGCTGCAGAACTTTCTTATCTAGCTTTTTAACTTTAGGGATCTCAAAAAGCTTTTTTTTAATGGTTTCTTTTTCTGAGCGTTACTTTTCGTTTTGTAACTGTTTTTTGTAGGGACACAAAGTCAGGATAACATTCATTCTTCCTCTTTTCATTATATGTGTAAGTATCCGGTTTTGCCCCAATGCAAGGAAAGTAACAAATACGGCGATTGTATATTCCGGCGTACAAAGTACTGATCAAAACTAAAATGATACACTCTTTAAACTTCTATTAAAAAAGAAATATCGTGTGCACAGGGGCACGGAGTTTGTTTTAAAATAATGATGGCGCCAATCTACAACTAATAACACAAGTTAGCCATAGATAGCAACGAAAACGAAAACGATGCGTGATATATAAGTTAACCCGAACATTTACCGATGGCTCGAATTTTTTAGAATCCTGCGCATTCCGTAAATCATTTAGTATCATTTAATATTTTCCAAATTCAGCGAATCCAGATACTCGACTACATCCTTGGCACATTCCTCCATTAAATATACCATTTTCTTTAATTTGTCGGACGTAAAGAACGGTGTCATTTTCAATCTTAGCATCCTCCGCACTGGATTTTTTATAAAAAAGAGATTTGCATAACCTAGACGATCATTCTTATTCAGAAATATCTGTCCGAGAAATAATTAAAGTCCTTCACAAAGACGTTCTTGCCTTTTTGATCGCAAATCAATAAGAAAGGCTTGTTAAAAACAAAGAAACCTACGTAAGGTTGCTCCTTCGCTTGATCATAGAACTTCTGTAATAAATATCCCGATAATTTTTTCCTAATTGTAAGAATACATTCCGTATAATTGCCTAAGGATGCGAATCCATGCGATGGAATAGCGTAACGCGGAAAAGGAGCGGAACCAATCACGAGCGTTCCGCAGTTTTCGCAATGTGGATTCCAAGTCCCTAGATCCCTATAGAGCGTACGAGCGCACCGCGACCGCAGACCAATGCGCAACCAATTACGAGTCATTATTTCAAAAGCGTTAAAACCGCGTTGAAATTTATTTAACTTATTTAACATTTTTAATTAATATTTCCAAGAAGAACGCATTTATTTCAATATTTATGTATATAATAATAAAAAACGACCAATAAAAACGATATTTAAGAGTCATTTTAGAGACATTCTGCTCGTTTTGCTTGCGCTCATTCCGCATGTTTAATTGTTGTTTAATTACAATGTATCTTTTTACATACAGGGTATCTCTAAAGTCTGATCCCAACCGTAGATCTCGGAACAGCTTTAAATATGGAAAAATGTTTCTGACAAAAGTTGTATGGTTTCGAGGGGGACATAAGGTGGTGTTAATTTGACCTTGAATAGTTGCGTGAAGGTCACCTTCAATTTTTTAAATGGAGCTATCTGGGGACTTGAAATTTACGTAACAAAAATGACGAAACTGTATATATATACACATATACTTTGTTAAATTGGCAGCGTAGATACATGGTCAGTACAGAAACAGAGATACATTATTAATTATTACAAGTTATTACTCATTTTCGAGAAATAAAGAAAAATTTTGAAGTTAACTTTTACTACCATGCGTATGTGTATAGATGTGTACGTACATTACGCGATCTGCAAAACCTATTTCGCTAAGAAGTACTGAAGACGGAACGAAACTGCAGGACGCTTGTGATTGGTTCCGCTCTCGTTCCGCGTTACGCTATTCCGCTGCATGGGTTCGCACCCTAAGAAAGATATTGGTGATAATTCCGCCGCGCTTTTTCCAATATTTGAACTTGAGCGTCATGTAAAGATAAGCGACTATAACGAGAATTATTAGAACTATCATACCATCCAGGTTCCAGTGAGGTATTATAAACGTCATTTTACAATTTGTATCTCTGTAAAAATATTCATCTTATATCTATTTGAAAAATAGTGTATATCAATAAATATATTTAGCAATTTTTTTTTTAATAAAACGAAATAATTCTACAGGTCATTGCATGAAATTATATGGGAAAATATCTACGAGTAACAAATGATTGCTAGAAGAGAATAGAAACTCTCACATTTTTAGGTTGAGCAAAAAATTTAGTTATGTTAATATATTTTATTTCTGTCAAAATATATGACAAAGATATAAATATGATAAATGACTTAGATTTCTCAGATAAATGGCACAACATAGCGTTTTTGATCTTATACTATAATTACACTTATCACTTTATTAACACATTATTACACAGACAATAATTCTTCATTAAATGTAGGTCCAATGTGAAAGATTTCATTAGCTATTTACGTTCTACTGATTGTCTCGGGTACACGCACTACAGGTTGGCAAGCTTTCTAAGGTTCATTTCTTCACACGTCACACTAGGAAAAGATTGCACTATAAGAAAATATAGCTTATTATTATTTGTACAAAATTTGTATCATAACGATAATATAATGATAATATAATTTAAAAATTTAGCCCCAAAGTCTTTCCACTCTGACTATAAATAACATAAGGATGTAATAAATTTTTAATCATTATCAATAAAATACCTTAAATTAATTTTATAAATAAAATGAATAAATATTATGAATTAATTTTATAAATAAAACAATTAATCCAACATCTAGGTATAATAGTACTTGTGACACATATGCGCTTTTGACTTTATCATAACTATTTTCAGATTTATTATTTTTTTTTTCATATTTAGTAAAATTTATTATTCTCTTTCTTTCTCTTTTTTATGTAATTAATTTAATAAAATTAACATGTTTTAACAAATTTACATTATTGTTAAAATTAAGACAAAACGTTAAAAATTTGATAAGTTGCTGGGCGATCGCGCGCGATAGCACAGCATTGTCGTAGGAAGCATTCCTGGCGATTGAAGGATATGAAATTTCGTGCTTTCAATGAACTCTATACTGCGCCCTCTCATATAAGCTTGGCATAAACGTGCGGGATGACAAAGAGGGTATTGTGTGATCCTTTGTTTCTTTTCTTCTTAGCTCTTGCACTTGTATGTGTATATAGTCGACACTACTACCACTATAGACTTCTGACGGTGATTCTATTACTAAAAAAGAAGGCTTACAACAAAAAGAGACAAAAGGTCACACAATGCCTTCTTTGTCATCCCGCATCTTGAGTAGCACGGCGCTTTCCATATATATAGATTCAATACGTGCCCCTCAGAGTAAAGAATAACAGAAATAAGAGCATTTGGGATTAAGCGGACGCTCAAGATGGTCGCTCAGGGACGAATCGCAGCATGGCAGAGATACTGGAAGTATTTCAAAGGCCTGGCAATGCACTATGATTTTACAATTAACACATTAATAATATTTTTTAGCCTAATATTGGTTCTTCCTCTCACTTATTTAGAATTGGTGATCGTGCGCAAAATGAATGCAGACTGGAACAAGTAAGGCAACAAATGGTTGTACACGGCTCTGAAAAACGTCAAAGTGGACGCTTAAGATGACTGCGATGATGTACTACCGTTGGCGATAAGTCTACTCACACTACCGATATGCTCACTCCTGTTATTGGCTGCGTTCAACAGAAAAAGCAGCTTTGCAACTATTGTAAAATTTTTTAATATGATTGGTTCTTGCCCTTAGTTCCTGCCGGATCTAAATATATAAACCAATATTAAAGAATTTTACAACAGTTGCAAAGCTGCTTTTTCTGCTGAACGCAGCCATTCTTTATTCTGAGGCGTGCCCCTTACGTTCTCTCTCACGTGGTGTAGTGGTAGTGTAGTGTGTGTAGCATAGCGTTCTCTTTCGCTATGATATACGCGAGCCGAGAGAATGCAAGGAGCACTATGATCTCTACTCCTTAACACTCGGCACAGATATATTATGTCTATGATCTAATCTAACTTGACAACTCAACGAAACAGTATCTATACAGGGTGTCCCAAAATTCGCGGATCACCCGTCATGTGCAGGTAGAGCTGATAAAACCAAGAAGAAAAGTCCTTTACCATTTTTTTCTATAACACTTAATAAAAGAGTTATTATTGAGTAAAGTTTGGCCAATCAGCGTCGATCTTTAGCCGGATGCACGTCAGTGAACCGCGCGCCTGATGGCGTGCACTTCACAGCGCGCGGTTCACTGATGTGCATCCGGCTAAAGATCGACGCTGAAACTTTACTCAATAATAACTCTTTTATTAAGCGTTATAGAAAAAAATGGTAAAGGACTTTTCTTCTCGATTTCATCTGCTCTACCTGCACATGACGGATAATCCGCGAATTATGGGACACCCTGTATATACAGTTAGCCGACAGAAATTACTAAATATGATTATTTTTTACTTTTCGGAGTATATTTCATTTGTAAATCGTTTGTGATTGATTGTCTGTTTTTAACGTTTGTGACAAATCAGATTTTTTGTAATTAACAATTTTATGGCATTTTGAACGCAATTACTACGATTATAAAAGTTTATAATACTCAAAATAAGTATTTTGAGTTATTAAAAAATTTATCAATTCACAAACGTAACATTGGTATATTTGTAAATAACAGACGATTTCTTGTCGATTACAGTTATCAGTTATCTCATAAAATCTGTTTATTATTAAAAAGTATCGGCTGACATCATGACTAAATTAAAATTGTTAATTACAAAAAACCTAATTTATTACAAAGATTAAAAACAGACTCATAATCAATCACAAATGATTTATAAACAAAATAAACTCAGAAAAGTTAAAAATAATTATATTTAATATTTTCTGCCGGCTAGCTTTATGTAAGTAAAATCAGGCGCCCTATTTCATGTCAGGTCACTAAAATATGAAGTCTGACCTAAAACCAGCTCGGGTCGACTACTAAATATTTACAGCAGACGGCTTAAATAAGTTATTCGAATTTAAGATATAAACTGTGGCCTAAATACTGAGTGTAAGATCGGATCTACAATAGATGTAATAAATCTTTAGGCTTTAGAATTATATCGGTCGAAAGTTTTAAGTCGTAAACTTTGAAAAATGGGATCTGGCCAGCTCGCTTAAAGATTATAGCTTCAGACAGCGTGGGAAATATTTTTGACCGAAAATTATGTCATATTTTAGAGTTTATAAAGAGCAGATAGCTAAAGATTTACTATACCTATTGTAGACTCGGCCTAGATGTGACCAGGTAGTTCTAATTAGGGATTAGCTGTACATGCATGTGTTCTTTTACGCATGCGAGGCAATGAGGATACTGCAACGTTTATGTATGCATGCATTTTAAGATTTGCCTGTTAAGATTAAAAGAACTCATCCTATATCAATAAGATAAGATTTTTGTATGTTTAAATGTTGTTTAATTACAATGTATCTTTTTACATACAGGGGGTATCTCTAAAGTCTGACCCCACTCCTAAATCTCGGAAACGGCTTTAAATATAGAAAAATGTTTCAGACAAAAGTTGTATGGTCTCGAGAGGGACATAAGGTGGTGTCATTAATTTAACCTTGAATAATTGCGTGAGGGTCACGTGAAGGTCATCTTCAATTTTTTAAATAGAACTGCCTATTTTTTACTGCATATACTTGTAGCTTATCTCGAGAGCTCTTCAAAACATTATAATAAAGTATTTTTTTTTTAAGTACTTTTTGAGTTATTTTAAATTTTAATCTGACAAATTTTGATATAAAAATTAAAATATCTTGTAAAATATTTAGTTTTCGACAATCTAATACTTTTATGTATAGAATAATGAAACAAATTAATTAGTGTAAAGAAAAAAAACAAATAATTGTTAAAAAAATACATTGTAAATAATTACTTACTTTTTCTTAAGTTTACGTTAATATTTATATAGAGATTTTGATTTTGATTCGAATTTTTAATTTAACGGTTAATGTATAAAGGATTAATAAATATTGTACATACATACATACTTACTTTTTCTTAAAAACAATTATTTTTTTTATACTAATTGATTTGTCTCATTTTTCTGAATTTAAAGGTATTACGGTAGAATTATCAAAAACTAAATATTTTACAAGATATTTTAATTTTTATATCAAAATATATCAGATTAAAATATAAAATAACTTAAAAAGTACTTAATAGAAAAACACTTTATTATAGTATCTTGAAAAGCTCTCAAGATAAGCTACAAGAATATGTAATAAAAAGTGGGCAGTTCCATTTAAAAAATTGAAGATGACCTTTGCGTGATGTTGACGCAACTATTCAAGGTTAAATTAATGGCACCACTTTATGTCCCCTTTGAAACTATATAACTTTTGTCTGAAACATTTTTCTATATTTATAGCCGTTTCCGAGATGGGGTGGTGTCAGATTTTAGGGATACCCTGTATATTGTATGTATACATATATTTTATTTTTCAATACATCCTAAACAAATTTTTAAATACTTTACATGGTAACAGCCAGTAACAGTGCCTCTTTTTCTTATACGAGATAGTTTATTGATACATGTATTTCTGCACATGCGCGTAAAACGGGTTCGGAACATTGCATTTCATTGCAACGGCAATGATTTGCTGCTGGATGCTGGATCGCGATGCGGCTCTTGTTCTTTTCCGCCACGAAATCTGATGTGGAGCGCATGTGTTATTTTTGACATTTCTAATGATCATACAACACAAAAGTAATTATTTTTTGAAAATTCTATAGAGGTCAAAAAATGCTCTTACCGTATTGACTCTTCCTTTCAAAATAATTATGTTAATTGTATTAATATAAGTAAAATAATAAGGAAATACTTAAATAATATATTATTTATTCAGTTTTAGAGATAAATAACATTCATGTAGTAACATAGATAAATATTGTTAATACAAAAGGCAGTTTTTTATAAAAACATGTTTTGACATATATTTTGCATATACATATAATACATATTATTTTACATCAGTGCTCGGATTTATTTGCACATTTCAGCCCGATTCCATGGCTCACGCCTATTGCCCCCACTCACCGCTCGTACGTTAACGACGAATCGCCAGATACGCATAACTAAATAGCGCGACGCTTTGCCTCAGGAGCGTCCGTATATAAGAATGCCCAAATATAATAATAAGACAATACTTTTTTATAATTAAATTTATTAAATTATTTCTTTTTTTCGATATTTTATATCAATGAAATATAAAATATTGTAGAAAAACTTTTAATTTTGAGAATTTTTGCGGTGCATTTAGAAAAGTATTGTCTTATTATATTTGGGCATTTTTACATATGAACGCTCCTGAAATAAAACGTCGCGCTCCTTAGTTATGCGTATCTGGCGACTCGTTGCTAACGCACAGGGAATGGGGGGCAATAGGCGCCGTGAGCCACGGAATCGGGCCAAAATGTACAAGTAAATCCGAGCACTGTTTTACATATATTTCTCACAGAAAATGCATATTGGTATATGTTGCAGTCTAAATATGTTGGATATTATAAATAATCTAAATCTTAGTTATTAATTATTCTTGGTAAAAGTGCATATTAACGGGCAACGCGAAACAATTTTTACAGATTTTCTATAAAAGCGTATTATTTATTGTAGTATGTGTTTGATATAGACATTTCCCATACAGCATCGCAAGATTGCAATAACATTGCAGCAACATTTTTCTGCAAGATTGCAACATTGCAGCAACATTTTTCTGCAAGATTGCAACATTGCAGAAACATTCCGAAATGTTGCTGCAACGTTGTTATGACATTGCAACAACAGTAAAATGTCCGCCTACAGAAATATTGCAATATAATATCGCAGCAACATAGCAATATAATATGTATGCAATAACGCTTTATGTATATTTATCGACATAATATCCTTAACATATGAAAAAAATAATAAGAAATTAGGCCTATAAGAGTCAGGATCTAGCGTGTATATAATTTTTCTGTATTATAATAATAACGAAATTATAAAATGTTAATTTTTCAGTACACATTCGACTTCCTTCAGTGACAGAGAATATCTAAGAGAAATAAGAAAAAACTCAATTTGCAATTGTGTAAATTCACAATTTCTTTGTATCCGAAATATTCAGATATCCGGATGCAAAAAGATTGTGGTGAATTTACGCATACAACGAGTTTTTTCACATCTCTCTTGTCTTTATATAATCTCAAAATTTATTTATTAAAATCTGAAGTATCTTTTGCATATTAGAAAATTATTATCAAATGTTTGATTTTATATAAGAATGGAAACTATTAAAAGAATTCTTAGTCCAATGTCTGAGCCCCTGTATTAGGGTCATATCCAGGGTTGAGAAAGTTACTTTATAAAAGTAACTCGTTACCGTTACCGTTATTTTTTCGAAAAAGTAACTCGTTACCGTTACTCGTTACCAATTTTAAAAAGTAACTCGTTACCGTTACAGTTACTAAAAAGTAACGAGTCGTTACAATTTCCGTTACTTTTTTACAATACAAACTAATAAATTATTTTGCATAAGAAAAACTTTTAAAAAATTGTAAGCAAGATTTCATTCAAGGTTTATTACAAAATAAATGATTAAATTTTATCGAAATTCTTTATTAATTTTTAATAAAATTTGTTGCTCCATAGTATCATCATTTAAATGCCCTCTTTGTGGTGTTAATACAGAGCCACCGATGCTAAACATTCTTTCTACAGATGCACTGCTTGGTAGAGCTGTATTATATTTAATAAAAAGTTTTTTAAGTTTTGGATAGTCGTTTAACATTTCTATATTACAATTATTTGATTTTAAAAACCGTTGCAATTCTTCTTGTTCAGATTCATTTTGCACCGTTTTTTGCTCAAAAATGAAAAAATCATCGTGATCGTCAGATTTTCCAGCTTTTGGAGAATTTTCAGTTGATTGGATTCCCAATAAATCCTCCAAGTAATTTTCAGCACGTTTTCTTTTTTCTCCGGTTAACCAGTTTAACTTAAATTTTGGATGTAAACCTGCTGCTATTATTAATTCTTTTGTTTCAAATATCGTAAGAAATCTAAAATCAAATATAGTAAATTAAGCGACATTGTTTGTTTTATTGAAATTAATACTTTTGAATCAATAGTTTAAAATAAAATAATATTTTTCAATTAAATCCTTATTTAAAATTAAATAACATATGTATTAATCAAATTAATAAGTTACCTTTTATTTAAACCTTGCTGAATAGCTTCAACTAATGAATGGCAATCTATAAGGTCAGATTTATTGAGATTTTCTAATTTTCGTTGCAAGGTACTTAGAACTGGTAGTAAATGAGAGCTCTGCTTTTCCGAAAAGATAAAGCTCTCATTGGATATCGCGCGTCGCGTCATCGCACTGGTCTGCAAGAGCCATAAGTTGATCAATCACATTCAAGCATTTTTACAACATAATAAGAATGCTAATTGGTCGATTTGCTTACGGCTTTACGGTTAAGATAAAAATTTTATCACGCACAATAGCAAGAATAATATCTTAAATAAATCAAAAAATTTGAAAAAAGTAACAATAAAAGTAACTGTTAAATTCGTTACTCGTTACCGAAAAATGTAACAAAGTTACTTTGTCCGTTACAAATAAAGTTTGTAACGCCATTACCGTTACAGTTACCGAAAAAAAGTAATTGTAACGGTAACGGCGTTACAAGTAACGCGTTACTTCCCAACCCTGGTCATATCATACGACTTAAATTAACAAAGATAGTTATTATGTCTTTTTAATCTTACTAGCCGCTCTTTGTAAACTTTATATAATCATCATGATTAAAAATTAAATGCGGAATAGATAGCGCCACATGCGCCGCATAGCGCAAACGAATGAACTAGCAATTATTGAATACTTTTTTTGTAATATTTTCGGAATGTTGTTGTAACATTGCTAAAGTTATATTGTAAAATAATGTCTTTGCAATATTTCTGCAACATTAAACAGCAATATGCAATATTACAATGTTGCAGCAATGTTCTTGCAAGCTTCAGTGCTGTATGGGTATGTGTCTGTAAATTACATATAATTTATAGAAATTCTTTTGTTAATAACTTTTTAATTAACAACGAGTTTGAAACCTTTTAAAGGATATGCAGGACAATGGTCTTGCTAACATATGTCAAGGTCATTGGGTGAGTTAATATGTACTTCTATCTTATTCCTTTTCAACAATTAATTTCCGCATAAAAAATTCAATCAAAATATAAATAGAACATAAATTATATCTATTTTCGTGATTGTCTTTATTTTTTCTTTAAGACTCTTGAAGCCCCGATATTTTTCTCGCCTTCGTCTTTCCAGGGGGGTAAAAAGGGATTATTATAAATCTCGAATTGAGATTATTTAAAAAAAAAAATCTTGATATAGCACCAAGTAAATTTCATACTCTGTGCACATAATTAGTTTCATAGAAAACTTATTTTTCCATGAAACTGACGCACTACCATCCGCGTTCTGGCTCTTACTAGCCCGCGATTATCAGAAATTTGTGATGTCATACGAGAGCCTAATTTCTTAAATTTGTTAATTAAATTAAATCGCGCGTTCTCTCCATTCTGAGAAATGGTCGCGAGAAAACGGATATGTTCTTTTTCTCAAATCCTCTCCCTGGTTTCGCGTTATTCCGCTGCCATTGTCCCATTCCTGGTGCATAGACAGCATCAAACAATCAGGAAACTACTTCAATTTAATTCGGTTTGGATAAAGCGCTCCTTATGCCCCGTCTTCGAAATAGACTTCTCGCTACGTTTTCGAAGTAGACTTCTCGCGACGTCTCGCCAATTCATTCTCAGTCGCGTAAAATTAGCCCCGAACGTTTAATTATTCTGGATGCAGTAACTGCACTTTGGTTTTTCCGTCTTCTTTCTCTCCGTGTTCCAAGACGAGTATTTATACCTCGTAGATTTAAATTCGATTTGCAACGTTTGCGCGCCAGAACTGCCGGTAAGTTAAAACTGTTCGGGCGTCTTCGAAATTCCCTGCCCAAATGAATTATCTTCACGTTGAAAGAGAACTGTCTTCTATCGATTATTTTGCAGTGCGATAAAACTTGGAGGGCAAGTATCTCTCGCATCCAAAAATATTTTACATTTAAACATTCAATTATTTTACTATATTTTCTAATAATTTTCTATATAAATTAAAAATATATATTATTTTATAATTCTTTAAAGCATTGTGCCCTTGAACGAATTTATGATAATCTTTCAATGTGTATTTTTAATTTTTTTGATAACACAGATTTTTTATATCAGCAAAGCAGAAAATTGTAAAATTTTTATTGCGTTATTTTTATATTATTCTTTCATATGATGATAATATACTTTACACATTATTTATTATAAGTTTGAGACTTATTAAAATAAATTTTCCCGGTTGTACTTACAACAAATATACGAATTCCCTCAGACATCAGCTAAACATTTCAGGTTGATGTCGCATTTTCTTTTTTCTCGATTAATTACAATTTGTATAAAGTCGTGTCATACATGTACGCATATCGGATTGGTTCTTACACTTTTGATCTGCTTTTTCGTTCTTAATTTAGATTAACGTACTTGCGTTATCAATTTACAGTCAACTTTCTTCTATGCTAAAAATTGTGCTGCAGTCGATTGATATATCGTGATAGCTCTTTTTCCCTTGTTCGATGCCGCACCTTAAATTGTCATTAGCGAGTGCTCGGCTCGTTGTATTTTCATTTCTCTTGCAAAAAAGAGGAAGTTACGTTTTTTAATTCAAGATTTGTTGTACTAATTGAAAATTAAAAATATAAAGCTTTGTTTAATAATGCCTTTTATTTTACTATTATTGTATTATATTTTTCTGAAAAAATGATAGTTGACTGTTTCGCTCATCTAAAGAAATTGTTGAATAATTATTTTTTTGTACTATTAGGTGTACAACTTTGCTTCCGCCGTTTTCCTATAGATGGCTTTAGCGGTAAGTAGTGGTCGAAATAAATAGATCATAGACGTCATGCGATAAACTTGGGCATCTGTCAACATAACCCCATAGAAACATTAGTCGATTTGTCGTGTCTGCATCATAAAGTTATTCTCGATTGAAAATTTCAGTTTACGAGCCAAATTCTCGTCATTTGCGGGAGGTTTTAATTTTCTGCTTCAATATGAAGAAATCTGCGGCTGAGGCTCATCGAATGCTCTCAAACACTTATGGTGAAGCCGCTATTAGTGAAAGAACGTGTCGCGAGTGGTTTCAACGCTTCAAGAACGGTGATTTTCACGTCGAAGACCGGCATAGCGGTGGAAGAGAGAAGGTTTTCGAAGATGCAGAATTGGAGGCATTACTTAATGAAGACTCGAGTCAAAGTCAAAAAGAATTGGCACGATCATTGGGAGTGGACAATACTTTGAATCATAAATGTATAACCAGTTTTTTACAATAAAGCCTCGAATTTTGGAAAAAAAACGGCGGAAGCAAAGTTGTACACCTAATATTTGTATGTAATATAAATAAATAAATATATATGTATATAATATATAAATGTTTAATGAATAATTAATTATCAGCAAGATCGTAGTAAATAAAATCACAAAATATAAAAAATAAATATCGTTAAATATTTAAATTTGTTAAATGTGTATGCACATTAATTAGATCATTATCAATATGTGTTGATAAAAAGCCAAGCAATTTAAAATGATTCCGTTATTTAAACGTATTATGTACCAATTGCGCTGCAAATATATTTGCCGTTCCATTTGTAACTATCGATTTGGGATCAAAAGGAAAAGAGCTGGTAGATTGGATGTGTCAGGTTTTTAGGATACGGTAAATTTATTCGTTCCAATAGCACGGTATTAGTGTCATACAAAACGAAAAGAACCGTTTGACAACGATTCGAGGAACAAATGCCATCTTCAATTGCCTTATGCCACTTGCAAGAAGAAAAAAATATTTGTACTAAAACTTAGTCTTGAAATAAATTTGACGCAAAATTATATTCAAATCTTCAAAAATCAAATCTAACATCAGTTTAAACGTGCTTTAAATATGGCAATATGTTAGTTACTCATAATCTCTATAGTAGCTAACAATAAAAATTATATCGGAAAAAGATTTGAAATTAATGTATGAAAAGAAATTAAGAATTGATATTTTTTAGATATAATGAGAACAAAAAATGATATTTGAATATTTGTTTTATAACAAAAATAAAAATAATTTGGCAAAGAAGGTCAAGTCCTAGTTGTTCGAACTATTGAGAGAAAAAGCAAAACAGATAGGAAAAGAATTGAAGTGGGGAGAGGGTTGCTCGCTTAGGAATTGAGACACGTTACAATGGCGCACGGAGGCGTGGAAATGAAAGTATTACTAGTAGAAAGCAATTAGGAAAAAGTAGTAGGTGCCTAGGGATTAATTTCGAAAAAGCTCCGGGAACAAACTGGTAAAACGAGGACGAGAAAAAAATGGCAGACGATAAGTTGGATGGAAAAATGACGAAAATAGTTGCACGTAGCCGAAGCCATTGTTGAGACAGCAAAGAGATTGTTATTTTAATAGACCGAGCAAATAGTATTATTGAGAATTAAAAATTTTGTTTCTATTAGTTATAAATTAAATAATAAACATGATACGTAAAATATTTATAGGCCTATTCGATTGTGCATTATAGAGATATAAAAAATATGTAAAAATTTCTTAAAATCAATTTATAGTTTAAATATTTTATTTACGATAAGATCAGTATTAAAACAATTTTTTGCTTTTGTTAATAATATACATAAATGTTAATATCAATAATATATAGACAATAACATGTTGATAAGCAATAAAGATGAAGAGATATAGATGATAATATATAGATAATATGTAAATAGTTAATTATTATTAACTTAATATATGGATGAAAATAATTAAAATAATTGTAGTCGCTGATAAATTTTATATATATATATATATATATATATATAATATAATAATTAATTAAATAAAAAAATAAAGTTACATAAAGAGATTCAGAAACAGAAATTTTCATTAAAGATAACGGTAGACAGATTAGCGAAAAGGGAGAATATTGCACCGAGAATGCTGCGAGGTTGATTCTCAACAGCGGGAGATCAGAGTAGATCGGAGAAGACATTTCGGCAATGATGAAGAAGAGCTTCAGTGAATACCCGCGCATCTCAAAAGGACTTAATCCCGTCGGAGGGGCTAAGAGGTTAGCGCCTGTAAGTCCGTTTCAGGGTTTTATCCTGCTGGAACGTGGCCAAAACGTCCCTCTGCTTGCCCTCCCTTGCTCGACGACGACAACGATCGTTACAACCTGGCGAAGTCCTTGCAGGAGCGACATTTGCCCGCTTTAAAGCCGACTGACATTTGTTTTCAGGTCAAGAGAGAAAGAGAGAGACAGAAAGGGAGAAAAAGAGAGAATCTCGACGCGGTTCTTCTCTCTCCACTTTTAAAGTGCATTTCGTCTTGCATTCTTAATTACAGTCTCTTCTCGGTGTCTGGCTACTTTGATGAGAGTACGTGCGAAGCTAAAGTCTTTCGAGTGGGGTGTAAATGATATCTTCTTTACTTGTTGACAACTACTCATTGTAGGTACAAAAACTAAAAAACTTTATTTTTGTTTGTTCAAAATTGGTTTGTTCAAAATATATTTGTATTTCACTTAATTCTACAGATTCTATTAATTTTGTTTATACATTAAAGTTCTTATTATTTTTTTAATTAATTTACATTTTCTTTAACAATAAGCAAATTAAATATTACGTTATCAAAAAATTTTAAAACATATTGTGAAAATATAACAGATATAGATAATATTATTTTATTCATTAAGTCTTATCAAATTAATTTTCTTATAATTTCACCAAATTATTGTATTAT
This sequence comes from Polyergus mexicanus, assembly GCF_030449975.1. Classification (NCBI taxonomy): domain Eukaryota; kingdom Metazoa; phylum Arthropoda; class Insecta; order Hymenoptera; family Formicidae; genus Polyergus; species Polyergus mexicanus. The sequence continues at coordinate 7,202,262 of NW_027223325.1, forward strand.
AAGATTAATATAATATCTGAAATTGTATTTTTTTTTTCTAGAATCAATCTGAATCAATATATTGTATTTATAATATTTATATATATAAATTTATTATCACTTAATTATTATCACTCAACTGTATTTCTTTCTGTGTGTCTACTTCTAGATAAGCGACGAGTTATTTAATAATATCATTTTTCGTTCTTATTCGGTTAAAATTACGTCAATTCTGTCTTTTCGGAGTTAAAAATAGAATCCGTCTTGAAGAAAGACAATTTAGTCTTGTCAATATAACATCCAGAATACGCATGAAAACTGTGACAAGCTGAATGTAATTCAAAGGGAAGGGTTTGAAGAATGTTTGCGAGCAGAGAGAGTACTGTTCTTAAAGAAGAGACAAGCGATAAATACTTCCCTCAAAGTTTTGTTTCAGCGTGCGATTCACTCACTCGCGAAACTTCTTCGATGCACCGTGCATTTGCCGTGAATTATTGCGCCTCGCAAGTTTATTTAGGAGCCCGTGAAGAAACATCAGCCATTATCCTCCTCCTTCGTTCGCGTAGTGTCGGATTCCTCAGTCGTGTTTTTAGGATTTATTTGCGTTTGATAATATATATAATATAATATAATATATATATATAAACAAAATTTTTTAATATATAATATATATATTTTTAATAATATACAGGGTCTCCTAGACCACCCGTACACCCCTTTTCTTTCAAAAACTAAGCATTTTAGAGAAAAACGTTTTGAACAAAAATTGTATGGTTTTGAGGGGAACATAAGATGGTGTCATTGATTTGACTTTGAATGGCATCGCTAAGGTCAAGTCAAGGACACCTTTAATTTCTTAAATAGAACCCCCTATTTTTTATTGCACATTCTTATAGCTTATCTCGAGAGCTTTCCAAAACACTATAATAAGATATTTTTCCTTAAGTACTTTTTGAGTTATTTTATATTTTAATTTGACATATTTCGACATCAAAAATAAAATATTTCGTAAAATATTTAGTTTTCAATAATCTTACCGTAATACTTTTATGTACAGAATAACGAGACAAATCAATTAGTATTTAAAAATAATTGTTTTTAAGAAAATTATTTACAATGTATTTTCTTAGATAATTATTTGTTTTTTTTGGCGCTAATTGATTTGTCTCATTATTCTGTACATAAAAGTATTACGGTAAGATTATTGAAAACTGAATATTTTACGAAATATTTTATTTTTTATGTCAAAATATGTCAAATTAAAATATAAAATAACTCAAAAAGTACTTAAGGAAAAAATACCTTATTATAGTGTTTTGGAAAGCTCTCAAGATAAGCTACAAAAATATGCAATAAAAAATAGGGATTTTCATTTAAGAAATTAAAGGTGTCCTTGACTTGACCTTAACGATGCCATCCAAGGTCAAACCAATGACACTATCTTATTTTTCCCTTAAAGCCATACAATTTTTGTTCAAAACGTTTTTCTCTAAAATGCTTAGTTTTTGAAAGAAAAGGGGTGTACAGGTGGTCTAGGACACTCTGTATATAATATATTTTTAAACTCTTTTTTAATTATATATATATATATATATATATATATATATATATATATATATATAATATATAAACAACTTTCAGAGAAATTAAAAGAAAATTTTTTTTTTGGAGAGAAATAAAAATAAAGAAAATATAAGAAGAGAACTTTGTTCCCATTAAAACATTTATCTTTAGCGACAATTTTTACTTACTTACTTTGCGTAAGTATAATTCTATCATTATTATTTATCACAATACTTGTAATACGTATTAACAGCATAGCCAGATTTTTTCTCACTTAAATTAAAATTCTCACATAATTAAAATTTTTTAAAGAATTTAATTTAGCCAGCAAATTTACGCCTGTACCCTCGTATTTTCTGTATTCACTACTACGTCCGCGAGATATATCGCATGCCAGTAAAGATAAGTGATAACCATCGATCAGAAATCCGGCATGTTCGTAAATCATCGATGTTCCTTCTCTCTTACGTTCGCGATCTCCCCTTGCCCCCTTATCTCATGCTCTTCAATCTACTCGATACCAAAGAAACCCATCAACGATTCAGCCCACGTGCTTTCTAATCCGCGCGAGCCTGGATGCCGAATAATTAATTCAGGGGGAACACGACAGCCCTTCGTCGGCGATCTTTCGGATCCAAGCATAAAGATGATGATGGCAGTGAGCGAAGCTGAACGTTTCGGGATTTAAACCGTACAGGTAGAAATATTATTCGAAAAAGTAATTAGTGCGTTGGAGAAATTAATTACATAATCTTTAGAATGTGAGAATCTAAAACATATTATTTCAGGAAAATTCATAAACAGTTCAGGCTTTATTTTCAATAATTATATAATTTTTAATAGTAACGTCAGCTTCCTCTCCCCTTGCACACATCTTTATGAATCTTAAATCTATCGAAGGCTACTCTTTACTTCTAATAAGAAAGAGAGATTGACATTATTTCCTAGAATTAAAATAAAACAAGCTAAATTGTGCAAATTAGAAACTTGCACATTGCTTCCTCATCATTTCATTTCACAAAATTTAAGCTCCTTTAAGCATGCGAATTCTTCAATTTTTGCTTCCTTATAGAAGTTTTGTGAACAAAATAAAAAAATAAAGAAATAAAAAAATTTGATCCGATATTTCAAAATTTGTGAAAGTTACAACGTATAGAGACATTTCTCAAAAAATTCCAAATTTTATAAAAAATAAACCCTTTCACCGATTCTCATCAAATTTCATACCAACCATCCTTTAACAATATTCTATCCATGTAAAATAATTTAACTGGAAATTTCAAAAATTGCGGAAGTTAGAGGTTGCACAACAAATCGCGTACGTACATACATACATACATACATACATACAGACATTTTTTAAGAATATGATTTTTTGACGTTTTGAAAGATTCTGAACACATTGGGATAAAAAATTTGAAAAAAAATTTTGTCTCGAAACAAAGCTTCCTCTATAAGGAAGCAAAAATAATAAAAAGTTATGTTTTTTTTTTTTTTAATGACAAATGGAATTCTTTTTAGTTTCTTCCAGTATATTAAATTCCTGATAAGTATATAATAGGAAGATTTATTCTCTCTACGCATAATTTAGTGTGATTGATAGATTATATATTAAAAACTTTTAATGAAGATTTTTATACGCTTCTATTATATTTAGAGACACTTGCGGGGCTGAGGTGGATGAAATACTGCTAAGAGGAACAAAGTTTCGAATCTCCCTTTCGCGGCGTTAATTATATCGGAGGGCATCGTTGTTCCGGAAGAAAATAATGCGGAAAAAAATCGCGAAAATTGGACGAAAATGAGAATGAGGCGGGGCTTAATCAACCGAGCGAGGGTTCGTTATTCTTGAAGACAAGGCGAGCTAGCCGGCAGCATGATGGAAAAATGTGCAAGGCAGCATATTTCCGAGGTCGTTCCACTTTCCACTTAAAAATGAATAAAGCGCTTGCCGCCCGCGCGAGAAATGCTCCGAAGAACTTGAAGAAATTCGAGCAAAGTTACCGGAAGAAAGTCTCTGTTAATGATCGAGAGGTAAAGAGCTTCGCTTGACACGCTCTCTCTTTCATTCTCTCTCCCTCTCTCTTATTCTCCAGGGACTAATTACGTTAATAGTGTCCACTGTAGATCCTATTGCAGGGACGAGAATGGGAGAAGTCTTGGAGAATTTTATCTGGAAGCGTCGCGTCGGTAACAGAATTCGTCATCGCCTGTGGAAGAAGAGATATAAAATATCGAAGGCAAAAAGGGCGAAAAATACCGAAGAAATGCAATTTCTTCGGTATTTTTCGTATTAAACAGCTAGAATGTACGAAGAGAGAAGAGACTCATCGGATTACGATGTCTTAATACTGAGAACACGCGATTTCGTCAAAGGCATTCTCGGCTGATCTCGTTCTTTAATTTCAGAACAATTGGTTCGGACAAGAGAAGATCCGATCTCAAGCTGCAGGGAATGTAACTACAGAAGAGATAAAAATTAGAAGAGAAAAAGTAACATTTAGCAGGATTATGGCCCAGACTTTTTTATTACTTCTCTCAAGACAAAGAATAACGAGGTAACAATCAACATAAATTCTCATTCTGTTTTTTAATATATTTATATTTTTCTAATTTATATAATTTAAAAAAAAATGTAAGGAACTTCAATTGACTAAGAAGTAAATATCAAGTCATAATATATATGACAAATTGATATCATCTAAGAAGAATACATTTAATACGTTTAATACAAAATTATTTTATATACAGAGTGTCCCATAATTCGCGGATCACCCGTCATGTGCAGGTAGAGCAAATGAAATCGAGAAGAAAAGTCCTTTACCATTTTTTTCTATAACACTTAATAAAAGAGTTATTATTGAGTAAAGTTTGGCCAATCAGCGTCGATCTTTAGCCGGATGCACGTCAGTGAGCCGCGCGCCTGATGGCGTGCACTTCACAGCGCGCGGTTCATTGATGTGCATCCGGCTAAAGGTTGGCGCTGATTGGCCAGACTTTATTCAATAATAACTCTTTTATTAAGTGTTCTAGAAAAAAATGGTAAAGGACTTTTCTTCTCGGTTTCATCTGCTCTACCTGCACATGACAGGTGATTCGCGAATTATGGTATATGTTTATTCATATACATATATCTTTCTCTCAAATAAATACAATGTTTTATTTATTTTGAAAATATTTATATTATATTACAAGTTTTCTTATCTCTTAGATCACCATTTGTTCAAATCGAGCTCTAATTAAAATGGACAAAGTATAAATAGTCATAGCAAAATCACAAGTTTACGCGGCGCGTTTTTCGTCAGAAATTAATTATCTACGGGGACAAATGGGTAGGAAAGTTCTTCTTCGGCAAATTGCAACTGGAAAAATATGCACAACGCAAAAAAGAGAGAGAGAGAGAAAAAGAGAGAGGAGTGAGAGGGGGGAGAGAAAGCGAGAGAGAGAGAAATAGAAAAGTAAGAATAATCCGTAGATGCCGTTATTTTCTCTTCTTCTCTCTCGTCGCGGATAAAAATAATTTTAAGCTCGGTAGAGAAGCAAAATGCGGCTATGAAGAAACGGGAAGGAGATGATTCCCGAGGGACAACGCGATGGTCAAGGGCGTATCCGGCATGCGAGTCTAGCAAAAATAAAAAACAAAATTCCATTTTTTTTCAAGGGTTTAAGAGCTTCTGCTACTATTGCCGGGCGCACCTGCGTTATTCTCAAGCCGGCGTATGCCTCGATCTTTCTTCTTGTCCATCCATCTGTTTTAACTAGAAGCCGCAAGTGAATTTCTTTGCCGGCGACTAGCCCCGGTGTGCAACATGCATTGATCTGTTCCTGTTGTTATGTCGCGAATATATTTCAGAAAGTGGATGCTGTGCCGAGCTCAAGAAGAAGAGAAACATTTTTGTGTAAAACGAAAGAATTCGCGGCTTTTCGAGTTATGTTATCTCGTATGTATAAAAATAATATATTAGATTTTCGAAGCAAAGTTGCTGTCGTATATTAAATATTCCAGGATGATAAAAAAATTTTGCAAATATATCGCGCGCACGCATGACAGCTTTAATCCATTATAAAAACCATTATAAAAAATAATAATCATAATATATACACCAAAAAATGTACCAAATACAAAAGATTCGCTTTGATTAAAAAATTTTATTTATTTGAATATTTGCAAAAGAATTAGTTATTTCAATCAAGCAGCAAATAGATTTGAATTCGTAAAATATTGTATAAAATAAAAGGAAAATATGCTTTTTTTGGAAATAAAAAAAGAATTTGTTTCTTTTATTTTTATTACACTAAATTACTTCCTTACAAAAGAAAATATTTTAATTTTTGATTGTTTGTTTCAAAAACAGATTTTTTTTATTTTAATAAATAATTTTTTATCTTTAGATGCGTGCGTGCGTGCGTGTGTGCGCGCGTGTATGTATGTGTATGTGTGTGTAAATATCTTTTTATATCAAAATTTTAAATAATGTATTTTAAAGATTATAATTTTTATTACATACAACTAATAATTTATTTAATATAACAATACGCTTTTGCAATCTAAATAAATATTTATTTAAATAAAAAAATCTATATTAACAAAATGTATTTACTTGATTGAAAAAAATCTTATTTTTATTGCAGAATTTTTTAATATGTTAAATCATAATTGTTTTCTTAATTTTAAAAGTCCCAGATCGATATTAGAATCGTTAAATAGTTAATAATTTAATATTCAAAAGAGAAAAAAAGTTTGAAAAATAATTATTTATAGCTTAGAGTCATTTTTATCAAAGTAAAATTATTTTCTAATAAAATAAAATATCTTCATTTAAAAAATAAAGTTTAGAAAAAAAGAATTGCATGTAACTTTAAACTGGCATTTTATATTAGCCAACAAAGTTTCTATTAGAATTACAAATATTTTGTTTTATCTCGTTATTTCTTTCCTCGATCGTGCTCTTGAGGAATTTATTATTAGAATCTTCTCTTCGAGGACAATTGCGATCGAGAGTATGAATAAGAAGTTCGGAATTCGCTCATATGTTTGCGATCGTATTTTTCCTTTTGTACCGGAAGATTCGATCGCACTAAAACTTTCAATGCAACATACGCTGCTGGCCACAATAAATTGCCGGTATGCGTTCAAACGAATCTCCTGTCGATTTTATTCATTCCAGTTTATTGTATTGGATGGATATAAGCCTTTGAGAATCTTGCGAAAAATCGCGAACGCGACTGCCAATGTCTTTCTAAGGCAACTATTCTCAAATTCAGCATATTTCTCAGTTAGAATTTTTAAACATATATTTGTAACAAGTTTACGAGAATTTTGTGAAAGAGAGATTTTTAGAATAAAAGAGAAATTAATAACTTAAAGTCAAAGTTCTTAGCTTTTTATTGAAAAATGCTTTTAAAAATTCGAAATATGATCTTATACATTTTCCCGTTTTCCGTTATTAATTACATTGTCAGAGGAGCAGAGTAGAATAAATTTTAATTTTATTTTTTTTTTAAGTGTTAGGTTATAAATTGTGATTTGTTATCTCTGTTGTTGAAAGAGTAACGCATTCTTTCGTTATTATTTAGATATATAATACACAAATGAATGTATGCATAACAAGAAAATTAATATATATACAGGGTGGGGCATTTATTATTGAGACGCTTAAATATCTAAAAAATAAAGCAAGATAGAAAGAAATGTTTCAGACAAAAGTTGTTCGGCTCTAAGGGGATCATAAGATGGTGCCATTAGTTTGACCTTGCGTGAAGGCGCTTCGGAGATTTCAATGTCAATCTTGTTTTTTTAAATGGAAACACCCCAATTATTTTACATAAATCGACTCCTTGCAATATTCTGCATAAAAAATTATAGGGATATGATGGCCAAAAGTTTAATAGTTTACGAGATATTTTATACTTTATTTTATTACTTTACTTCGACATAATTTTACATAAACTACGAAATATTTCATAAAATTATTTATTTTGCAATAATGTTATCTTTTAATATTTTAAGCTCAAAAAATGAGAGACATCAATTGGTGTAAAGAAAATAAAACAAGATTGACATTGAAATCTCCGAAGCTCCTCCACTCAAGGTCAAACTTCTGAATGGTACCATCTTATGACCCCCTTAGAACCGAACAACTTTTGTCTGAAACATTTCTTTCTATCTTGCTTTATTTTTTAGATATTTAGGTGTCTCAATATAAATGCCCCACCCTGTATATACGTGGTATATAAACATAACGTGCTAACACATAAATATTATAAACAATAAATTAATTAATTTTACAAATAAATATTTATTTAATAAGAAAACGATTCTATTTTACAAAAATGTTATATTTTATATTTTAAAATTGAGATATTATATTTTATACCAACTTGCAAATGACTACAAAATTTTACGGCGATTTATCTCATCAACGCAAGATGTCTGCTCAATGACTTGGTATGTACAATAGGGATGAGAAAGAACTCGCGAAGACAGTCGCGAAGTTACAGGATCGTGAGGGCGTAAAAAGAAAGAAAATATTGCCCCGACTTTCTCCTGTCGCCATTTCGTAATCAAGTTTCTTAATCGGTCGACGAAGGAAGTGGAAAGTTATGGTGGCGTAATATTTGCGTAACGTTCGTAACTGCGTTTGATATGACAAACCGTTTCTCGCCACTTAACGCCGATGAAATCAACTTTTTTAGCAAAGACGACGACGAAGAAGCTGAAAAATGCAGGGTTGGGAAGTAACGCGTTACTTGTAACGCCGTTACAGTTACTTTTTTTCGGTAACTGTAACGGTAATGGCGTTACAAATTTTATTTGTAACGGAAAAAGTAACTTCGTTACATTTTTCGGTAACGAGTAACGAATTTAACAGTTACTTTTATCGTTACTTTTTTCAAATTTTTTGATTTATTTAAGATATTATTCTTGCTATTGTGCATGATAAAATTTTTATCTTAACCGTAAAGCCGTAAGCAAATCGAGCAATTAGCATTCTTATTATGTTGTAAAAATGCTTGAATGTGATTGATCAACTTATGGCTCTTGCAGACCAGTGCGACGACGCGACGCGCGATATCCAATGAGAGCTTTATCTTTTCGTAAAAGCAGAGCTCTCAGTTACTACCAGTTCTAAGTACCTTGCAACGAAAATTAGAAAATCTCAATAAATCTGACCTTATAGATTGCCATTCATTAGTTGAAGCTATTCAGCAAGGTTTAAATAAAAAGTAACTTATTAATTTGATTAATACATATGTTATTTAATTTTAAATAAGGATTTAATTGAAAAATATTATTTTATTTTAAACTATTGATTCAAAAGTATTAATTTCAATAAAACAAACAATGTCGCTTAATTTACTATATTTGATTTTAGATTTCTTACAATATTTGAAACAAAAGAATTAATAATAGCAGCATGTTTACATCCAAAATTTAAGTTAAACTGGTTAACCGGAGAAAAAAGGAAACGTGCTGAAAATTACTTGGAGGATTTATTGGGAATCCGATCAACTGAAAATTCTCCAAAAGCTGGAAAATCTGACGATCACGATGATTTTTTCATTTTTGAGCAAAAAACGGTGCAAAATGAATCTGAACAAGAAGAATTGCAACGGTTTTTAAAATCAAATAATTGTAATATAGAAATGTTAAACGACTATCCAAAACTTAAAAAACTTTTTATTAAATATAATACAGCTCTACCAAGCAGTGCATCTGTAGAAAGAATGTTTAGCATCGGTGGCTCTGTATTAACACCACAAAGAGGGCATTTAAATGATGATACTATGGAGCAACAAATTTTATTAAAAATTAATAAAGAATTTCGATAAAATTTAATCATTTATTTTGTAATAAATCTTGAATGAAATCTTGCTTACAATTTTTTAAAAGTTTTTCTAATGCAAAATAATTTATTAGTTTGTATTGTAAAAAAGTAACGGAAATTGTAACGACTCGTTACTTTTTAGTAACTGTAACGGTAACGAGTTACTTTTTAAAATTAGTAACGAGTAACGGTAACGAGTTACTTTTTACAAAAAATAACGGTAACGGTAACGAGTTACTTTTATAAAGTAACTTTCCCAACCCTGGAAAAATGTCATAAGGGAGTCATAAAAGAATGAGAAAGAGAGAGAGAGAGAGAGAGAGAGAGAGAGAGAGAGAAAGAAGGGAGAGATGAAAGATGAAAGATTGACAAAGAAGTAAATGGAGAGAAGGAATGGGCGGAAGTTTTCCTTTCAATCGCTTTATTGTGTGGATGGAAGTTTTATTTACATGCAAATAACAATTTATTTAGTATAAGGAAATATTTGTTTGGAAACAAAGTATATGTATATTTAAAAATCAAAATTAAAAAAATGTATTTACTTATTTGATTTTAAAAAAAAACTTCATTTTTTACGTGCAAAGCACATGCTATGTATATAATTATTAGCGATATACAGAGTGTTTTCTAAGTAAGTACACAAACTTGAAGGGGATATCCCATGGCTTATTTTAAGAAGAGAAGGGTCCTATAAATATGTGTTCTAAACACTGCTTCGTTTTCAAAATACAGGGTGTCAAAGTTGTGCAAAGAAAATGAAAATTTTGAAAATGTGGAAAACGTTTAAAGATATTTTTTTTCAAATTTGGTATGCATGATATTAATATGATATAACCTCACTTTTTATTAAAGAATGATCTGTCTTACAAACGAAAAAGAATGGAAAGCAATAGTGTAACTGAAAAGAAAATTAAAGCATGACGGTAACTGCTAAAAATATCCATCTTGCAACCATGATACACGCCTTAATTTTCTTTTCTATGGATTCCGCACACATAGGCAACTTTGTTCATCCGTGTGATTTACAAGTCAAACGCTTTCTTTGAAGTAAATATTATTCTATTAAATTGCATTTATTTATTAAAAAATTCAATATGATTACCCACGCACGATCCTGAATGTGAATGTGAAGGTGAATCTAAAAATGTTTCGTCGATACTGTGAAAAAAAAAAGGTTTCATCGGTTCTTAATACCACATGATGTATGTAATAATAATGTATGTAATAATACAAAAAAATGTAATAATATGTAATAAAAAGTATGTAATAATACCATATTAATGCATATCAAATTTAAATAAAATATCTTTAAACGTTTTCCACATTCCCAAAATTTTTATTTTTGTTGCACAACTTTGACACCCTGTATTTTGAAAACGAAGCAGTTTAGGACTCATATTTATAGGACCTTTTCTTCTTAAAATAAGCCAAGGAATATTCCTTTCAAGTTTGTGTACTTACACTGAGAAAAAAAAGTTGTTAACTTGACTAAATTTGTCCAACTAATTATTATTTCTTTGTATTTTTTTAATTAAAATATTTAAGTCAAATACGATATATTAAATCTAACACATGACGTGTATATTTAACTTAAATATTTAAATATTTCAATTAAAGAAATACAAAGAACTAATAATTAGTTGGACGAATTTAGTCAAATTAACCACTTTTTTTCTCAGTGTATTTAGGAAACACCCTGTATATTCTTCTACGTATTTAAAATCAATAAATTATTGAATTAAAATAAATATCAAAAGATTATTAATTTTCGAATTGTAAACAATCGAGAAATGTAAATAAATGATTTAAAAAGTTGAAGAAAAAAGATCGTAAAAATTAATATTATAAAAATAATTTTTGAATGAAAATTTTCAAAGATAAAGCACTTACCATACTTAGACCACTCTGTGTACAATTCACTATACAACATATGGAACACATTGTATAATAATGCGTTTTCCAGGAAAACGAGCGTTGAAATTCAATTTGTATGCTATGTAATTAGTGGCAATTTTGCAAAAGTTGTTCTCCTGTGTATATGTCTGTAGATTAAAAGATAAAACACAAAGCTAATAAACATAGAGACTGCCGTCCACACGTAATCCGTTGTTGTTCAACAGTTCGGTCGACGTTATTTACAAAGGTAAATTAAACAGTAGAAAAAGAGAAGTGGAGATGGCTTTGCGTTATGTATTATAATGTAAACGAAACAAAACGTTTACAAAATGAGTCAAAATAAACGCCACAGACATATAATTATATTATAATGTAAATATTTCTTGTTATGGAGAAAGAATTTATAATTAAACGCATACATTGTACATATTTATTTCTTTTCTTTCTTTAAAGAAACGTTATCTTTATTTTTTTTTTTTTATATTTATGCCTGCTTTTTGTATCAATATATATTTAATGTTCCTTAAAGAGATTTTTGTGGATAATCGAATCAAGTGGAAATAAACAAGGGAGTAAATATATTTTCTTTCTATCAAGTAAATTAATTGTTTATAAATATATTAGGTGTACAACTTTGCTTCCGCCGTTTTTCTCCCGAAATTCGAGGCTTTATTGTAAAAAACTGGTTATATGTCTTTGAGGCGTTTTGAAATTGCTTGTTGAGTCACTCCCAATGATCGTACCAATTCTTTTTGACTTTGACTCGAGTCTTCATTAAGTAATGCCTCCAATTCCGCATCTTCGAAAACCTTCTCTCTTCCACCGCTATGCCGGTCTTCGACGTGAAAATCACCGTTCTTGAAGCGTTGAAACCACTCACGACACGTTCTTTCACTAATAGCGGCTTCACCATAAGTGTTTGAGAGCATTCGATGAGCCTCAGCCGCAGATTTCTTCATATTGAAGCAGAAAATTAAAACTTCCCGCAAATGACGAGAATTTGGCTCGTAAACTGAAATTTTTACTCGAGAATAACTTTACGATGCAGACACAAATCAACTAATGTTTCTATGGGGTTATGTTGACAGATGTCCAAGTTTATTGCATGACGTCTATGATCTATTTATTTCGACCATTACTTACCACTAAAGCCATCTATAGGAAAACGGCGGAAGCAAAGTTGTACACCTAATATGTATATTTTTTATGATCATTCTTGAAAGTATGCAATAAAAGAATTTAAAATTTATTGCACTGTTTAATCGAATGAATATAAATATTGTAATTTTATCAATTCGCGTGAATATGCGAAACATTTATTAATTTCGCTGCGAAAAATTTATTAAAAATTGCGTTTATTATAACGCGATAAAATGGTTGATATTCGAATAAATAAACATTCGTGAGAATATTATTTAATAATATATTTTATGTATATAAAATATTTTATATAAAATTGATTCTCTAATATCAAAAACACACATTGAAAATAAAATATGTAAAATTTAATTCAATGTTACAAAAAGATTTTATAAATTTAACTTTAATATAATATAATCTAAAATCTTTTATCTAAATGTTTAAAAAATTTTTTTAAACGTAATTATATAAAAAAATAAAGAAAACCCACCCATATGAAATATTGGATAAGAGTATCCAATTCTTATGTATTTTTGCCTCTTGAACACGAATATGAAACTTAAAAATGGCGCTCAAACTCGCAAATCGAGGAAAAATACAAAAATCCAACCAAACGCGAAAATTCAATCCATGTCCGAAGGATGCATTTTTATTAGTAATAATTCACCCCTAGGATATAGGTTTGAGTTAGATTATATCTTCCGGAAGCGGAGCCACGCCGTAAAGGGGGGGGGGGGAGGGAGGGAAGGGAGGCGGAACCCACTATGTTCACGCATACACTTTCTTTATTAAAGCAAGATACATCGTCACGCATGATTTCTTTTAATCATAAAAGTTATAACGGGAGATTTTCATAATTAAAGCAGTATTTTTTTTTTTTTTTTCAAGAAAAACGATCAGAATAAAATAAATAAACAAAATATAAAAAACTTGTAAAGAAAATCTTGCTCACTGTCAGCATTTAATCGAGAATGAATCGACAGTATATTCCCATACAGCACTAAAGCTTGCAACAACATTGCTGCAATATTGCACTATTGCATATTGTAGTTTAATGTTGCAGAAATATTACAAAGACATTATTTTACAATATAACTTTAGTAATGTTACAGCAACATTCCAAAAATATTCCAAAGAAAGTATTCGATAATCGCTAGTTCATTCGTTTACCGCTATATGGCGCATATTGCGCTATCTATTTCGCATTTAATTTTTAGTCACGATGATTATATAAAGTTTATAAAGAGCGACTAATAAGATTAAAGATGTAATAACTATTTTTATTAGCTTAAATTGTATGATTTAACCCCAACACAAGGAACTCAGAGATTGGACTAAGTATTCTTTTAATACAATAGTTTCCATTCTTATATAAAATCAATAATTTTTTAACATGCAAAAGATACTTCAGATTTTAATAAATAAATTTTGAGATTATATGAAGACAAGAGAGATGTGAAAAAACTTGTATGCGTAAATCCACCACAATCTTTTTGCATATCTGAATATTTCGGATACAGAGATTGTAAATTTACAAAATTGCAAATTGAGTTTTTTCTTATTTCTCTTAGATATTTTTTGTCACTGAAGGAAGTCGAATGTGTACCAAAAAATTTGCAATTTATAATTTCGTTATTATTATAATACAGAAAATCTATATACACACTAAATCCTGATTTTTATATGCCTAATTTCTGATTATATTTTTCATATGTTAAAGATCTTATGTCGATAAATATACATAAAGCATTATTGCATATATATTATATTGCTATGTTGCTGCAATATTATATTGCAATATTTCTGTAGGCGGACATTTTATTGTTGCTGCAATATCATAACAACGTTGCAGCAACATTTCGTAATGTTCCTGCAATGTTGCAATCTTGCAGAAAAATGTTGCTGCAATGTTGTTGCAATCTTGCGGTGCTGTATGGGTTGTAACAGGGCTTAATTCGTCGATGTCGATTAACTTCGCGAGGGAAATCGGCACGATTACAAAATCGGAGAATAGTCGGCAGAGAATTGTACGATTTTGCAGGTATTTAAACAAGAGAAAAAAAAATGCAGAATGGCCCTTCTCGGTTGAGATGAATTTTTCAGAATCCGTTTCATGTGTACGTGTTGCATTTCCGTTGCTCGTAGTCCTGTTTTCGAACGGCAGGCACGCGATGGCATTTGCCGGCAGGATTCGGAGATGATTTATCGCGCGTAGATCTCGAACGAATAATAAAATAAATAGCTACGCGCGCGCGCGTCCGCTCGCGATGAAAATATTCGTCGGGACAAAATTCCAGTCAAGCCGAAACGTGACGCGCCTTCCTTTTGTTTCCCCGGCCGTCCGTTGTCGGACGCAAAACGCTAGAAAGGATCTACGCGCGCGACGATTTATCGTCCCGCTGCGTATCCATTTTTATTTCCGCGCCGCTCGACGAAATATCTATATATATATGTATATATATATATAGAGAGAGAGAGAGAGGAAAAACTATATCCTGCGGGATTTTCCGGGGTAGTGTCGATGTTCGGAAAACGCTACGCGATCTCGACGTTTAGTCCATTCGTTCCGGACTCGCAAATGGATTTCGCTTATAATTGAAAACGCCTTCTTTTTTCTCCTCCCACGTTTTTTGTTTTTTTTTTTTTATTATAGTCGAGATCTGGTCAATTTTATTCGAGTCATTGCGCGATTCAGAGGTACAAATCGGATTTCTCTCGTTTTCAGAGCTAAAAGGCTTTACAAAGGCAATGAACTGAAAAGAATGCACATGAGAGATTAATGAAGTGAATTTTGAAACACAGAAAATTTTTCAGTCACATATACATACAAATTGTGATATTTAATATTTCATCAATACTACACACAAATTCATAGCATATTTACTTTAACGAAAAGATTGAATATTTTGTTTATTATAAAGTTTATTAATTACTGTTTTTCTTTAATAAATATAAAATAATAATTTTTACTTTGCGATTGTTATTAAGCGATTTTAAACAAATTATTTTATTATGGATGCAATATTTTGTTATTCTCTACTGTTGCACAAGAAAAAGTTACAAAAAGCATAATCGTAGATTTAATGTGCTAAAATAATTATGTATTATTAATTATTATTTACACGCATATACAGGGTGTCCTAGACCACCCGTACACCCTTTTTTCTTCAAAAACTAAGCATTTTAGAAAAAAATGTTTGGAACAAAAATTGTATGGTTTTGAGGAGAACATAAAGTGGTGTCATTGGTTTGACCTTGGATGGCATCGTTAAGATCAAGTCAAGGACATCTTTAATTTCTTAAACGGAACGCCCTATTTTTTATTGCATATTCTTATAGTTAAGCCTAAGGTCAATCTAATGACACCATCTTATGTTTCCCTAAAAACCATACAATTTTTGTTCAAAACATTTTTCTCTAAAATGCTTAGTTTTTGAAGAAAAAGGGGTATACGGGTGGTCTAGGACACCCTGTATATATGTATATTTTTTTAATGGCTTGCGTTTTAGATCTATCTGATTATGATGTGCTTTTCTGCGAGATAAAATAGATTATACATATTTTCCTATATATTTTATTTTACAGAGAGGAAAAGCTAGTATTTTAAAGAAACGTGCTTTTTCATGAATGGTGAAAAATAAGTGCAATTTGTTGTATTTGAGAATTTGATTTATCACACCATTCGCAAAACAAATGTTTACTTACCTCGAGAATTTATTTCGCCGATAACAGAAAATTATTCAGACATAAATCTGAAAGAAAATTTGATTTTAGAATTGCGTTTTGCTTTCTCGGTGGACTAAAGATTTTTGTCAAAAATTCCAATTTTTATTTTTGATTAATGTCTATATTTATAATATGAGAATTTATAATTTGCCGCGTTAAATATTATCATGACAAATAACCTGGACATTGATATATTTTAACGGCATAAAACAAAAATATATTTGTAGTGATTAATAAAAAAGAAAATAGATTAAATTTAATTAATAAAAAAATTAACCTGATTAATAAAAGTAAATTTAATTAATTAAAAAAAATACAAATTTCTCTGTTTTAAATAATAGTGGCTAGATATATAAATGAGTACATATATTTACAAAAATACGTACTATAAAAAATAATAAAAAATATGAGAGTTTAGAAATTAAGAAGTCGAAAAGGTTTCGTAAATGGATTATCCATTTTTACATTGATTAATTTATAGGTTAGAGAAAGGAGTTTTGTTAAGTAAGTAAAGTTTTGTTATATTAAAATAAATCTGAATATAAAATACGTTCTCATCTATTTTGTTTATAAATGTAGATGTAGAATATCTCAGCTGATATACCTCCATATATTTTTGTGTATAAATTGCGTGCTGTAAACCAACATTGTTTCATAAAAACGCTTTAATTGATTAATTGATGTATCAACTACACGCAATATTAAAATAGAAAAATGGGAGCATAAAAAAATCAAACGTAACAAAGAAATATTAAATACACGAAAATATAATATAAACATAAAAAAATAAAAAAAAATATGATGAAATATTTCTAAAATGAGTATATATGTGTGTATATACAGGGTAAGCCATTTTAATGTATCCACTGAAATATCTTAAAATCTATAAGTTTAAGACAAAAATGTTTTAGACAAAAGTTGTGTGGTTCAGAGGGGGACACATGATGAAAATATGGACCTGACCTTGAGTGACCTTTTCAAGGCCAAGTCAATGTGATCGATGTTTTCTTAAACGGAACCCCCTATTTTTTATTGCATATTCTTGTAGCTTATCTCGAGAGCTTTTCAAGACACTATAATAAAGTATCTTTTTATTAAGTACTTTTTATTTTATATTTTAATCTGACATATTTTAATATAAAAAATAAAATATCTCGTAAAATATTTAGTTTCCGATAATCTTACCGTGATACTTTTTATGTACAGAATAATAGGACAAATTAATTAGTATAAAAAATAATTGTTTTTAAAAAAAAGTATGTAATTATTTACAATGTATTTTTTTAAGCAATTATTTGTTTTTTTCTTTACACTAATTGATTTGACTTATTATCCTATATATAAAAGTATTACGATAAGATTATCGAAAACTGAATATTTTACGAGATATTTAATTTTTTATATCAAAATATGTCAGATTAAAATATCAAATAATTCGAAAAGTACTCAATAAAAAAATACTTTATTATAGTATTTTGAAAAGCTCTCGAGATAAGCTACAAGAATGTGCAATAAAACATGGGGGGTTCCATTTAAGAAAACATCGATCACATTGACTTGGCCTTGAAAAGATTATTCAAGGTCAAGTCCATATTTTCATCATGTGTCTTCTTCTGAACCACACAACTTTTGTCTAAAACATTTTTGTCTTAAACTTATAGATTTTAAGATATTTTAGTGAATACATTAAAATGGCCTACCTTATATATGCGTGTATACGTTTTGAGATTTTTTATATTTTATATTTTCAGGATAAGGGTGAGGGGGGAGGAAATATATTAATGAACGTACAACGTGTAAAAAACGAAGAACTTCTTTTTATTACATTCGTTGTGTCATGAGATTTTATGGTATCGTCGTCATGTTTTCGTTATACAGGAATTTGTTTCGAAAGCTCTCTCCATTCTGTCCATTTTCGATACATCGCATAACTATACAATCAATTCGATTCGTGGCAGAATTAAATGAGCGAATCTTCAGCTTACTGCTTTCCTTATTCTTCCCTATTTTCATTATTTCAAATATTGATGATTAAGAAATATTTAATTATCGTAAAATTGGCAATTGCGTGAAAAAAAAATTATTTTTATTTATTAAATATTTATCAAAATTATTTTCTTATTTTCTTCTGTTCTTAAAAAAATTAATATTGGCATTTGATTAATATACTTAATTTTGTATTTTTTTTAAATTTCTTTTTATTGTATGCATAATTATTAATATAATATGTAACTTTTTTTCTAATTTATTCAAATAACAATTGAAAAGACATAAAAAAGAAAAGAATTTTAGAACTTTTATATTAAAATCTGAAAAAGTTAGAAAAAGGTCTGTTCTTGGAATTGCCATTTTCACTTAAAGTTCTTTAAGTTACACTTAAATCGAAGTGCCTTTCATAAATCGCAACGTACATATATAAATGTGGTGTAAAATATTTTTATCTATTAATAAATCACTTCTACTGTAACGGCAGTTAGAGAAATGCACGATCCTAGCACCGCACGTTTGTGCACATTTTTTAATATCGCGAGGTGATATTACTTCGATATTGCTTCGATTCTTTCTCTAGCGCTCCCTTTCTGTTTCTTCATATTCCTACATTACCCTCGGTGACCTTTGAAGCGATCCTCCGCCTCTTATTTTTCCCCGTTCCCTTCGGTCATATGTGCGATATGTACCAACGGATAGTTACAACTTATTTGCATAGGTTATTTATATATATAATATGTATATAATATATATGCATTTTTATATTTATATATACAGGGTGTCCTATTTTAAAAGTTCCACCCTCATTTTTAGGATCAACGTTTGAAGGAAAACGACTCCGTCAAAAGTTGTAGGGAACAAAGGGGGCTATCTAATAGTGACCTTGGATTAGACATTAAAGGTCATTTCCAAGGTCATTTGAAGGTCAACATCCGTTTTTTAAATAGAACCCCCTATTTTTCATTACATATTCTTGTAGCTTATCTCAAGAGTTTTCCAAAACACTATAATAAAGTATTTTTTCATTAAGTACTTTTTGAGTTATTTTATATTTTAATCTGACATATTTTGATATAAAAAATTAAATATTTCGTAAAATATTCAGTTTTCGATAATCTTACTGTAATACTTTTATGTACAAAATAATGAGACAAATCAATTAGTGCCAAAAAAAAACAAATAATTGTTTAAAAAAATATATCGTAAATAATTTTCTTAAAAACAATTATTTTTTATACTAATTGATTTGTCTCATTATTCTGTACATAGAAGTATTACGAGTATTAAGATTATCGAAAACTAAATATTTTACGAGATATTTAATTTTTTATATCAAAATATGTCAGATTAAAATATAAAATAACTTAAAAAGTACTTAATAAAAAAATACTTTATTATAATGTTTTGGAAAGCTCTCGAGATAACCTACAAGAATATATAATGAAAAATAGGGGGTTTCATTTAAAAAACGGAAGTTGATCTTCAACTGACCTTAAAAATGACTTTTAATGTCAAATCCTTTAAGGTCACTATTAAATAGCCCCCTTTGTCCCTTACAACTTTTATCCGAGTTGTTTTCCTTCAAACGTTGATCCTGAAAAGTTATGAGGGTGGAACTTTTAAAATTGGGCACCCTGTATAATACTTTTTTTCCGCGCCACAAAGAGAGTTTGTATACTCCCACCGTTCTACATATATTATATACACGCGTTATACACATATGTATATTTTTATATATACCGAGTGTCTCAAGTATACCGTTTCTTTTTTCAAATAATCAATTTCTCAATGGGTTTAATTTAATTAAATTATTATTATTATTTTTTCTTTTTAGAGAAAATTCGTAATCGGTTGTAACCTCTCTTTTATCCTTTAATATTCATTATCTCGATAAAAGTATTAAACACTTTACGAAGAATCGATTCGCGCTTAAAGTGTTCGACTTCTAAATATTTAATCCTCACTTTATGAGGATGAGAATGAATCTGCTATCGAAGGGCAAGGTAATGAACCTGACACACTCCGTATGAATACACGTGTGTCGCGCATATAAATCCCTCACCATCATGAAAAATTTCTGATTCCGAAATCCTTCGCATACACACTCTTACATCGACAAGATTAATAATTATCTAGATAAATCTGAGCGGAAAATTCTGATATAATAATTAATAGAATCAGTTCGTTCGCCAAGTATTTGCCGGGATACTATCCCGATATAGACGCCGATATAATAATAGACGTAATGTACGTGAGGCTCGGCAGGATCCCTTTTTCTGATTATGAACTTTCAGTGTACGTTCTTAAGGAATCGGGAATCTCTCGGGGGAAGGGGAGAAGAGAAATTCCCTTGAATATAAATATCTTAAAAAATTGTTTTTTTCCTTCTTGCTCGCGGGATGCCAAGCGGGGCGGTCGTTTTGCTCTTATTGTTTCCGGGAGGAAAGCGCTCGCATTCAGAGGAAGTCGTTCGCATCCTGTCAGAATGAAATTCCGTAGACGTTCCGCGCGGGCGTTTCGCAGAAATGTCACCGCGCTCTCTGATCGGGGCCGCACATCGCGCTGCCGCGAGATATGCTGATATTCGCACCCGGTCGATCGGCGCCTTGGAATTTTCGCCGCCTTACGAAATTCCTTACGTAGCACGTTACGATCAAACCGGCGCACAAGCCCAATCGATCGATTCGATGAATATTCGCACGCGCCTCTTTTCGCGCCCCAAACTTCGAGATCGCGATATCCCTTCGTTTACGTTTACGTACACTTAGAGATATAAATAGAAAGAAAAAAACAAAATATTATTTTCATAAAAGTTTTTTTTTTAAAAATAACTAGCTTCATTTTTTTTTTTTTTTTTTTTTTTTTTTTTTTTTTTTAAATACTTAATATCTTTATATTTTGATTACAGTAAATTGATTTTTCATTATTTTTAACTTTTTAGATAATAAATTTGAATGAACCATTATTATTTTAAATGTAGCTTGCATTTCAATTGGCTATATAATAATTATGCATCTAATTCAAAATTATTCGATACCTTTTTTTCTTTTTTCTTTACAGCGTATTATATCCATCGGTGTGAATTTTCGCCGCTTGCCGCATCTCGAAACAATTATACAGCTCGTCCTGCGAATATGTTTTATGCAAAATAACGATGCGATAGATTCCCGTACCTGGTTTCCTCGCGCTTCTCGACTCTCGGGATCGAAAGGGGAATTTTTCTTTTTCTTCTGTTTTTTTTTTCCCCGAATTTCGCGTGCGTATTCGCAGATGTCGCGAATTCGTAATTCGGAGCCGGGTGGATTCTCGACGCACACACACGGTAGCGCTCTCGAAACGACAAGGACGACGACGACGATATGGATTTTCCCGGCGCAGTCAACACCTGCGGGCGCATCCCGCGCGAACAATTTAATCAGATCCTTCTGATCCTTAACCCAGCTGTGCGCGGTTGGCCTCTGCGCGAATAAGAGAAAAAGGTTAGGGGGATAGCCAGGCCAGAGCCCGTTGCGCAACGGAAACTACAGGGTGGGCGGGAAAAAAGGATAACGAGACAGGAGAGGCGTATTTACCGGGAACAGCTGGGTTTCAAGTGAGCAAGGCTTAATTGCTAATCGTGAGTTTAAAGTTGCCTTATTTTACTTGCTTTTAACGATAAATTACGGCTATGGATCGTGGAACTTAGCGACTAGTGCGTAGTTTACATATTAATAGTTCGATTAGACGTCTGATACCTTTCGACTAATGTTGTCTGCATTCTCTTTCACGCCTGTCAAGCTGTATACAGAGCTTCTTGTATTATTGTTTCTCATTTTTTTTTATGGAAAAATCCGTTCGGTTGCGTGCATACGTAAAGATCTTTTTTTTTGTAATAAATTCCAATAGTTCGATTAATAACAAAAGAGATTTTTGTGCGACAGGCTGATTACACATTGTACATAATTTCAAAGTGATATATAATTTTAATTGATTCTCTTTTATTCCATGATATATAATAATGAGACACTCTGTATACGTGTGTATCTATTTCATTGTATTGGTCTCATAAATCAAAAGTAATATCGATCCCTATGATAATAATAATCATTATATGTAATCATGAACGCATACCCAATTGTCGGAGAAACGATAACTTTAAGCTTCTTAAGACTCTTCTCTTCATTGAATGATTGGAATTTTATTGTGAGAATATAATAAACCGATCTGAACATGCAATTAATGTAATATTTAATTATCAAAGAAACAGTTGCTCATGTTTCATGTATATGTATATTGTTTGATAATATACATGTAAATATTCTCCAAAACACATCCATTTAGATTTCAGTAATTATTCCGGAAATATATATACCTACATAATGTAATTATAAATAATGGTAAACATAAATACATACGTAATGTAACTAATTGATCACTAATAATTGATAACTAATAATAACGTAATTAATTACTAACATAATAACAACAATAAATAATTTTAATACATCATGTCAGTTTTATTGTTATAATAATTGATAATTTAAACGATTAAACGAAGATCTTTCTTGAAGCTCGCGAATTTATCTAAAAAGTTGGACTCTCTTCTTCTCTCTCTTTGACTCGAACATGAATGAAGCAACGAGATCGGATAATTCTTTTCTCGTTTGTCTGATTTTGCGACAGACGGAAGACGATGGAACAAAGGATCATCATCAGAAAGAGATGGACAGGCCGTTTTGAACGGGTGGCGGCAACCGTAATCGAGGGGAGGGGAAGTTTAACGCGCCTTTAATTAATTCCATGAAACTTTCTGATCGGCGGATAAAAAGTAGAGATGGCCCAAGTTTTGGAGCGTGAAGAAAAGTACGGGAGATTGAATTTCAGTTAGTAGATATTCTTAGTGAGATTTCCCCGAACGATGGGATTTTCGTATTTTGCGGGCGGCGGATATCAATGTCACGAGAAGCCTTCACCATTTGTGAAACAAAAATACGAAATACGTTTCTTATGCGAAATATTCGTGTAACTGTTTTCAGATTGTAAGTGATATGAATTTGTGTTTAAACTAATGCTTTAGTAGTTTTTATGTAAATTAAATATTAATTTCTCTCTTTTGTGTGTAAGAATATCTTTTTTAACTTTTTTGGAAATTATTTAAGTTTCATGTTTATATTGATTCTTATGGAAAATCGTATATTCCTATACAGCACCGAAAGATTGCAAAAACGTTGCATAGATATCTTACATTGAAACATTGTAATATTGCATAGAAGTTGCGAAATATTTCTGCAATGTTACTGCAAGCCTGCGGCAACGTTGAAATGTCCGCCTTCAGAAATATTTCAATGTAAGACTACAGTAATATTACGGTGCAATGTATTTGTAATATTTAAATACATTGCTACAAATATGCAAAACGCTTCAAATTTAATACATAAACTTTGAGAACATATAAAAACATCCAAGAGAGATAAGAAAAAAGATTGTGAATTTACGCAATTACAACGAGTTTTTTCTCGTCTCTCGTGGATGTCTTTATATATTCTCCAAGTTTATCTATTAAATTTGAAGCATTTTGCATATTAAAAAATTATTATCAAATTTTTGCTTTTATATAAAAATGGGAACTATTAAACAAGTTTTTGTTATCTAATTAACATCGCTATTTTATAAATTATTTACAAGTTTAAGAAATTGATAATGATTAAATAATTTAATTTATAAAAATTAAAATTTTATTTATATAAATATTAAACTCTATATCTTAAGTAGACAATAAACGGATAATTTTAACTTTTTTCGGATAATTATTTGTCCGATTTCTGAACACTCAATTCAATATCTGAATTTCCTGTGTTGGGATTGTATCAGACAGATTAATCTGATAAAAATAGTTATTATACCTTTAATATTACTAACCGTTTTTTGCAAGCTTTATATAACCATCGTGATTAAAACTTAAATACAGGATAGATAACGCAACGCGCGCCGCATAGTGGTAAACGAACGAAGTAGCGATTATCAAAAACTGTCTTTTGTAATGTTTTTGAAATGTTGATGTAACATTCTCATAAAATATTACAATTCCATATTCCAATAATGTCTCAACAATATTTCATTGCAACTTGCAAGATTGTAATATTGCTGCAATGTAATTGCAATGTTCTGTGCTGTATGGGTTGTAGCAATCGATAAATTTAATCAAGGAAAAATTAAACAAAAAAAAAACCGCCAGCGAAATAAAAATTGTTACATATATTAACAAAACTTTAATAAATATTTGTGCAAAATTTTATTTATTGTTAAATCTACTTACTCGTTTAAAAATTATTTACTAAAAGTTGTAGCAAAATACTCACAGTAACCAAAATCTTCTGTAAATTATTCGGTTATATTTTATTTCTTGCACTTGTAATTTCTAGAGTCCTAGATTATCAGAGAAGCGCCAACTTGTTCTTCTTCCTGATTGGTCGATTAAAATAGCCGCCATGTTAGAATACAAACCTCACACGAATAGCTTGACAGAGCTGTCAATTAAATGTGGTTGTGTGTTAATATTAAGTTTAAATAGGTGCATATTATAATTTCTTGTAACCACGGTAAGTAAAAATGTCATATATGTTATATATGTCTTATATATGTTTTACATGTATATACATAGAATAAATATATTATATATATATATATATATATATATATATATATATATATATATATAATAATTTGTAATTATAATAATTATATAATTATTATTATTATTATTATATAATAATAATTAATAATTATTAATAATTATTATAATTATAATATATATATTGCACTACTGACGTTTGTGTCTTAAGATGGCGGCAGTGGCATAGTGGGGGAAGAGTTGGCGCTTCACTGATAATCTAGGACTCTAGTGATTTCAGGAGGTATGTACGATCAAAAGTTTCTATCATAAATAAAGAAAAATATTAATTTCAACTATTTTCTTTTACGAAAACGTTAAAAATTATATTTTTTATAAGCTACTTTAAATCTTTTTATAAATCAGATTTATTTATTTAATTTTTCAAACAAAACATATGTC
The DNA here is from genome assembly GCF_030449975.1 of Polyergus mexicanus. NCBI lineage: Eukaryota > Metazoa > Arthropoda > Insecta > Hymenoptera > Formicidae > Polyergus > Polyergus mexicanus. Next base: position 7,227,435 of record NW_027223325.1, read on the forward strand.
TTTTATCAATTTCGACAGCTTTTTGCTATTATTGTACAGCCAAAATATCCTTAAAATATTAGAAAAATATTGCAACTATTGAATTTTAAATATTTAGCGCTACACATTTATGGGCAAATTTACTTTTATAACGATTTCTATGTCCATTACAAACCACAATGTTAAAAAATTATAATATAATTTCACATTTATATCGTAACATTTGTAGCATGTAAATATAAAATACTCCAATCATTCAAATATCTTGATTACATAAGTATTTTTCTATATCTAAAAAATTAGGATTATAATAAGAGTTAACATAGAAAATTTTTTAAGCGAATTCTCATTTCGATTAGACGCATTTCAATGTATTGTTAAAGGAATACGTATGACGTCGATTTAGCGTAGCATTTCACATGTCTACGATTATGACGACAGGAATAATTCCGCGCGTAATTCGGCTTTACGATAAATTCATAGCTGCGGTTATGCTCGATGGGCCATAAATATGGAAAGCCTTAATGATATTGAGTACCGTGGCTGATCGGTTAACCGCCTTTACCGCTCGCGGTCGCCCACGCAAAGCGGAAGCCGCGTTTGCGCGCGAGCAATGTGCGAAATTTCCGCGCAATTGTTTCCCCGCCGCATTTGCGGCTGTTCCGAGATTCCAATATTCAAAGCTCGATTTTTAGCTTTGAGAGGCTGCGAAACGCGTGTAAAGTGTATTGTGAAAAAGAAATTTTGCGAAAGCCGAAAATCGGAATTGACTGGAAAATGCACTGTGTGTATGTTACACACGTCCGCGTGTGTGTGAACATGCTCACACATAATGGAAATATGATCATCAAATTTATATAAAGTTATATTGGATGTAGCTCTCATGGCAATCTTTTGGCCAAGTTATGGAATAATGGAAAATTGATACTTTACAGATTAAAGCGAATGATGGAAATAAAATTCGCGCTATCCCATACGAGTTGTACATATTTAAATAATAATTGTACAGTAAAAACAAAATTCTTTTCAAAATAAAATAAATACAAATAAATACATTTTGTTTATTTTGACTTTTTTTATTTAAATAAATATATATTGTACTTTGTTTCCAAAAATGTTTTATTAAATAAATTAAATAAATTGTTAGTGGCATCTAATAAAAATTATAATTTCTAAAATAATTTATTTAAAATTTTAATATAAAAGGATATTTAATTGAAGATAAAATATTATTTATTAAAATGAAAAGAAACTTATTTATTAAAATGAAAAGAAAACTTGTGTCTCTTAAAACAAGCAACTAAAAATTAACAATTTTCTTTTTTTTATTTGCAAATAGAAGCATACTTTGCTTTTATTTTATATTTTACTAATTCAAATATATTTGCTGCTTGATTGAGATATAAGTAATTCCTTGCAAGTATTTAAATAAATAAATTTTTTAAATGAAAAGAATTTTTTGGATTTTTTTTTTTTTTTTAATGTAACACATTCGAACATGTCAGAAGAATAATTCTTGAATTATTTTGCAAGAAATTTCATTCATTGCTAAAAAAGATCTTGCATTATTTCTATTAATTTTGAGATGTTTTCGCTAATATAATGGTCAGATAATTTTAAACATAACCATCACACGCGGGACTTTATCTCTCGAGACTCATGATATGCATCCGATTTATTATCAATGCGCACAAACTTTCTCCGACGTAGACGTTTCCGATACGTCTGTGATCCGCGGTGTGATTTGCAGCATATGGTTAATATGGAAGCATTAATAATGCCGGTTGTTGCGGCCGACCAGATAAATACAATCACTACTGGCCACGGCGAAACTACTACGCAACCGACTGGTATTCGAACTTTATAGCTTTCGAGTTGTTTTATGCGTTTCAAAACATATCGAGTTTACTTTGTCAGCGCAAAAATGGAGGGACGAGAGCACGATGTAACGAATCAGCTTCGAATACATTTCTCTCTCTCTCTCTCTCTATTTTGATCGCAAACATTTATTCGTATTGATATTATTTATACGGTCCGCCCTGAGTACGAAAGTACGAAATCTCTTTGTTCGTGAAATTATGTTTTTTCGCATTTTTATTGACGGTCGCGATCAGAAGAAGCGTCAAAAATTACGACGCGTATTTAATTTTTTTGATTCAAAGCAGCTTTTTGCAGAAACGTGTTTTTGTTATACGATTTTTTTCTCTCGCAGAATCTCAATTGGAGATGAGATTGTTGAAAAAAGATATTTATTTATTATATGCGTTTATTTCTTCAAAAATAATTTATAATACGCCATATATTGTTATATTTGCATCTATATGTTTTATCATTATGTCGCCTAGAGGGTTTGTGTAATAATATCTTCTGACTTGGATTAAATTTATTTATGCTAACGACATCAAACTCGGTATACACACAGTACCACGAAATTCTAATTTGACTAAAACATAGTGGCGTATTAGCGTTATGCGAATATTGATTCTGGAATGCAGTTTACATCATTGCTGCCTATCCAATCGCCGAAATGATATTGCTTGCTGTATGAAAATATACTTTGCCAAGTTGCATATTTAATTTTATAATAAATGTACCATTACCAGTTATAGAGGTTATTCATTGCACATTGCAAGAATAGATTTGCAAAAATAGGGGGTTCCATTTAAAAAACGGAAGTTGATCTTCAAATGACCTTGAAAATGATCTTTAATGTCAAATCCAAGGTCACTATTAGATAGCCCCCTTTGTTCCCTACTTAACTTTTATCCGAGTCGTTTTCCTTCAAACGTTGATCCCGAAAAGTTATGAGGATGGAATTTTTAAAATGGGACACCTTGTATATATATACTGCGGTACATTTAGAATATATATTTTATAAGCTTATGTTAAGACGGCTAATTAGGAGTGTAGCACAGAATAGCAGACTTTATTTAGTATTCTCGTTTACGTTGAATTGCTGTCGCGAGTCTCTACAATCGGCGTTTCCATTTATCGGAAAGGAAAATTGAACTTTTAGAGATTTTAGACAAAGAGAGAGAGAGAGAAGGGGGGGGGGAAAGGGAGACAGAAAAAGAGCAACCCGTTGCGTGGCCGTTTTCGCGTTGTCTATTCATCGTCAAGAATTTAATCGAAACTTGATCAGTTTCACTTTGACGTTTTTTAAAATATTCTCGGAAATAATGGAGCTATTCGATTCCCTGCGGAAAAAGCGACGTTTCGTTCTTTATGCCTGATGAAAATCGATTGCTATCATTTGAATTTCCGCAGCGAATCAACGAAACATAGTCCAAAGTGTTCAATGTTTATCAATTAGATGATTATATTAACTCAAATTACTCGAAAATTTACCTTCAAAGATTATAATTTTTTTCCTATTTAAATTAGAATTATAAGAATACCTTTTGTTATGAGATATAAAATTGAAAAATTTATATTTGTCGATAATAGCTTTTGATATTAAATATGCATAACAAAAGAGTTAAATTCTAAAAAAACTCTCTATATTAAGAGATATGAGAAAGATCTTCTCTTACCATAATTTGAATTTTTAATCTTTTCTAAACTCCTCGAGTAATACTCCTGTATTAATATACAGTCATCAATTCTTCTTAAATTTTGTGTCTTTTCCAGCTTGTTACAACTAAGTGTCGCTCAAATTATGATGGTCGCAACGATTATAATCTTAACGAAAATTTAACGGCCTTATCGCGACCAATCTATAACGAAGCTGTAGCTTATGATTCTATCCACGAGGCAAATCGCAAACGATTTTGCTACTTTAACATTTTTGCGCTTGCGACTCGCGACCAACCCAGTTTTGTAGACACGGAGACTCCAAATGTCATTATGGAACAGGCGTAGCGTGTAATGGAACCAATGAAACGATATCGACTGACTGCGACGTGATTAATTATGACGAACGAGTCACTCGAGTAATAGTATCATTTCGTTTTGTCATGGAATTTTTGTGGCATCGGTGTTGATCAGTGTTTTGCACAGATAATATTGAAATCATCTAGATAAAGATAAGATAAGACATATAAGATTTTATCTTAGATAAGATAAAGATAATTTATTTCAAGTTTATCTAGATAATAGATAAAATTATGAAGCATTTTATCTAGATATTAAGATAACATTGTTTTATAAAAAAAAAGTAAAAAATGTAACAATTAAAATAATATATATTTATCTATAGATTTTCTCATTAAATTTTCATATCTTTTGCTACAATATTACTAATGCAGAAATTGCAAACAACTGAAAACATTACATTCGGCGGTGAAAATAATAGAAAATATCACACACAAGGCAGTACGCAACACATTTTAAGTTTATTCTTTATAGTTTCACATTGAGTACAATGCTTAATGATTCTTTAATAAGATTGGATCTTATCTTTGGTTCTCCGTTGGATCTAAATGTAAGAACCAAACATATTAAAGAATCATAAAGCGTTTACTAAAAGCTGATGCAAAATTCAGCTTTTAGTAGAATTCATTATTTTAAATAATTTAAGGCAGATGACGCACTTTTTCATCTAAGATAAAGATGTAGATAACACATCCTATTATTATCTAGATAAAGATGAGAGAATACAATTGTTTTATCTAAATAAGGTAAACCTTCGGAAAACACACCTATATGAAATAATGGGTAAGAATACCCAATTCTTATGAATTTTTGCCTCTTGAACACGAATATGAAATATAAAAATGGCGGTCGGACTCGCAGATCAAAGAGAAACGCAAAAATCCAACTAAACGCGAAAATTCAACCCATGTTCGAAAGATGCATTTTTATTAGTAATAATTTACCCTTGGGATATAGGTTTGGATTAGGTTATATCTTCCGGAAGTGGAGCCCCCCCGTAGAGGGGGGGGGGGGGCGGAACCCACTGTGCCCACGCATATACTTTACAGTGCGAAGCGAAGTTCAATCCCATAATTATTGTGTGGATGGGAAAGTGTATGCGTGGACACAGTGGGTTCCGCCCCCCCCCCCCCTGCGAGGGGGCTCCACTTCCGGAAGATATAACCTAACGCAAACCTATATCCCAATTATTATATTACTAATAAAAATGCATCTCTCAGACATGGGTTAAATTTTCGCGTTTGGTTGGATTTTTGCGTTTCTCTTCGATTTGCGAGTCTGACCGCCATTTTTAAGTTTCATCAGGAGGTTTCATCATTGTTCAGGAGACAAAAATACATAAGAATTGGGTATTCTTACCCATTATTTCATATATTGGATGGGTTTTCCGAAGGTTTACCCTAAATAATTATTTTTAGATAACTTCATCTAGATAACAGCAAACACTGCTTATGATATCTGTAAAATGAAAAGCAGTTAATATAATTTGTCAAAATCGACTGGGTTATTGTTCGATTTGCGATTTTAAATTTCGAAAACATTTTTTGAATATTTGAAAAAACATTCTTTTTTTTTTAAATAAAATAATTCTACTTTTTAAATGTAGCTAGAATTTTTTGTTTTTAATAATATATAATTTTTCTTTATAGCAAACAAATGTTAACAAACACGAAATCTTAATTTGTTATAAAAAAATATAAAATCTTATTTTATTTTATTGAATATAAAATTTTAATCTCTCTTTCTTATATATATAGAATAAAAATTGCTCTTTTTTTATTATATATTCTGACAGATCTCTCACAAATCCATGTACATCTTTCCATATTTTTTTAAACTCTGATATATAAATCTTCGATACGTGTAAATTGCGGTTGTGCATTTTTTTTTTTTTTTATTTTTGATTTGAAACCTTTAGAGTATGTCGAAGCCAGTGATGAAATGCGTCATGCAAATGCCGGCGCGGTTTTCAGAACATTTCGGCGCATGGATTTAAATATTTCACGCTTCACTCGCGGTTAGGCAATCTTGGGTATCGATATTCGCGGCGTTCGAGCCTCCGTATATTTTTCGTAGCGTGAATATTCATGCTTTCATATACATATACGTGACATCTGTAACGGCGTCAATTTGTATAGATCTCGTTGCACGGAATTCAATATATAGAACGCGAAATGGCTATGCATCCGTCACTGCAAGTATCGTATTTATCGGTAATATTGAAAACGATCACAATCGTAAAATAAAAATAGAAAAAAAGAAAAAATTTAAGTGATAATCGAAAATTATCATTTAAATAAATTTTACAGTGTAACACTTATCTCCTCCGAAATCTAAATTTTTTTATGATCTTTATTGGCACGTACAAATTTTGACAAGATAGAGAATTATTTTAAATAAAATGTAAATCGATTATTTGAAGAATAGCGAAATTAATATTTCTGCGTAAAATATTAGAGATTCCTGATCTGATTAATTCTATACAAAATAGCACAGAAATTTATTTATCGTTTAAAACTTATTTTTTCTCTCTTTTTAATTTTTTATATGTATATCCCGAGTCTCTTGAACTTTTAAACATCCGAAATGTTGAATATGTTGTTATTTAATGTGTGTTTTTATTTTAACTTATAAAATATTATGTATTATTCTCGTATCCTTATTTTTATTCTTAATTACTTAATGCCATTTTGCAGAGGTTATTAACAAATAAATAATAAAAATTGCTTTTCCATTTTTATTTTTATTATGTATATTTACGGTTTTATATTATTTATCAAAATTAGCATCGCTCTAATTATAAACCTTTCCAAGATAGTAATTCTGTAAATGCAGCGCATCCTATATCGATTTTTTCCGGAATACAATCCTAATTCAGGAAAATTTCCACGCGCATATCGGGTGACTCGTAATTTCGACGCCTTTTTTTTCTTTTCGTTCGCCAACACCGTTACATACACCGACACCATTTCCCGTGCCATTTATCGCACCCGTATTCACGATGCGTCTCTTTCTCTCTCCTCTCACCTTTTCCAGCATCCGTAGGTGCTACCTTCTCTTCTCCCTCTTTTCTGCTCGTTTCCCTAGTCCCGCCGTTTATCTACGCGACACTTATTTGCCGGGGCTATCTGAAAATTTAACGCCTGCACTCTCGCCGGAAAGATCACACTGCCATTCCGACATACACCCACCCATCCACATGCTCGTTCATAGCTATCTCTTACGTTTTCCGACCTTTGCACACACATTCGCAGATATATAGATACACATACATTCATTGTTTTATATTAGTCACTTAACTAACTCACTCTCAATTGACGATGGAAAATTTTGATTGGATATTAGCCTTATTTTCACTCGATTTTGTTACTTCTCATGTAGATACGTTTATTTATACGGTTATTAGCTATATCACGAATGAATTTTATTTTAAGAGAATGGTCACAAATTTATTTATTTAAAATATAGAAATTTTATTTTTATTTTTCCGCTAAAAGAGCGAAGAATTATGTAAACTGCTAACTATATTTTCAAATTCAATATTTATTTAAGCATTAAATATATATACAGGGTGTATCTGAGATGATGCACTAAACTTTAGGAGCGTATGCTAGAAGTCAAAATAAGACTTTTTTTTTTATAAACATGGATCCGCAAATGAACCCCCCTCCGAGCTCGGTAAATTAATGTTTTCATAATATACGTTTTTATTTTTCATTTTAGTGGCTTATTTTACTTCATAATTTACTGGGCTATACCAAATTTCAACCTCCTGCCATTTTTTTTCTGAAATACAGCCAATTTTTAATTTTTTCCCCAAACTTTAGGGGCCTCTAGCTCGAAGGAGGGTTCATTTGCGGATCCATGTTCATAGAAAAAAAAATTATTTTGACCTCTAGAATATGCTCCTAAAGTTTAGTGCATCATTTCAGATACACCCTGTATATAATATTTATATATTATATATACACACATATATATATATAATAATCATATATAATTATATCAGGCATTTAAATAAATATATGATTTTATCTCTTATCAGAATTAAGACAAATGATGTCTCTAATTGTAAGTAAAATATTGTTTTTGATGTTTTGTTAACATAAAATACAGAACTGATTCTATTATATATATTTAATTATGTTCTGATTGAGAAAAAAGCAAAATATATTAACTTTTATATTAAAATAAAAAATTTAATTTTTCCTACACGCAATAATTTTGCTGCTATAACATATAATTGTTTTATATAGTAATACAGTTTATAGCGTTAAAAATTAATCTGTGAGCAACAATATATCGAGCCGGATAGATTCTTTTGCGAAAGAGAAGAGTCTCAAGAAGGATCGTTTCGTTTTTGCTCTAACAATCGCTCGTCTCCGCGCATTCTGCCGTTATCATCTGCTCGAAACTAGAAAGCGAGCCTTAAACCTAAAATGGAAATGCGTCTTAAAGCTTACAGATTAGTTCGACAAAAATCATTTCGGCCGCTTTTCCTTTTTTCCCCTTTCGCTGACATGCTAGATTAGGGAAGAAAGAGCTGTCGGACATATTGTAGCGCGCACTACTAGCAGTCGTCCTGGGTCGAGGATGATGGCAGAAGCGCCGCTACTCGTTCCGAAAAATCGCCCGAAGCTGTACCGGAACACTGAAAGCATAAAAAAATGGATTTAAATATTTTTAGACGTGAAATGAATTTTATGCGAAAGACAGTAGATTGAAAAAGGACACGTTGTGCTAAAAATAAGTTAAAATCGATAAAATTATTTTTGTATTATATTGTTATGTATATAATTCTGGGTTCAATTTAAAGCATTTTTTTTAATGCACAAGTATATTTGAAACGATCTATTATTGGATTAATTAATTGTTCAGATTATTTCTCAATTTGAGATTTTTATATTCGTAATATACAAATCTATTTATATATTATTATATATTATTTAATTATTTATATTTTTATTTTATTGTATGTATCATATATTTATATTTCGAAAATCTTTTTATATACAGGGAGTTCCGGAACAATCTTCCGTCCGTAAAATGACGTATTCCTGATACAATTCTAAGACGATTTTTCCTTTACCAAAATTTGAATTGAAGCGTAATTTTTGACTTATAAGCAAAAATAGTTAACAAATCACGCGTCGAGTACAGAAGGCAGGCAGGAGCGACGCGGCGCGCCGCAGCTGACCGTCCGATGTGTGATTACCACCGCATGAGTCGCTAACTATTTTATCTTATAACATAAAATTATGCTTTAAATAAAATTTTGGTAAAGAAAAAAATATCTTAGAATTACGTCAGAAATACGTATTTCTTAAAATAACGTCATTTTAGCGAAAGTTGTTTCAGATCGCCGGTCGTCAAACGCTGCAATCAGCTGATTGCTATACGCGATGTGTATATGGCGGAGTGTGTGCGTAAAAGAAAGAAAGAGAGAGAGAGAGAGAGAGAGAGAGAGAGGGGAAGAGGAAGGGAGGGAGAGAAGGAGGGAGAGACGTTTATATACACGCACGCACGTACGCATATACTTTTTTTCTCGCTCTCTTTCTCTCTTTTACACAAACATTATGTTATAAGATAAAATTATTAGCGATTCATGCGGTAGTAATCATAGGTCGGACAGTCAGCTGCGGCGCGTTGCGCCGCTCCTGCCTGCCTTCTGTACTCGACGCGTGATTTGCTAACTATTTTTGCTTATAACTCAAAAATTATGCTTCAATTCAAATTTTGGTAAAGATAAAATCGTCTTAGAATTGTATCAGGAATACGTCATTTTACGGACGGAAAGTTGTTCCGGAACACCCTGTATAAATAATAGAATAGTAAAAAGAGATCTAATATTCTCATTTTTTTTCTTGACAATATTATTATAATACGTTCATCGAAATTTAATACGTTTTATTACTTTTATATAAAAATTTATTATTTCTCTTAATTATACTATGGAGCGAACATTTTTTGGCGTATCTTTAGGATAAATTTTCTTTTTCAGGAAGAATAATAATAAATGATATTTAAAGATGACCGAGATTACGTGTTTACGGGAATTAAATTAGGCAATGAATGTTTCTCGCACCTGTTTCGTTCTCCCTTTTACTCATCTTTTTACATTTCACTGTAATATCTGTTGAGAGTGTTCGTTTGCGGGCAAAATTAAGGAACGCACGTGCAAACAAGCGCCATGATTTCGCTATTACGATAACTATTATCATGACTCTTCTCTCCCTATCTTCCGTTTTCTACATCGCCACATGCAGTGAAGGACAAGTTTGTAATAATTATTGATATTATTTATGATAACAAAGATGGAATTAGATAGCAATATTATATTTTTACTATTTTTAATTATTAATTATAATCATTTACGATTTAATTCTAACATATAAAACGTATAGCAAATCAAAATAAATATAAAATTAATATGTAATTACAATTAACAATAAAAATAAATATAAATAATTATTCTTTTTTTTATTTTTAATTATAAACAGCATATAGATTGTTACATATTCAGAGAAAAAATAGTGAGAGATAATATATAGAGAAGTCAATAATTTTCTGTTAAGTAAATAATATTTGGCCTTTCCACTCTCCTTATTTATTTTATAATAATTTAATTATATAAATTTTTTTGTGTTTCTTGATTTAATATAAGATTGACAAGAAAACAAACAAAGATATTAAGACCTTATTGTAACATAATATACTTAAAGATATTTTGGCTGTAGAATAATAGCAAGAAACTTTAAAAATTAAAAAGAAACATATTTCTTGTTACATATGTGAAAACATATGCTTATATTGTTTGAAAAATCAAATAAATAAGTCCGAATTATAAAAAGGATAAAAATATCAAAAAATAATATTATTTTTAACGTCTGCCTAAAAAAAAACAGTTGTAATTAATATTTCTCTTAATTTATGACAAAAACTTTTGGTCGTGATTATCCCCTGAAATCAATTGCAAGATACAAAAAAAAACAAATATTTAATTTACAAAGAAATTTTGGGTTATTATAAATATTTTGCTACAATTTTTATTAGTAAATAACTTTTAAATGAGTAAATAAATTTAAGTCAAGTTTTGCACAAATGTTTATTAGAATTTTGTTAATACATGTAAAAATTTTTATTTCGCTAGCGATGTATTCTTTCCTTCTTAAATTTGTCAATAAGTGCTACAATACGCGATTTTCCATAAGGATTAATACAAACTTTAAACTTAAATAATTTTCAAACCATTAAAAGAATTGTGTTCAGATTTTGCACAGAGATATAAAAAATTGTAGAACAGTCTACAAAATTTTCATGCTTTTATCAATATTTTGATATAGACATCCTTAATATAAAAACTTTATATATATATATATATATATATATATATATATATATATATATAACTTGTAATGATTATTATATTACAGCTGCATATGCTTAAATTTAAAAATAACTAAGAGAATAGGATTATATATCATGTGCTATATATAAAGATTAAGAATTCTCTAAATAGAATACAGCGATAGGATCTTCGAGCGATTCCTCGGCTTTCTTTCTTCTTTTTTGTTTCTCTTTCACCGGGACGATACAGCATCGTCAATGAAAACTTGAAAACTCCTCGTTCTCTTCCGCGAGATCGCTGAAAGCACAGACGATGCTGATTTCCCAACGGGTGTCGCTCGTCTATAAATCTACACCCAAGGGTTGTTTAGTCGGTGTGCGCGCGATACGAACGGTACTCGCCGTGGTGTATTTTTGATTTGACAACTACTACCGGTGTGGAGGAGAAAGAGGAGGATAACCTGGTCGCGAGCGGAAGTTCTGCGTCGTTGAACTTTAAACACCGACTAGCGTTTGCGATCGAGAAATGAGAAACAACGGTCGTTTATTCTCGATGCAGCAGTCGTTTCTCGTGACGCGATCGTCAGTTTTATGACGCGAGAACATCTCGGCAATTACGCGTCGCACCAACGGCGTTTAATATATCGGGTGCTCCATTTTATTTTAAACAGTCAAATGTTTGAATATCGCGGCATTTTAGAAAGAAATGTTCACTACAAAAGTATTTAAGGGGGACATAAGATGGTGCCATTGGTTTAACCTTGGATAATAATTTGAAGGTTACATGAAGGTCACTTTCAATTTCTTAAATAAAAACCCCTATTTTTTATTACATATTCTTGTAGTTTATCTCGAGAGTTTTTCAAAACACTATAATAAAATATTTTTTCGTCAAGTACTTTTCGAGTTATAAGGTTTGAAGTTTACAGTATCGCTGATGGCATTAGTATTATTCAAGATGTATCACGCGGATATTTAAACAACTTTTATGAATGTTTGGCACTTTTTCAAACCGTTGACAGTTATCAATTCGAAAATTTGATAGATTAAAAAAAAATATTAACACGACAGAAAAGGTTTGAAGTCGGTAAATACCGCAGGAATGATGAACTGTTTAAGTTTCATAATTCAGAAAGTGCTTAATGGAAAAGAACTTTAGTATAGTGTTTTAAAAAGCTCTCGAGATAAGCTACAAGAATATGCAATGAAAAATGCAGGTTTTTATTTAAGAAATTGAAGATGACCTTCACGTGATTTTCAAACGACTATCCAAGATCAAATTAATGGCTGACTATTTTATGTCTTCCTCAAAGTCATAAAACTTTTATACAAAACATTTTTTTCTAAAATTCCGTGATTTCTAGATATTTGACCGTTCAAAATAAAATAGGACATCCCGTATATATTTTTTTAAATTTAAATATTGTTCATTTTTTCCTATACGGTTAATAAACTGCACGAGATAAATGCGGGAAAGAAGTAACTCATTTAAAATTTTAATGGTCTACTATGCAAAAATATATTAATAAGCTTTTTCTATATCTTTCTTGTATCGTATAAAAAAAACATTATTTATATAAACAGCGAGTAAAAAAATATACGTATATAAAATTATGTGTATATCCCTCTCTACAAATATTTTTTTTAAATTAGTATTAACCCCATTCTTCTTATTTGAAAAAGTCCAGAATATATATCTTCAAACTTAATATAAATTTAAAAATAAAATAATTAAAAATTTCGGAGAATTATTACTATCTTCTTCTTCTCTGATATGGCTGGAAGATTTTTCCGAAAGGAAATGTCTATACACCATTAACTAGGCATTTTAGTATATAGGTAGGTTAATATATGATATTATTAACCAATATAGGCATTATATAGGATAATGTATGAAAACCTCTTTTTAAGTCATATGGGAAGATGGGACCCTGAGTGGAATCGAACCTGGGACTCCCTCGATTACCAGCCTGCGACTCTACGCCCGACGCCACGCACCGCCCCCTATTACTACTATCTTCTATCTTATGTGATTCAAAATGATAAATAAATTTATATTCTATACCTATAGTTTATATGATAAATAATAATAAATAAATTTATATTCTATACGGAATGAGTTTATACTAAGAAAGCAAGAGACTTACATCGCACGTGGTGTGAAATTTTCGGAAATACCAATCGCCGACTCGAAGCGCGGAAGATGTCGTGAAAATGCATGAGAGCTCTTGAAAGCGTAAATTCCACGGGAAATTGTGGGGAACACTCTGCGGTCTCAGCGCTTAAACAAATATCCTTAGGGATCCTTTCGGCTAACCGGCCTTTCGATTTTCTCGGATCAAGACGTAAGAGTGACAATTTGGATGGCTTATAAGACTAGGCAAATCCGTCATTTGTAAAGAGCCCGCATTGAGATATATGAAAAATGTTGCGAAAAGCGAGAGACTTTGCGAATTGTAAATTATTCATTCCAACAAAATATTCATGTAAAGTTGAAAAAATTTGGTAGATGAAAAAAAAGGGTAATAACATATTATTTCTCGGTATATACTCTTTCTTTTTCCGTTGATAGGCTCACTTCATTCCTCTTTCTCTCTTTCTTTCTCTCTCTTTCTCTCTTCCTCTTTCTCTCGATTTCGCTCTCTTTCATTTCACTCTTCTCTCTTCGCTCTCGCTCATCTTCCTTTTTTCTATTTAACCCCAATGAGATAAACTGGAGCTCCGTAAAAGCCTTTAGCTGCCACGCGAAATATCATTGGTCCCGCGTAAATACGATATTACGAGGGCGATAAAAGAATTAAAAAGAAGATGGTCACAGAGAAAATTTTTTACACTCATGATGAACTTCCTTTTATGCAGCTTATGGTACAGTAAATACGATACTCCGGCTACACAACGTTAAAATATTTTTCTTTTTTTTCTTTTTAACGATATTACTTGGGAAAAAGAAACTGGATTAGACATTAATTATAAGATTTATACAGGGTAGGCCATTTTAATGTCTCTGTTTAAATATTTTTTTTCTACTTTTTCCAAATCGATTCCTCGATTTATGTAAACAAATTAGGATGGTTCCATTTAAGAAAAGGAAGACTTTGAAACATTTTTTTGTAAAAGACGTAGGTACGAAGATATTCAAGCGGGGACATTAAAATAGACCGTTTTGTGTACGAGAAGCAAGCGATGAAAAGTAAACATTTTGTATAGATTGCAGATAGTACACGGTTACGAAACGAAAGAGGGATAAAATTTACACGTCGAAAGTCATCAGGGCGGAGACGTGTTAGAACAGCTGCCATTCGATCGGCGCGGCTGCAAATATCCCGGGTTTGAAATGTCAGCATGAACTGTAAAGTAACGTTAAATAGACTCTATTGATTTTAGGCGTCTATCGGTAAATTCCGGCCACGTGTATAGCGCGATAACGGTAAATTCAATTCAACTCTATTTGCCGGCCCGACTGTTTCATTAGATAACGATTACCGTCGGCAAACGCGCGTTTGTAGGTAAAGCAAACGATACTCGAGCGTTATACATATCCGGGTCTCTCCCCTCCTCCTCGTCCCCCTCCTAACAATTCCGTTTATGTACGCGCAATTATTATGCAGGCCGTGCGTGCGTGCGGTGTGCGCGGGCCATTACGCATCGCGTGTGCGTATCTCACACAATTAATTTATGTAGATACCCCGCGCACATCATACACTGTTGCATATCAACGTTCATGCCGCGAAATATCGCGTTGCACGAAATCCTCCTTTCCAACTCCCCTCCCTCCCTCCCACCCACCAACCCGTCCTTCTCGTTTCCCTTTCTCATATATGAATGAGCCTGTTTATAATTCAATTAATTAATGCATACCCTCGCTCATTTGTAAATGCCGGCAAACGTAGCTCCGCAGACTTCGTAATGCTCTAGTCTAGAATTATCTTTCCCTCGACATGGCACTATGGGAAAAAAAAAAGAAAAATGGAAAAGCACAAAAGTGCACAGATTAGTGAACAATGAAAGGGTGAGAGAGAGAGAGAGAGAGGCAAAGGAATTATACATTTGAATAAATCAAAGTATATAAATATATATTAAATAGGGCGATGAGTGGCTTAGAGCGTTGAGTCGCGGGCTGACAAGTGCCACGTCCCAGGTTCGATTCCGCTCGGATCTCATCCCACCATATACCTTCTTTATGGAAGAAAAGGAGGAATGACAGAGAAGGAAAGAAGGATCAAAAGGAGGGGAATAGAGGAAGGAGACAAAAAGAGGGTTAGGAGTTAGGAACAAGGGAGAAGAGCGAAAAGAGAAAAGATAGGAAAGAAAGGTATGTATGTGGTAGAAGTGTTAAAGATAAGAGGATAAGGATGAAGGAGAAAAGGGAGCGTGAGGAGCAAAGGGGAAGAGCAAGAGAGAGGGAAAAGGAAAGCGTTGTGTAAAGCGTTAGGTTAGGTGTAGGAGCGTCGTTAGTTGTAAGAGCGGAAATGTAAGAAAATGAAATATATTTGGAAATTTGTAAAGTGTAAGAGTATAAAATTGCAACCCCATTGGGGAGTCAATAAAGACATACATATATACAAATATATATTAAATATGTAATATATACTTTTGATAAATATACGAATTAAATATTAATGCATTAATTAATGTATTAATTGATCCTGATATACGTTAAGAATTGAGGAAATTTAAAAATTAAGATTTTTTAAAGACTTGTCCATATTAAAATCTTTCTACGAAATTGTTTTTTTTTTTTTTTTTTAAATAAAAATAAAACTCTTTTTCACTGTATATTTTTATATTAATTATCATTGTGAGAAGAACGTGTCAGAATTTGTACAAAACGCGCATTCCGGCGAATTCCTGACATTAATCATATTACGATTAATTGCAAATTGGAGGAATGATAAACGCATATGTGTACGCGCGTTGTCGATGCCGCAAAGGATAATTGATATGTAGTAATATGAGTATCTCGTAACAATAGCATGTTCGAGAGGTGTAATTGTGCTACGTCGTCACTGTGAAAAGTGTAATTTAATGACAATGAAATGCTAATTATGCAGGTAAACCGGTTTAACGTTATGCCCATAATAAGTGTATGCGTTACTGTACACTAGAATTATCGTCATATCTGTTGATGAGCAATGAAACGATACAGAAGGGAGGGAAATACGAGAATTGGAGTTTGCATAATGTATATGGTACTCGAATAATGCTTTGAATGAATAATATAGGCATTTCTCTTTTCTTTTCTCATCTTTGAATTTAATTTTTCTTTTATTAATTCAAATATATTTGCTTCTTGATTGAGATAATTAATTTTTCCTCTCTCTCTCTCTCTCTCTCTCTCTCTCTCTCTCTCTCTTTACAAGTATTTAAATAAATATTTGTTTTAATAAAAAAAATTTTTTTTGTATTTAATAAATCTTTTTCAATGCATGAATTCATCTTTGTCTCTTACTTCGAATATGGACCGAATAAGATGGCGAGAGATGAGGAAACAAAAACGTGAGAAGAAATCGGGAAATGCTGTTCGCGACAGAGATTTATACGTGAATGTCGAAAAGTCGGCGCGGTTATTAAGCGGAAATTAATCGGCCGGAGAAAAAAAAGAAAATCCGCGAACAAAAATTTTCTTCGGGGTTCTAGGGGTAAATATTTATCCGATATAATACAAGTGTGTGTGTCCGCCGGAAAAATGATACCTTGCTAGGGAAATAATTATTCTTTTATGTTTCATAACGTAGGTAAGAAAACAATCAAGGTCACATCAAGTGAGAAAACTTTGTTTAATTTTCTATCGTTTACGGAAGTGAGCAGATGGATGCGGAAATACATTTCTTGTCGTTTCAATTAACTTTGTCACGAAGAAAAGGATGACGGTTTCTCGAGTGTTATTTTCCTCTCGTTATCAATTTTCCAATCACCGTCTTTTAATTTTTAATTAAGAATTGTCAGAAGTTATTGAAGATAAAAAATAGAATTCAAACTTAATCAAGTCTGGTTATTTTCTTTAAAATAATATAAATATATTTTTACTTAATAATAATAAATAATATGCGAGAAGAGCTCTTCTATAGCTATATGGTATATACACGCAGAGAGAAAAGTTTCTTTGAATTTAATAAATTTTGTAATAACCAAAGAAATATAATGCTTGAAATGGTCCAATCATACTAATGTTTCAAGTAACAAATATAATTGTTTCATTTTCAAATAATATATTTATTTATTTTAAATAAAATATTTGTTGAATTAATTTCATTTTTTCTTCAATTTAAACAATTATATTATTTTTTCAAACAATATTCTTCTTTTATTTAAAAGATTCATTATATTGCTTTTAACAATTTAAATAAATCTTGAAACAAGTTAGATAAAGTTAAATTAGCACGTTACTGCATCTTTGTAATCAAATCTTTAAAGCATCTTAGAACCATTGCATATAGAAAAACTTAATTTTACTTATTCGGAATTTTTATCTGAACAAATGAATATCGGACATTTATCTGTCCGATTTTCCAAAAATCAGTTTTTATTATCTGAATTCTCTTCTATAAAAATCGTATTAGAAATGAAGCTCATAGAAATAAGTGTTAAATGTTATTAGTCGCATTTTGCAGGCCTTATTCGTATACTTTTATGACAGAAACTTAAATACGAGTATAGTGAAGTATAGTGCGCCGCATAGCGGTAAGCGCATAAATTATACTATTCCAAATAACAGTTATTTTTCCGTCAAACAACATGGTTTAACGCAACAAAACCATTAAATTTTTTATTCAACAAAATAATGTTTTGTATAAAATTATATTTTTGTAATGAAACAAATATAAGTCAAACAAATAGATATATTAAGTTTAAAAAAACCTTTTTCTCTGTGCATATATTTGTATTATCATATATGTTTTTCTTATATTTACTTATTACTATTATTATCATTATTCCATTTTAATAATACACAAAAAAATATTATTTTGATAGATAATGCAATTTGTTAGATAAATACGTGCTTCTTGCGTGCACCGGAAATCTCGATATTTTCGAGATTAAAGCACGTAACAGCTCGAGACGGTAGGGGTTGAAGGTAATTAATCAACCTGCTAAACGAATCGACCCAAAATACATTGCACATTGTCCATATCAACAACATGGTTAAGGCGTAACTGATACCAATTAAATCGTGAATAGTTGAGCTGGTACCAGTTACCGGTATCGTATGTATATCTTACATGCTCCGGAGGATCGGTTACGTTGTATTTCGTGTATGTAACGTGAGAATATACGGCGGACTCTCTAAGCATCTTCACACAAGTACAATAACGGTACAAGCTTGGGTATAGATACTTCGGAGCATTACGTCAGTATTTTACCATGAAGATATATATTATTAAAAAGCATTGGAGATATATGAGAATACGATTAATAATATTAAATCTATTATTTACAAATCTGATAAATAATATCAAATTTATTATTTATAAATCTAAGGTACTTCAATTTTAAATAAAATTAAATAAAATTATATTATATTATTTTATTTTATATTAATTATTATATTATTATACGGAATGTAACAGAGCGCTCGTATCAGCAGTTTTTTTGAAGAAACAATGCATTTTCGTGAAAAATGTTTCATGCAAAAGTTGTAGACTATGTGCGCTCTAAGTGGCGCATTATATAATAATATTAGTATGTCCTTGAATAGCACCGTCAAGGTCATATAAAAATCACTTTGAATTTTTAAAATGGAACCCCCTATTTTTCATTACATATTCTTGTAGCTTACCTCGCTTTCCAAAATACTATAATAAAGTGTTTGTCATTAAATACTTTTTGAGTTATTTTATATTTTAATTTGACATATTTTGATATAAAAAATAAAATATTTCGTAAAATATTCAGTTTTCGATAATCTTACCGTAATACTTTTATGTACAGAATAATGAGACAAATCAATTAGTGCAAAAAAAAAACAAATAATTGTTTAAAAAATACATTGTAAATAATTTTCTTAAAAACAATTATTTTTTTATACTTGAGAAATAGGGGTTTCCATTTAAAAAATTTAAAGTGATTTTTATATGACCTTGATGGTGCTATTCAAGGTCATACTAATATTATTGTATAATGCGCCACTTAAAGCTCTACAACTTTTGCGTGAAATATTTTCTACAAAAATGCGTTGTTTCCTCAAAAAACTGCTGATACGGGCGCTCTGTTACACTCTGTATTTCTCAATATTTTTATTTCAAGAAAAACTTTATTTAAGACAATATCTATAAAATGTGGCTTGTTAACTTTGCGATACTCTGTATATCATTACAAGTATAAATTCTCTTATAGTTTTGTTGAATTATATTTAATTATATTATATTTAATTTCTGAAGTTATTCTATGGATACTGGATACTTATACTTAGACATTCGTGAATTATGACAAAACATATACGTTTTTGTCACACGATATTATTCTCGTCTCTATCCTTGCAATCTAAATGCATTCACACAAACGGTCTCGCAGATGTCACCCGACAGTTTTTGTCGTCAGTAAAGTGACGCTCCCGTGGTCGTTGTTTTGTTCGGATAACTTCGGCTTCCGTTTCTTATCGACCAGATGTTTGCCCGCGCAGGAACATCTTTATCGAGATAATTATTTCGGAAAATCGCTCGATGCCAAGCCTGAACAATGCATTATTATTAATTTTTTATATACACTGCAAAAATGATAAAAAAAGATATGTCATAGAAATATTTTATCAATTAATCATGTGGGCACTGAAATAGATTCTCTAATGAAATGTAAAGTTTATCTTGATAATTAATTTTTGAGTTATTTAGAAATTATTATACTATCTTCAAATTGTGGTTTTTAGTTAATGGATAATATTAATAATTTTTAATAGCAATTAAATAATCCTTAGCAATTAAAATTATAAAATTTTTGAAATAGAGCAATATTCTATTTCTTATTTAATTTTAAGGAGATTTACTTAGCAAGTATTTAATGTCGATGATTAAAAGATTAATCGGAAAATAGGGTTTTCTCAATCGAGCTCTGCTAGGAAATTTATTTCAAATAGATAAAAGGATTATCAAGTTGAAAAAGATAGTTCCAAAACATACATTTTACATAATATATATAAATTATAAACATCTATTCTCTCTATGTTTCTAGAAACTTGGCGCCATCCTTGTTTGTAGATACGATGCCGTATGCGCAAATACATAGATTTCTACACGCATTTGGGGAGTCTACGACTCGTCGCGATCCATATTTACGCGGATGCGAAATGAAGGATTTGATGGAGAGAAAAAGCAAGATATATATTGAAGCGTGCAAAATCCTATTTTTGGCAGCGCTGTTCTTCCATGCGCGCATGAAAAAGCGAGAAAGGATTGAGAACATAGCTGTAACTAAGTAACTTGGATTTTCGGGGTTTGAGCTATATATGTCCATAAAACTGGATGTGCAAAATTCTTTTTTCAATGCTACAAACATAATTCAGATTCCAAATATTACATAATTATATTAAAAAAAAATATATTTTTAAATATATTTTAAAAATTTATTATTTTTATGTGCAACTATTACACACTCTTAATTAATATGCAATTAATATATTTAATATTAATTAATATATAATATATAATATATAATGATAATATATAATATGTAATATGTAATATATAATATATAATATGTAATATATAATATGTAATATGTAATATGTAATATATAATATATAATATGTAATATATAATATATAATATGTAATATATAATATATAATGTGTAACGTGTGACGTGTAACGTGTAGCGTGTAACGTGTAGCGTGTAACGTGTAGCGTGTAACGTGTAGCGTGTAACGTGTAGCGTGTAACGTGTAGCGTGTAACGTGTAGCGTGTAACGTGTAACGTGTAGCGTGTAACGTGTAGCGTGTAACGTGTAGCGTGTAACGTGTAGCGTATAACGTGTAACATGTAATGTATGATGTATAACGTATAACGTATAACGTATAACGTATAACGTATAACGTATAACGTATAACGTAGGACGTATAACGTATAACGTATAACGTATGATATATAACGTATAACGTATAACGTAAACTTATAACGTATAACGTATAACGCATAACGTATAACGTATAACGTGTAACGTGTAACGTATAACGTATAACGTATAACGTATAACGTGTAACGTATAACATATAACGCATGATATATGATATATGATATATGTTATATGATATATAATATATGATATATCATATATGATACATGATACATGATACATGATACATGATACATGATACATGATATTTGATATATGATATATGATATATGATATATGATATATGATATATGATATATGATATATGATATATGATATATGATATATGATGTATGATGTATGATGTATGATGTATGATATATGATATATGATATATGATATATGATATATGATATATGATATATGATATATGATATATGATATATGATATATGATATATGATATATGATATATGATATATGATATATGATATATGATATATGATATATGATATATGATATATGATATATGATATATGATATATGATATATGATATATGATATATGATATATGATATATGATATGTGATATGTGATATGTGATATGTGATATGTGATATGTGATATGTGATATGTGATATGTGATATGTGATATGTGATATGTGATATGTGATATGTGATATGTGATATGTGATATGTGATATATGATATATGATATATGATATATGATATATGATATATGATATGTGATATGTGATATGTGATATGTGATATGTGATATGTGATATGTGATATGTGATATATGATATATGATATATGATATATGATATATGATATATGATATATGATATATGATATATGATATATGATATATGATATATGATATATGATATATGATATATGATATATGATATATGATATATGATATATGATATATGATATATGATATATGATATATGATATATGATATATGATATATGATATATGATATATGATATGTGATATATGATATGTGATATATGATATGTGATATATGATATGTAATATATAATATGTAATATGTAATATGTAATATATAATATATAATATATAATATATAATATATAATATATAATATATAATATATAATATATAATATATAATATATAATATATAATATATAATATATAATATATAATATATGATTCATATTTTTATCAGGAATATTATTTTGATGAATTATTAAATAAAATATATATTATAATCATAACTATATATATAAATAATTTTCTTAGCAGTCTTTTTTCTGGTGATATAAATATTTTTTAAACATATATGTTACTTTGTTATTACAAATAAAGGGCGATATCCGAGACAATGTTCTTTCGAACTCAATTCATAACGCTCAGGACATTATGGAATACGCGGATCCAAAGAATCCCATTAAGCTCGATTAAAACGCACTGTGGACTCCGACTATAAGGAAGAAATTACGGGTCCGTCGTTAATCAGCATTAGCAAGTACCTCGGGGTGCTACTCTATTTCTTTGAACTTTCCTGGATGGTGAGAGGGGGCGATCGCTCAATTATTCGTGAGGAGACGAGCGTAGAAAATATGCAAGAACCCTCCGTCGATCCGGATAATCGAGAAATGAAACTTGTTCTGGTCCAAGCCAACAGGGAATCTACTCCATTTTCAACGGCAATTATTTATGGAAAGCAGAGAGGGGCAGGATTTAAACATCCCTTGTGTGTATCTCGGCCATTATCATTTCAACTGGAATCTGAGAAGATCGGGATTAGCCCAGATCAAATAGTCTCAATCTTCGATAGGTAATTTATAGCGGGCAGATGAACACAGAAGCGGGGAACAAGAGAGATAGTGGAGAGGATTGAGAAATCTGTAGAATGAGGAAGAAGGGATTGAAAAAATCAAAGGATGTAACTGCGCGAGAGAATTCGCTGAGAGAAATCGCCATTTTTTACGTCGCGCAAAATCACCTTCGTCTAACAAATTATATCCCTTTTCCCCGCTTGAAAAGAAAAAATAATGTGGCTATAAATTAAATTTAGATATTTGCCATTAAAGAGAGAAAGATTATTATCAATATCTATAAATTTAAATAGATCTGGAAGTCGAAAAACAAGTGAAAGATGATAAAGCCGTAAATTCTAACTTTTATTAATTGTAATTTTTATGAAACTTAGATTTATGGTATTTGTTAAAAATCTTTATTTTATTTAATTTTGAATTTTGTGCATATACAGGGTGAGGCATTTAAATTGAGACACCTAAATATCTAAAAAATAAAGCAAGATAGAAAGAAATGTTTCAGACAAAAGTTATTCGGTTCTAAGGGGGTCATAAGTTGGTGCCATTAGTTTGACTTTGAGTGGAGACGCTTCGAAGATTTCAATGTCAATCTTGTTTTATTTTCTTTACACCAATTGATGTCTCTCATTTTTTGAGCTTAAAATATTAAGGTAACATTATTCCAAAATAAATAATTTTATGAGATATTTCATAGTTTATGTAAAATTATGTCGAAGTAAAGTAATAAAATAAAATATAAAATATCCTGCAAACTATTAAACTTTTGGCCATCATATCTCTATAACCTTTTATGCAGATTATTGCAAGAAATTGATTTATGTAAAAAAATTGGGGTATTTCCATTTAAAAAAACAAGATTGACATTAAAATCTCCGAAGCGCCTCCACCCAAGGTCAAACTAATGGCACCATCTTATGACCCCCTTAGAACCGAACAAGTTTTGTTTAAAACATTTCTTTCTATCTTGCTTTACTTTTTAGATATTTAGGTGTCTCAATATAAATGTCCCATCCTGTATAGATAAATTAAATTTTAACTCTAATTTTTGCTTCGTGCGATATTTTATTTCTCTTATTATGTTATTTTCTTATTTATTATATCTGATATCTATCTAAATATACAGTTTAAAAAATGTAGTTTTTTGTTTCTAAATCACAGTTAGCAAATTTATTTTTTATTTGCATTTGTGTGATGTAGAAACAATTAATGGAAAAATCCTCTCTTATTAAATGTGATCGATACTTTAAAAGCGAGGCTATGAAGTTGAAATCAAAGTGAGAGGGGGAAAAGGTACAGATTTTTCAAAGCGCGCGCAGAACGATTTTAATTGACGCGAGACAAAAAAAAAGATTTATCCGAACGCATCGATTCCCACAGACAAGCCCAGCCGCGAAATTTAATTGGAATCCAAAGAAGAGAAGTCGATCCGAAAATTCGTCAGTTCCGAATTCATAGATAGAAAGTCAGTAATTTAATATTTTTTACTGCAGCTTTCGATAGCGAGAAAAAGGAAAAGAAAAGAAAACCAGCTGAGTTTGTCATCTCCCGTGCCAATTAAAAACTCCCGTTTGTTTAAAAATAATTCGTCTACTAAAAAATTACTTACACTAAAAATAACATCTTTTCCAATCAAATAAATACATTTTGTTAATTTCGATTTTTTTACTCAAATAAATATATACTTTGTTTCCAAAAATGTTTTGTTATATTAAATATATTATTATTTGCATTTAATAAAAATAATAATTTTTAAAATAAATTATATAAAATTTTAATATAAAAATATTTATTTTTGAAGGTTAAAAATTATTTATTAAAATGAAGAAAACCTATGTTTTTGAAACAAGTAGCCAAAAGCTGAAAAATGTTTCTTCAGAGGAAATAATTTAATATAATAAAGATAATAAAAATTTAATATAATCTTTTTTATTTGCAAATGTAAATATATAATACTTTGCTTTTTATATTTTATATTTTAGTAATTCAAATTCACATTTGCTGCCGGATCGAGATAACTAATTCCTTTGCAATTTCTAATCAAATACATTTGCAATTATTTATTTAAATAAATAATTTTTCTAATAAAAAAAAATTTTTTTGGTTTGGTACATTTTTTTTTCTCAATGTAGATTTAAATTAAATCTGGGATAGGATTGAATCTTTTGCTGTACTTCCAGGAATATTGTTGCACTCTCACTAGCTTTGACGAAAATTATTAATTAAGAAAGTGCATTTCGCTATTCTTTAAAGTTACTTTGACGCAGTATTTTAGCAGTTTTGTACACGCCATAACATTTGATAAAGATACGAACAGGTCGATACATCACCTGCTCATACGGCGGCTCATCGATCAGCCCGATATGGAGATAAGCCTTGTTGTTCTAATCGTCTAAAAACCCGTCGCTACAACGTCCGAGGGCCATCGGAGCAATTGAATTAATTTGGTAACAAGAACCCGCCGAGAGAGCTGCTAATGATAATTGCTCTGGTTCTCACTTCTATCCCCGCCAGTTGTCGCGACGACGAGCGACGGTATTCAAATTAAATTTGCGGGTCGTGATTCATCGGATAAAGCCACGGTCAGCTGAAATGCGGACTTCTTTGTGCCTTGAACAGGATCTTGAATTGCTGGAATTACTTTTATTGTTGGACTTCTTTGATCTACGCTGACTTCCTTTTTTATGAAAATGTCACACAATGACGTATATCTTTTTGCATCTCTTAAAATCAAATATCTTAATAATAAAGATTTAAAAGGAGAGAGAAATTTTGTTCGGATATAAATGCACCACGTATTAATAGAGAATTCGATATCAAGCGCAAAGGATTTTCGACGAAGCGAAAATTCCATCAGAATTAAAATGTTCGCGTTAACTGAAAGTTAAAATTTAGGTATTTTTCTTTGTTTGTAAATATTAAATAAATAATGTTTTTCAAACAGTTTATATAGGTAAAATGGAATTAATTTTACTTAAAATCTTCAAACTATAAATTTATAGTGCCTTGTCTTTCCTTTTCTCGCACAAACGTTTTCAATACCGAGGAGAATGTTCGATCCGAGAATTCCGATTATAATAATGAACTTTAAGCGCGCGAAGTCGAAGATTAGCTGTACCATTGTCAAAGATTTCGAGAACAGTTCTCGTTACCGTTTTAGAGGCGATTAGCGAGTCGAGGGGATTTCCCGATCGAAGGGCTATTGTACAAAAAGTGGCATATAATTGAAGAATAAGATTAACATCTTTATACTTAGTTAATTCTTTCTTTCCTAAAATTTTGCTGATTAAATTTCAGTCATGCAATGAAATTATTACAAGGAACAAGATATAACGCTTGAAAATGAGTTTGTGAAGCATCTTGTTAATCATCATGATGATCATTATGATAAATAATTGCAATTTTATTTGCATGACAGAATTGTTATTAAATTCAAGTTTTAAGATCAAAGATTTATTGTTCGTATATTGAATTATTAATACAAATAATAAATTTTTGATCTTAAAACTTGAATTATACTTATAAATTATACTATTTTTTATAATTATTGGAAAATGACTGTATGTGATATCATAATTATCATAAAAATTATCTAATTGGACTATTACTTTTTAGAATAATTGATTATGACAATAATTTTGTATAAGAGTAACTTGATTGCCGTTCAAATTTTTTATTTCTTTTAACAATATACTTGTCCGTTGAACAATATTTAAATCAGGATATTGGGTTTAGTACAATGTTCTTAAGGATGTATTTGAGATACAATCGTAGACAAAAGTACTAGAAATTCTAAATTCTTAAATATCTACGTCCTACATATAATACAGATAGATATAAATGATACAAATGATAGTATAATTAGATATTTATTCGTAGAAAGATATTTTTTTACTTTCCCAATATTATTTTAACTGCATTTGCAAATTTTCTTATTTATATGACAAAACTTTTGAGAGTGAAAATGCCCTGAATCTAACTTTATATAAAATAAAATTTTTTTCAAATTATCAACATTATTTACAAGTGCAAATAAATAAATGTGATTGAAATATCGTTGAAAAATGTAAATATGTAGTATATATACAACAATTATAAATATTATTTATTATTAATATTGATATCCGAGTCTCTCTCCGAAGAGATATGGCAACAGTGTAACACTCCATTTATGACTTATAAGTTGGCAAATCTGCAAACTCTCTGACGTAACGGAAAGATAGAGTTGTACAAAGTGAAGTTAGTGACTACGCTATGTTGACATATCGCGATGGAAAATATTATTTATCGTTGGAAAGATAAAATTGATAAAAAATAATAGAGAAAAAGAGGTATTATAAGACCGCTATAAGGGGTTTCTCATTTTCACTTACTATCTTTAAATGACAGTAACAGAAAAGACACTTTATAGCGTGACTCTACTGCAAAAAACTATAGGGTTAGTTTCACTTCAGCTGATTGTAATGTTGCCGCACTTACGCAATTCATCAATTTACGCACCGCGAGAAAGCAAAATTTTCACACTTTTTAATTAATTTCTCTGAAACGGTGTTGTGAACATAAATGAAGTTTTGTGTAAACTTTCTATTACTTACAAACTATATGTAAAAAAAAAAAATGAAAACACTGGTACTATTTCTTCAATATCTTTTTGGCTATTATATTCGACAAAATTACGTTTTTCATAAAAACATATGTAAAATAAGTGAAAATTGGAATCGTAATAATTAATCATTAATGAAGTTTAGTGAATTAATGTAAAATCTTTTTTAGTACATTAGAAAGTCATAAAGAACAATCTCATCAATTTTCACCAATATTGTATTATTTTAAGATAGCTCCGATACATTCTTAATCGTTCGACGTTAATCGCCGCTAAAATTGCAACATTAATCCGTAGCACATGCTTACGATATTGCTGAATATCGCCGGATTACCCGATTCCTCGAACTGCAAAGGCTCCTTTTCGCACGGTGATTATCGTGATATTCATTTAAACAAGAACCAAGTTTTGAAAGTGCCGACGACTTTCGCGAGTTTGGATTCTTAAATGGGGAGTGTGCACGCTGACTACAGCGTTATTTTCGTTCTTAACTTGCTGTACCTTTGACGGTTGCATCTCAACTTTGTGCCACTTAAGGGCTCAGTTTACTCTAGCAATGTGTAAAAAATGGTAGATTTTTATCAATTTTTTTTTTAAGGATATCGGTCTTTTTGATGTTTTACATATGTTTTTATTCATGTTTAAACAATATTTTTAAATCTTGAATATTAATTTTTTTTTTTTTTTTTAAACACCTTTAATTATCTTAATTATCTAAAGTGAAAGAGTCGGTCTAGTTTTATTCCGTAGAATATATTTTTGGGATATTAAAATTAATTTTATTAGAAAAAATTAAAAAATAACAAAACAGTGTTATTTTAAAATTAAAGACTTCAATTTTGCTGAAATTTTTTCATTTCTCGAAAGTTAGAAAAATATTAAATATTAATTTTTTTAATTTTGACTAGATTTAATGTTCCCCAAAAAGTGTTTCATTTAAAGAAAAATTGAAGTTATTTGACTTATTAATTATTTCAAGTTATCTGTCGCCAACTTCGAAAAGTATTTTAAGAAAAACGCGTTTAAAGTTTTGCTGGCCTATTTGAAGACACGCGCATTATTCTATTCAAAACCTTACAACACCCTTAATCTTGCAAATTTTTCGATAAAAATTGAAAGACATATTCTTCAGATATCATATTTTCAGAAAATTTAAATAAAAATTAATTTCTTTTTTTATCTTCTAAGTAGATTGGGCTTTTAAACGCTGCTATGAGCATAATTGCAATTAAGTAAATAATTACATTTCGCTTACGCATCAGTTTTGAACAAGTACTTTCTACGGAATGCATTAATCATTCCCGGAAGTGCAGTTAAGTAAATTACGCGTATTCTTTCGCAGGATCATCGCGTTATATATCGCAGTCTCTTCAGAAATGGACAGTATTTGTAAGTCCGTTTTCGAGAAACTGCACCAGCTATTCCCGTGATGGATTATCTCTCCGATGAGATGACGAGCGGAGGAAGAGACAAAGGTACGGGTATAGAAAGGAAGCGAGACGGAAGAGGACGATCTGAAGTGTCTCCGACGAAATTCCGACGAAAATTACGAGGTCAGCTTCGTCCCCCTGATTATACGCGGATTTTCTTTTGTCGCCCTTACTTCCGTTTTGCAATGTATAAAAATGAAGGATGCTTCAAAGACAACCGCAAAATGCTCCCTGCGGGATACTCTTTCGAGAGACCGAGGGGTGGCTCCGAGGACACGAAAAGGCTATGAAAAGGGGAAGAAGCGTAACAATAAAACACCATTGGAATATCGCGCGATACATATTGCATGGACTGATCCCGTTTTGCCTTTGATCCCTTCGAATTCTTAACCGTTGATAAAACTGGTCTTTTACATCACGCAGCAATTTCTTTCTTCGACCATTCGCTAAACCATTCGCTTCTGAAAAAATATTTGTATAAAGTGCAAACACGAGTTTGGTTAGTTTTGAAAAAAATTACATTACGCGTAAAGATAAATTTATCTGGATTTAAAAGAAAAAATTCTTGCGAAATAATTTTAGCTACAAATACATTTGTATTTGCGTAAGTTTGCCAAACAATAGTTAAAATGTTGTTTTTATCATTTTTTTTAATACCTGCGTTGATTTTTAATAAAATATATATTTTTAAGAATAATTTCAGAAACATTTTGAGTCTTCTACACTGAAAGAAATTGTATTAAACCCAAAAAATTTCTTTTGATTTTAAACAACTATTTAAATACTTGCAAAGGAGTTAGTTATTTCAATCAAGCAGCAAATATATTTAAATTAATAAAATATATATAAAATAAAAGCAAAGTATGCTTTTATTTGCAAATAAAAAAAATATTTGCATTTTGTTTTTATTACACTAAATTACTTTCTTTAAAAAAACATTTCTTAATTTTTGGCTATTTATTTCACAAAGACACAGGTTTTCTTTATTTTAATAAATAATTTTTTATTTTCAAAAATAAATATTTTTTTATATTAAAATTTTAAATAATCTTTCAAAGAATTATAAAATTATAAAAACTTATAATTAAAAAAAAATATAATCAGAAATTATAATTTTTATTACATGCAAGTAATAATTTATTCAATATAACAAAGCATTTTTGGAAACAAAATATATATTTATTTAAGTAAAAAAAAAAATCAAATTAACAAAGTGTATTTGATTGAAATAAATTTTATTTTTGTATATGCTTTGAAAATATTATTTCGAAAATTTTCAAGTATGTTAAATATCTTATATCTAGTTATATTTTGTGCAAATCATTTTTATGTAGTATGTAGATTCCAAAACAACTTGAATAAAGTGTATGTACCTATATGATACCGTACCAGGAAAGGTTAGGTTATGATGATCATATGAAATGTCCAATTTTCATGTAAATTTATATATGCATAGTCTTTTGCATATGATGGAAGATTGCAAAGCTTACTTTTCTCGAAAGTTTGCATTCTTCAATCATAAATGTACATCGTTTTATCTATACGTAAATTTTTATGAGAGTTTAGTTTAGTTTTATGAAAGTCTTATTGCCTCGCAATAAGACTTTTTCGTCTTTCAAAGATCATATTTACACATAAACTATTGGCAATCGTACAAAATTTGACTCGAATTGCCAGTTTTCTTACATGATATCCGATACAATGTATAACTTCTCGGAGGCAACGAGATCCTCGATATAGATAGATCTTAAAGCAGCGCAAGGGCGATGAGATGCTTCCATCTTCTTCGAGTGCTTTTGTTTCATCGAAAAATTCGGCGACGTTCGGAGAAAGAAGAGAGAGAGAGAGAGAGAGAGAGAGAGAGAGAGAGAGAGAGAGAGAGAGAGAGAGAGAGAGAGAGAGAGAGAATGGATAGAACGGCACAATGAGATATTTGCTATATATATATATATATATATATATATATATATATATATATATATATATATATGTACAACCGATATTTTTGCCGCCTCTATAGAGTGAATTGCTTCTACTACACACTCAACCCCCCGGATTCTCGGTGACTACGCCCACCGAGGCGGACTCCGAAGGGTCCGTTATAGCCCCCGCTCTCGAACTACCGCCAAAGAAATACTGAGACAAACTGGCACGATCTACGGACAAGGCGATAAATGAGACTTTCCCGCTGCTTCCTGACCCGACTGCCGCCCCCTCCTCTGAATTGAGTCTCTCGACTCGGCGGAATGAACAAGATGAACCTGTCAGGAACGTATTGTATCCGATTCGTACATCAAACTCATGAAGAAATTTGGGGAGGGGCGGGGCGGAGAGAGGGGGAGGAGAAAGAAATCAAAAGATATAAAAATTGGTAATAAATGCATTGAATAAAATAATTTTTGATATAAATTAAAAATAAATATAAAAAAATAAAATTTTAATATTATTATGAAAATATATTAATTTAACTTTATATAAATGATAATTAACTTTTTATAAAAAAGTAGATAATAAGGTGAATTAAATAATCCGAAAAAATAGGTAATAACAACTATAATGATAAAAAATTTTGAAATACGAATCAATTATTCAATCGTTACAAAATAATTCAGATTTTTTATATATTACGATACATATATTTTATACAATATTATAATATATATTTTATATGTATACATATTAATATATACTATAATATATATTTTATATATTATTTATATTTTATAAAAGTAAAAAGAATTAAATTATATAATCTTTTTCAATAGAGAAAATGATGAGAGTTCTAAAAGTTGACACAATACTGCAACTTCGAAAACAGTAAAATTTTAAGAAAGCTCTCGTTTCCTTTATCGAAATGTCAATTTTTGTTTAGAAAGTTACGTCACTGAGGCAATCAAAATCGATTTCCAACCCTATCTATGTCCCTTCTTTCTGGTTTTCTTTTCTTTTCTTTATTTTTTCTTTTAAAACGAATAGATACACGATATCACTTGGCTGTTGCTTCTACTTTGCAAGGTAGCAAGGTGTCTTCCATTTCTTTCCTCCTTCCTCTTCCTTCGATCCTAGTATCATCTATCTTTGACTTTCTAACTCTTCTTCGTAGCGAGTGATTTTCTTAAATTATATATAGATGACGATAAAAGTTTGACTGTTTTTCCTTGTTGTTAGACAGGATTTTGAAAATGCCGACCTAGAATCGATGAATCGCGAGAATTTAGAAATGTATCGAAGATAGAATGAATGCGCATCCGCTTTAAAGTTGAAAAATCGGCGGTGATCAAATTTATTCCACCGCAACCCGGTGATCGGCGAATCGATATCCGAGTCATTAATTCACTACGACGTCCGCATTATCTTCGAATAGAAAACGTTCCTATTTATAATAAGACGCATTGATTATAATTCATCAAACGATTGAAAATTTATTGAAATGTCTTTATAATATTCTCTGGCAATTTAATGTTAAATAATATTACATTGAAAAAAGATGTGCTAAACTAACAAAATTTTATTGTTTAAAATTATTTATTTAAATACACGCGAAGAAATTAGTTATTTCAATCAAGCAGCAAATATATTTGAATTAATAAAATAAAAAATAAAAACAAAATTTGCTTTGGTTTGCGAATAAAAAAAAGAATTAATTTTTTTATTCTTATTATACTAAAATACTACCTTTAAAACATTTTTTTAAATTTTGTTACTTGTTTCAAAAACACTGATTTCTTCATTTTGATAAATAATTTTTTATCTTTAAATAAATATTTTTTTTTATATTAAGATTTATAATAATATATTTAAAAAATTATAATTTTTATTACATGTAAATAATAATTTATTTAATATAACAAAACATTCTGGGAAACAAAGTATATATTTATTTAAATAAAAAAATCAATATTAACAAAATGTATTTATTTGATTAAAGAAAATTTTATTTTTATTTATATATATACAGGGTGTCCCATTTTAAAGGACCCACTCAAATATCTCAGAAACACTGCGTTAAATCGAAAAATGTTTCAAACAAAAGTTGTGTGGCTTTAAGGGGGCCATAATATGGTGACAATTATTTGACCTTGGAAAATCATTTGAAGGTCATGTGAAGGTCAACTTTAAAATCTTAAATGGAAACCCCCATTTTTTATTTAGTATTCTTGTAGCTGACATCGAGAGCTTCCCAAAACACTATAATAAAGTATTTTTTTATTAAGTACTTTTTGAGTTATTTTATATTTTAATCTGACATCTTTTGATATAAAAAATAAAATATTTCGTAAAATATTCAGTTTTCGATAATTTTACCGTAATACTTCGATGTATAGAATAATAAGACAAATTAATTAGTGCCAAAAAAACAAATAATTGTTTAAAAAAATATATTGTAAATAATTTTCTTAAAAACAATTTTTTTTTATACTAATTGATTTGTCTCATTATTCTGTACATAGAAGTATTACGGTAAGATTATCAAAAACTAAATATTTTACGAGATATTTTATTTTTTATATCAAAATATGTCAGATTAAAATATAAAATAACTCAAAAAGTACTTAATAAAAAAATACTTTATTATAGTGTTTTGGAAAGCTCTTGATGTCAGCTACAATAATACTAAATAAAAAATGGAGATTTCAATTAAAAATTTTAAAGTTGACCTTCACATGACCTTCAAATAATTTTCCAAGGTTAAATTCTTGTCACCATCTTATGACCCCCTTGAAGCCACACAACTTTTGTTTGAAACATTTTTCGATTTAACGCAGTGTTTCTGAGATATTTGAGTGGGTCCTTTAAAATGGGATACCCTGTATATATAAATTTGTTACTGGTTATCGTATCTCTATCGCTTCCTCAACGTCTGTTTTCAAAGATAAATATTAGTCGCGCTCTCCGGATAGAAGGACGGACGGATTCGTCTCTGGCGAAAGAAAAAAATTAAGGGAAAATATCGACGTAGAAAGGATGAACGGGGCATAGCGGTAGAAAGCGAAGCGGAAGAATTGCGCCCACGGTTACATAATGAGAGCGCGCGATAGAACAAAGCCGGTGAAGCCAAAAAGAAAAGACGAGGCTCTCTCTCGCCGCCGCCGGGAACCGGACGGATTCTGAAAATTATTCATCACCGCCCAGCATCTGCTGTAACTTTTAACTAAAGCGGTCGATACTCCGGGCCGGCGATGTCTCTGCATGTTAGGTTAGGTTATGTTATCTCAACGCGATAGAAGTTCCGTCCACGTTTTCACAGGAATAAGAATTAGGGAACGTCGCCAAAAAAAAAAAAAAAAAAAAAAAACTATTTGAAGTGAGAAACAATAGATTTTTAATGGAATAACAAATTTTATTTTAAAAATATATAAATATTACAGGTAGTGAGGCAATTAAAACGAGCCATCTCTAATTAACTTGTAACTTACATATATGTTTTATGAAAAATTGTTATGTATAAAAGTTGCATAATTTTAAAGAGGATTGTATGGGACATCTGCTTTTTATATAAGTAGCAGTATTTCAGAAATTTGAATAGTTTAGATATTTTATATTTTAAAATTGGATATAATATTTTGCATAAATTATAAAATATTTTTGTAAAATATTTACTTTTTGATTATCTTATCGCAATACTTCAATGCAAAAAATAATAAAAGAAATTAATTGATGTAACGAAAATACATGATTGTTTTTAAAAAAAATTATGAATTTGTACGAGCAGCTATATTTTTTGGCATTCGAAATTATACAACTTTTACATATGTAACAATTTTTCATAAAACATATAATTTTCAAGTTTTTCAGGTGGCCTATCTTAATTGCCTCACCCTATATTTGCGTTCTAAGAACTTTTTAGATCAGAGTTTGAAATAAGATACCTAAAATAAATTCAGCGAATTGAGAATATATTTCAAGCTCTCAATGAAAATCAGAATATATTAGACTCTGAGAAAAAAAATTAATATACAGAGTGTTACAAAAGTGGTCAACCCCTTTTATCTTTTAAACTAAAAGAGATGGACCGTAACAAATTATATCAAATTAAATGCTTCAAATTAAACTCTATTGTGAGTATAGTAGTTGCTTCCAAAAGCTATCTGTGCCCATACAGTACCGCAAGATTGCAACAACATTGCAGCAACATTTTTCTGCAAGATTGCAACATTGCAAAAACATTACGAAATGTTGCTGCAACGTTGTTATGATATTGCAGCAACAGTAAAATGTCCGCCTACAGAAATATTGCAATATAATATTGCAGCAACATAGCAATATAATATATATGCAATAATGCTTTATGTATATTTATCGACATAATATCTTTAACATATGAAAAAAATAATAAGAAATTAGGCATATAAGAATCAGGATTTAGTGTGTATATAGATTTTCTGTATTATAATAATAACGAAATTATAAATTGTAAATTTTTCGGTACACATTCGACTTCCTTCAGTGACAGAGAATATCTAAGAGAAATAAGAAAAAACTCAATTTGCAATTTTGTAAATTCGCAATCTCTTTGTATCCGAAATATTCAGATATGCAAAAAGATTGTGGTGGATTTACGCATACAACAAGTTTTTTCACATCTCTCTTGTCTTCATATAATCTCAAAATGTATTTATTAAAATCTGAAGTATCTTGCATGTTTGTCCATTCTTATATAAAATTTGATAATAATTTTTGATTTTATATAAGAATAGAAACTATTAAAAGAATTCTTAGTCCAATGTCTGAGTCCCCTGTGTTGCGGTTATATCATACAATTTAAGCTAATAAAAATAGTTATTATATCTTTAATCTTATTAGCCGCTCTTTGTAAACTTTATATAATCATCGTGACTAAAAATTAAATGCGGTATAGATAGCGCAATATGCGCCGCATAGCGGTAAACGAATGAACTAGCGATTATCGAATACTTTCTTTGGAATATTTTTGGAATGTTGCTGTAACATTACTAAAGTTATATTGTAAAATAATGTCTTTGTAATATTTCTGCAACATTAAACTACAATATGCAATATTGCAATATTGCAGCAATGTTGTTGCAAGCTTTAGTGCTGTATGGGTGTTAACGGGAAGGTATGCATAATTTTTTATAATAATGTATACGGATAGTTTGATATGATAAAAATTGTAGCGCTGTTTAATATGAATACAACAATGATATAATGTAAATATTTTACATATTATACAAGTTTTATCGACTGAAAATATAATAGTGAGCGTAATGGTTGCTTTTGGAAGCAACCATTACGCTCACAATAGAGTCTAGTTTGAACCATTTAATTTGTTATATATTTTGATATATATATATTTGCCTATTTCTTTTAGTTTAAAAAATAAAAGGGGATCGCCACTTTTGGTGGAACACCCTGTATAGCACTTATAAATATTTCTGTTAACATTGTGTAATGGGTTGCGAGTGAAACGGGTTCTGAAACATCTGTGCTGTAGATTTATTTTTTAATCAGTAAAGTCGTTGAATCGCTCTTCGAGGTATTAAGGGATTGATGCTAAAATTCCTTTTTGATATCGATAAACGAAGAAGACGACCGTCACTCAATGTTCACGTTCGATCCATCGATCCATCGATAAATTGACGCTGTCCGAATATTCGTAAGCGGCGATTTGTCAAGATCGGAATGACATTCGGCTGTTAGGCGCCGCGCGCATCGTCGCGACGCGACTGATTTCGCATCCATAATTACGCAAGTCAATTTGAAGCCACTGTCGATTATAATTTACATGCCCCTTCTCGCTTGATTGACGAGTCCGTCGCTCGATCGATCATGTCGAAAAGTCCTACAATCGACATCGGCCTTTTCTATTTAGACTGCTGTTATTAATTGTCTGACGATATGCAGATCATAAATTTTTAAGACCTTTTAAGGTAATAAATAATCGGGGACAATAGGATAAATAATTTTGTTTAGCTTATTTATTTATTATTACATGACCAAACATATTTTTATTAGCATTTAATTATAAAATTCGATAATTATTAATTGTTTTGAAGATTTACAAAAAAAATTGTAAAAAATTATGATGGAAAGAGAGAGAGAGAGAGAGGGTAGTTATTTTAAAAACAAATTAAAATCTGTATGAAATTCTGCAAAAGATTTATCGGTGACATTTTTATGAGCATTATTGCGTGTACTTTATTATAAATTTATCGTGTCACAGAAAACCTTTCGAAGCATCGTTATATCGATAATCTCGTCTTATCGCAACTTATACGTATTTCGTGGTTTGGGATTGAACTTTTGACCCGATTTTTAAGCTCGCGCTTGGTGGCGATTTGTACCTCATAAATATTTAATAGCACGCCCATCATCAGCATCCGGCAATGTATCGAAAAAGCAGTTAGTTACATCTTAGTAATAGAGAGAAAGAGAGAGAAAGAGAGGCAGAGAAAGAGCGAGGGGTGGAAAAGGAGAGAGGAGAGGAGAGACCGAAAGCACGAACACTGGCAGCGCGATTTCTCTCGCTGCTCCCTTTATTTTTACAATATGTATTGTTATGCAAAGAGTTTGTGATACTTCGAACCTCCACTGCAACAAATCCTTGAAAGGAATGGACATTTTCAGAAAATTGAAATATACGCTAGTATACTTTTGAAAGAGACGAAATTATTTCAGAACAGTTATTGCTGTGTTAGTATTGTCATGTGTGTCCATCGATATGGCTGTAGGATTTTCATTAAAGGATAAAGATTTAATTAAAGGTGAGAAGATGGGCGTTGTAAGATTTAATGTAATAACAATGAAAAAATAAAATTTGCGGGTAAAAACGGATTAAAGTAAAAAATTGAAGTCGCCAAGAATAATTAATTAATTTATATTGTCGATTTTTTAAAAAACATAATTTAGTTTATTTCAAAATATTTAATTCTGAAAATTAAAAGATATTTTTTTGGGGGAGGGGGAAGAGATTTTAAATATAATTTATGGTAATACGTAGAATTCTTTATTTTGCATTTACCTTGTATTAGGAATTAAAAATATTGAGAGAACACTGATGTGCATTTGAAAAGACCGATATGACAAGGATACCGAGTTTTATTGAGTGCCATTCGCGATAGCCGTGAATTCAAACCGTTAATTCACATTAAGAAAGAATCTCGCAATATTTATATCGAAGATCCCGTAAAGAAACGGAGAGAGCCCGGGATACTTTCTTTCCATCAAATATTCTTCGATAAAGGGATACCAGTGCCTCGTTCTCTGAATACAGGGTTTCTTCTTCCCGTTCCTTTCTCTATCGACGGCAGTATCTCAAATTAAATATCCCGAAGATTTAATCTAAAGGAGCATCGAGGACCTCGAAGATCTTCTAAGTTGGAGAGAAGATTTTTTTCCCTCTTACAGGCTTAATTCCGATATCTCGTTTTTTTTCTTACTAAGGGAGTAGAGATCCCAATAATAAATTCTTCAGTCTTAGGGTTAAAGGGTGAGGGTTACGGATCGGGCCGAGGCCTCGATATCGCGGATATAGATAGATAACGTAATCCCAGGGGGTTATAATAATTCGGCTCTATTATCCGGGGTATGCGTACAGCATAAGTAACCGGAGAGACGCGCGAGAGGAAAAGGGGACAAGATGGCGTAAGGATGAATTTCGTCGCCTCAAGGATTCCAACCGCGTTCCTCAGCGAGGGGTTACGTCTGTCCTCACTCGCCATCGCAGGCAATCGATATCCTTTGATCGATGTCCAACCAAATTTCTCGGGCGAGGTAAGATGCATGCGAGAGAAAAGGTTGAGATAGATCTATTGTTTTTAACAAGCCGATATCATCGTCAATAGAGGCATCTAAGTTGCTTAAGTGTCGTTTTATAAAGTTTTGATTTGTACACCAAAAACAATATATCAAACTGAAAAAAATTTTTTATTTATAAAAAATTGTTTATTTGAATACTCGCAAAGGAATTAGTTATTTTAATCAAGCAACAAATATATTTGAATTAGTGAAATATGTACATACATATATAAAATAAAAGCAAAGTATGCTTTTATTTGCAAATAAAAAAAAGAATTTATTTTTATATCTTTATTATATTAAATTATTTGCTTTAAAAAAACATTTTTAAAAATTTTTGGCTTTGTTTAAAAAAAAAAAAACATCTTATTTTAATAAATAATTTTTTATCTTCGAATATATAAATATTTTTTTATATTAAAATTTTAAATAGTTTATCTTAAAAATTATAATTTTTATTTCATACAACTAATAATTTATTTAATATAGCAAAACATTTTTGGAAACAAAGTAAATATTTATTTAAATAAAAAAATCAAAATTAATATAATGTAATTATTTGATTAAACAAAATTTTATTTTTGTAGAAAGAATTCATAATAACATTGTATATACGCGAGAGAGAGAGAGAGAGAGAGAGAGAGAGAGAGAGAGAGAGAGAGAGAGAGAGATTATATTTTATTTGGACACATATTTTTTACATGTCCTAAGAAAAGAAATTTCTTAGATATGGTTTATGACTCTAAAAAATTTTGATACTAGATAAAAAATATTTTTATTTGTTTCTGAAATATTTATAATTGCGAAAGTTGCATCAGTATCAAGAAAATATCTCGGCAGGTAATATTAAATGGATCGCTCTATTATTACATACAGATATAAATAATATACCCAGTGTGTTTAAAAAGTTCTGACTGATTTTTTTAAAGACACATTTTATTAATGATACTATCTCTCAATCAACACTAGAACTGGATAGTACCAATCTTTCTAAGTTCCCCATAATTTTTTTCTTGCAGTTTAGATGCAGTATTTCTTAGATAGTGCACATTGAAAGATCGTTTGTTCTTTTGTCACAATTTCAAGAATGAAGTAACGAGTCGCGATTAAATTTTGCTTTAAAAGTGAAAAAACTGTTTTATCGACATGTTACGGATCGACTTTTGAAGCGAATTCAACGTGTTATGCCCGAGTTTTACCAATTGGGTGAATGATTCCTTCTTCATGACAATGCACCTGCGCATTCGTCAATCGTCGTTTCCCAATTTTTGGCAAAAAAAAATTCTTTTGGAAAATCGAGTTTAAATACTTCGTCACAGCACGTTGAATCATCTTCACATCTTCGTAGCGAGCCCTTTCTACTTTATCTTGAGAAACAAAAAAAGTCGGCAGATTCCAAATCTGGCGAATATGGCGGATGAGTGGTGATAGTAACATTTTTTTTGGGCCAAAATCGGTAAAACTCGGATCTTAAACATCGAATTCTCTTCAAAAGGCGATCCATAACATCTCGATAAAACAGTTTTCCCACTTTTACAGCAAAATTTAATCGCGGCTCCATTCTTGGAATCGTGACAATACAAAAAGAACGAACAATTTTTCATTGTGCACTACCCAAAAACTACTGTATCTAACATAACGAAAAAATTGTGGGAGATTAAAGAAGGTTGGTACTATCTAGTTCCAGTATTGATTGAGAGATAGTGTCATTGGTACGTCTTCAAAAAAAATCCGTTTCGGAATTTTTTGAACGCACCACTGAAATTAATCATTGTTTGTGTACTATATGGAAAATTATAAATAGAGAATTGTCATTAACCACATGTTATAATATAATATTTATATTATAATAACGATATTAAATACCATAGTCTATTCCCATACAGCACTAAAGCTTGCAACAACATTGCTGCAATATTGCAATATTGCATATTGTAGTTTAATGTTGCAGAAATATTACAAAGACATTATTTTACAATATAACTTTAGTAATGTTACAGCAACATTCCAAAAATATTCCAAAGAAAGTATTTGATAATCGCTAGTTCATTTGTTTACCGCTATGCGGCGCATATTGCGCTATCTATTCCGCATTTAATTTTTAGTCACGATGATTATATAAAGTTTACAAAGAGCGACTAAAAAGATTAAAGATATAATAACTATTTTTATTAGCTTAAATTGTATGATATAACCCCAACACAGGGGACTCAGACATTGGACTAAGAATTCTTTTAATAGTTTCCATTCTTGTATAAAATCAAAAATTTGATAATAATTTTTTAACATGCAAAAGATACTTCAGATTTTAATAAATAAATTTTGAGATTATATGAAGACAAAAGAGAGATGTGAAAAAACTTGTATGCGTAAATCCATCACAATCTTTTTGCATATCTGAATATTTCGGATACAAAGAGATTGTGAATTTACAAAATTGCAAATTGAGTTTTTTCTTATTTCTCTTAGATATTCTTTGTCACTGAAGGAAGTCGAATGTGTACCGAAAAATTTGCAATTTATAATTTCGTTATTATTATAATACAGAAAATCTATATACACACTAAATCCTGATACTTATATGCCTAATTTCTTATTATTTTTTTCATATGTTAAAGATATTATGTCGATAAATATACATAAAGCGTTATTGCATATATATTATATTGCTATGTTGCTGCAATATTATATTGCAATATTTCTGTAGGTGGACATTTTACTGTTGCTGCAATATCATAACAACGTTGCAGCAACATTTTGTAATGTTTCTGCAATGTTGCAATCTTGCAGAAAAATGTTGCTGCAATGTGTTGCAATCTTGCGGTGCTGTATGGGTTTGCTCAAAATAATGCGAAATTGTGTTTTCGTGTTTTTGAATTATTTGTATTTTTTATTTTTAGGTTATCATCATTATTTTACTTATTGTTTTCAAACTTGTCTTTTTTTTTCGAAAATTTCTATATTATTTTTATATGAATTAATTAAAGGACAGTCAAACGTGTTGGTTCCATAAAAATTACATTGTAAAGCTTCGATAGCAACCAACGTCGAACATTCGCGGTTTTTGTTCGTACCCGGCTGATGTTATTTGAATCTCAAAGTTGTTTAATAAAAAAGTTCAGACGATACATCGCCGTTTGCATCGTTTTTTCATAAATTCACGGCTTCGCAGTCTGCGTAAATTAAAATGGCCGGAAGAAAGTTATTTTTTATATTAGATTCTGAATATCTCTGACTAATAAGCAACAAGATAATTATAAATTAATAAATATATACATACAATGTAGAAAAACTTATTGAAATTTTAGATAAAGTGTCCGCAGCTTTTTTTCAGACACACTGCAAATGAATCATTAATTTTTGGATAAACTTTCGGAAAAGTGACTAATGATTAAGACAGATTGCCTGAAATTTTTTTCAGAGAGAGCGAGAGAGAGAGAGAGACACCCAGATCTAAAAAATTCAGACAAAAATGTGTCTGTATCCGTAGAAAATTTTTACGGTACACGGCCATGCGTTAGACATTATTCTCGAATAGGATTTGCAAGAAATTTCATTTGCATTCTCCTCGGCGCGTTCGACGCCGCCGACATTTTCCGAGGCGCGGTATCAAGAAGTCTGACGCGTGTTATCCTTTTCCGATTCTCGCTCCGTACGTTTTGTCACCCGGGACAATGCGATACTTGTCCTTTTCAACTAGCTGTCCTCATGCCTGTACAATCGCCAACTCGTGCGACACAATGCACATTCAATCTCATCGCTTTACCGTGCTCTCTCTCTCTCTCTCTCTCTCTCTCTCTCTCTCTCTATCTCTTTCTGAAAACCAGATAGTCACAAAAGGAGGATATGGGAGAAGAGAAGAAGAGAGAAAGAGAGAAAGAAAGAGAGAGAGAAAGAGAGAGAGAGAGAGAGAGAGAGAGAGAGAGAAAAGCGAACTTTAAGAGATTACGCGAGAGGGATGTTTTCGATGGATACGGGGGATGGCTCGCGAAGGGTTGGAAAGGATCGAAGGGAATTCGGCAATAAAACTTTATATCGGTGGTCGACCGCGGCTTGACCACCATGCGAGACACGTCAAAGAGCGATACTCTTTTATTTCTTTAGGTTTCCGTTTCCCCTTCGGTCGCCTCTTCGATCGTTGATATTACGTACTTTTTAATCTTATGAGAGGAAACATTGACCTGAGCGCCGTTTCCAGAAATATATAAAGGAGAAGATTTGATAGAAAAATTAAACGAATCGACGAACTGAAGTCTTGCATAAAGGAATTTTGCAACATTAAACGAGTTACGTTCTATATAGGGTGTTCCAGAATTAGACAGACAAACTTGATGATCGTATAGAAGACAAAATAAGCTAATTTTGCCAATAGATCCGTGTCTGCAAATAAGCCGTTTTGGCACTAGAGAATCAAAGATTAACAAGAGAACTTCGAGAATTCGAGAATTTGGATTTTCATGTAACTTTACACACATGTAGGGGGAGTAAATAGATGAATTTAGAAATTTCCACCTGCGGTCCAAGAACGATTCTAAGAAGTGAAATCATCTCACATATGGAGAGTAGTTTTTTTAAATTTTCTCGATATATCTCGAAAATTATTCGAGATATCGAAAAATGTTTTATACAAAAGTTTCGTGGTAAAAACATCTCTATTTAACCACATTAAGAAAATTTTGAAAAAATAATTTTTTTCAAAAGATTTTTGTTCTTGTTAATCTTCGATTCTCTAGTGCCAAAACTGCTCATTTGCAGACACGGGTTTATTGACAAAATTGGTTTGTTTTGGTGTCTTTTATAACTACCTGAAGTTTGTCGATCTAATTCTGGGACACCCTGTACATATTATTAAGTGCTCTAATTATTAAGTGCTCTAATTATTAAGTGCTCTAATTATATGTATAACGGAATGTATAGATATCCTTTTCAAAATTCAAAGATTATTTCCAGATGACACGGTTTCCGGGGAAGAACCGTCGAAATGGGACGATACTTATTGCGTTTAAATACGCGAGCTCGTTTCCGCGACGGGGATATTATTAGATTCCTCCCCGAGCCAATCTGCTTTACCAGTATTCATTTGGATTTAATTCGCAGCGACTCGTCGCCTACCTAAAATTTACGATATCGCCGAGCGTACGTACGTCACAGAATCGTACATTCCGCGAGCTTCCACGGCTTAAAGTCGGCTGAATGGAATGTAATTATGCGGGTAAGTCTCGACGGTACTATAACCGATTCTATACCTGTATTGTATTATTATTCTAAGGAATATATCGTAGCGTAGCGCGCCCAAGAGTTTTCTTAAGTCGCTATAGCCAAAAATTAAATTCTTTCACGAAATTGCAGAAAAATTGTGAAATTCTAGTAACTTTAAATTAAAATATCGTTTTAATATATCGCTGCTTATAATTAGTATATATAACATCAGATTAATACTATACAGGGTGTCCCATTTTAAAAGTTCCACCCTCATAACTTTTCAGGATCAACGTTTGAAGGAAAACGACTCGGATAAAAGTTATAGGGGGTTATCTAATAGTGACCTTGGATTTGACATTAAAGGTCATTTTCAAGGTCATTTAAAAGTCAACTTCCGTTTTTCAAATGGAATCCCCTATTTTACATTACATATTCTTGTAGCTTATCTCGAGAGCTTTCCAAAACACTATAATAAAGTATTTTTTTATTAAATACTTTTTGAGTTATTTTATATTTTAATCTGACATATTTTGATATAAAAAATTAAATATCTTGTAAAATATTTACTTTTCGATAATCTTACCGTAATACTTTTATGTACAGAATAATGAGACAAATCAATTAGTATAAAAAATAATTGTTTTCGTGAAAATTATTTACAATGTATTTTTTTTTAAACAATTACTTTTTTTTTTAAACTAATTGATTTGTCTCATTATTCTGTACATAAGTATCACATTCAGTATCCCCACAAAAATGTTTGCTTTCATTAAAAAAAAAATGTTTATTTGGTTCATTAGTTATTTTAAGATATTTTCACATCAACCT
The DNA here is from genome assembly GCF_030449975.1 of Polyergus mexicanus. NCBI lineage: Eukaryota > Metazoa > Arthropoda > Insecta > Hymenoptera > Formicidae > Polyergus > Polyergus mexicanus. The sequence goes on from NW_027223325.1 coordinate 7,272,306, forward strand.
TAAAAGCAGTGTTTTGAGAAAAACGCGTTTAAAGTTTCGCAGGCCCATTTGAAGACATGCACACTATCCTATTCAAAAAGTTATAACTTCGTCAATTTTTTAATAAATTTCGAGAGATATATTCTTCAGATATCACACTTTCAGAAAATTTGAATAAAAGTCGATTTCTCTTACTCTCTAAAATAGACTTTAATACGATCTACGCTAAAGTTCCATTCACCTTTGTAAATTTGTCAGAAGAAACATAACATAACGCACAGCGTAGCCTCTTAAAACTAGAAGTTAAAGGCTTTGTCTCTCCGGCAGAGTTTTGCTCGCGGATTTATGGACAATAGTACATATATGTACTGCGCATATGTATGTACATATGTTGTGTATGTGTGTATGTATGTATGCGAAAGTCGGAAGTGCCTAGGAAACGTACGTCCACAAAACTTCGCTTGGCGAAGGGCCGCCGTAAAGTGCTTCTCTTCAAGCGTGACAAAGGGATGGATTTACAGAGGGTAAGAGCAATGGGAAACGAGAGACGATGAGGGTGAATGGTATGTGTACCGGTTCGCTATCGGAGAGCTTGGTTAGATGTAACTCTTTCTCTCTCTCTCTCTCTCTCTCTCTCTCTCTCTCTCTCTCTCTCTTTCTTTTTCTCCTTTCTAGATTCATCGGATGCGATCGTAAAACAGATGGAATTGCCAATTACTCATTCGATGCGTATGTCTTGAATTATTGAATTTTTCAGACGAATCTTGACTCGGCCTGCGTAAATTTTTTTTTTAATATGTTAAAAAAAATGTGTTAAATTCTTATAATTTTATAATTAATATAATTTCTTATATAGACAAATAATCTCCGCCAAATTTTAAGGAATATCTAAACAGCTTTTTTTGGTTACAAAAATATTTGATGTACTAAAATTGTACAAGTTACGCAAAATTTTTATACCAAAAAAATGTACTAAATTCCAAAAAATTTTTTTAATTTTAGAAAAATTATTCATTTAAATACTTGCAAAGGAATGAGTTATTTCAATCAAACAGTAAATATATTTGCATTAATAAATATTAAATAAAAAGAAAATATTTTATTTATGAATAAAGATAAGAATTTGTTTTTTTAACTTTATTATACTAAACTATTTCTTTTATAGAAAAACATTTTTATATTTTTGGCTACTTGTTTCAAAAACACAAGAGTTTCCTTTATTTTAATAAATAATTTTTTATTTTTAAATGTAAATATTTTTCTATATTAAAATTTTAAATAGCTTATTGTAAAAATTATAATTTTTATTACAAATAATAATTTATTTAATATAATATAATATAATAAAAGATTTTTGGAAATAATGTATATATTTATTTGCGTAAAAAAAATCAAAATTAACAAAATATATTTATTTGATGGTAATTATTTACTATAACGGACCCAGCTCCAATGATGTTGACTTTAACATATTTTGTCAAGGACATAATCCTGAATAACTTTTTCTTATAACTTAATCGGCGGTCTTTTATATTGGGTGATTGCATAAGTTCGTGCCCGATTTAAATATAAATTTCAATAGATTATATTTTAGAGATAATACTTTTATTAATCAATTATATAGTCTCCATTCTTTTCTACAATGGTTTTCCAACGATCTATAAGCTTGTCGATTCCATTTTTGAAGAAAGAACTTGGTTTTTCTTGAAAAAAGTTTGTAAGGTGGTTTTCGACAGCTTCCTCGCAATTGAGATTCTTGCTATTTAAACTATTCTACAAAGACCGGAACAGACAAAAATCTGAAGGCGCAATATCTGAAGAATATGGCGGGTGCTGCAGAATTTCCCATTGCAACTCTTGCAGTTTTCGCAGCGTCTGTTGAGCGACGTGTGGCCTAGCATTGTCGTGGTGGAAGATGCGGCACCCACGTATCAAGCTTGGAAATGTATCCAAGCTTTTTTAAATGACGAAAAGCGGTTGAATTATCGATGTTCAACCTCTCGGCAATATCCTCAGTTGTAATCCTTGGGTTTCTTTCCACTAAGGCATGCACAATGTCATCATCAATGCCAGAAGGCCGTCCAGAGCGCGGTTGATCCTCCATGTTGAAATCACCATTTCGAAATCTGCCAAACCACATTTTGACTGTTCGGAGAGCAGGAGCGCGGTCCAAATAAACGCTTTGAATATTTTTTTGTGCAATCCCAACACTCACGCCTTTCCGAAATTCATATAGCATTACATGCCGCAAATGCACCTTTTTGTTCTCCATTTTTAATGATTTCTCTTATGCACAAATGGACTTATCTGAACAATATCTGACGCTAAATTGACATAAGACAACGTCATCTATTCGGTGTAAGCAACAATTACCACACGAAAACAATAGAACTCCGCCATGCAGTAACTTAATGCCATCTATGAAAATCGGGCACGAACTTATGCAATCATCCAATAATTTTTGAGATATTAAAAGTTAAAGTCAGATTCGAAACGAAAATTTGGTTTGAGTTATATAGCGTAACTTGAATCAAATTTTAGTTTTATATCAGAAATAAGTTTGGGTTAGGTTATATTTTCCGGAAATGGAGCCCCTTCGTAGGGATCACACCCATTGTGTCCACGTATATACTTTACAACGCGAAGCGAGATTCACCTCACGATTGTTGTGTGAACGCGAAAGTGTATGCGTGAACACAATGGATTCCGCTCCCCCTACGGGGGGCTCTACTTCCGGAAGATATAACCTAAACCAAACCTATTTTTGAAAATTTGGTTTGAGTTATACAACGTCCTGATGCGAATGGACCTCGCTTCTTGCGTAGAAATTACAAACTCATGCAAAATTACGTTTTATTTCTGAAACTTTATTCGTTAATAACTTTTTAATAAACAATGATCGCCGATTAAATTATAAGGGAAAGTTACTCAGAATTATGTCCTTGACAACATATGTCAAAGTTATTAGAACTGGATCGGTCATAGTAAATAATTACCGCGCTTTGCGAGCGCGCTTCGCTATGATAACCGAAAGAATTACACACATAAGCGTCTTTCCATTTCGCCGCGGGTCTAGTATCAAGTGACAGTCGGAAGTGGGAGGTATCTTCGCGCCGCGAGTTTCTCGAGGCACTTCGTTGGCTGATCTTTTACAATTAATATTTTCTTAAATATTGAGAAAATTGCAAAGTGATACAGGACTTTTCTATTCAGAATAACATCCTCTACCTCCCCTTAAAGAGTGTTGCGCAAATTTTCGAACACCCGGTATATACCATATATACACAATATATATTTTTATATTTCCTTTATTTTCTCTTATAAAATCGTATGATGTATCAATCATTAAAAGAAATATAATCGTATATTTTCTTGCAATATTTTTGTAGCGTTAAAGAGAATGCAAACATAATATTTTGTTACGTGTTACGTTATTTAATATCTGATGAGGCACATTTTTGACATAATAAAAACGCTTACAGATTGTAGTTACAATTTAAAGAACTCATGATCAATTTTATATTTATATTTTAATGTGACATATTTTGATATAAAAAATTAAATATCTCGTAAAATATTTAGTTTTTGATAATCTTACCGTAATACTTTTATGTACAGAATAATGAGACAAGTAAATTAGTATAAAAAAATAATTGTTTTCAAAAAAATTATTTACGAAGTATTTTTTAAACGATTATTTGTTGTTTTTTTTGCACTAATTGATTTGTCTCATTATTCTGTACATAAAAATATTACGGTAAGATTATCGAAAATTGAATATTTTACAAAATATTTTATTTTATATAACAAAATATGTCAGATTAAAATATAAAATAACTCAAAAAGTACTTAATGAAAAAATACTTTATTATAGTGTTTTGGAAAGCTCTCGAAGTAAATTACAAGACTGTGTAATGAAAAATAGGGGGTTCCATTTAAAAAATTTAAAGTGATTTTTATATGATCTTGACAGTGCTACTCAAGGTCATACTAATATTATTATATAATGCGCCACTTAGAGCTCTACAACTTTTGTATGAAACATTTTTTATGAAAACGCTGCTTTTTTCTAAAAAAAACTGCTAATACGGACGCTCTGTTACACCCTGTATATACATATGCAAGCACATAACTTGTAGAAATGTGTCACTTCATGCTGCGCATAATACACGAAAAGAAATTACTCATTGTATGTAAAAGACCTCGAATAAGTCAAAGCAGCGAGATTAAATGTGACTATTCGCGCGATGTTAAAAGGCGAGTTTTTTTTCGTCGCGTAAAATCTCTTATTGCAGTTAGCAACACGAGTTTATGACGCAAGTCGTCAATTTACGTAAGGTAGTTTTAAACGTCTTCAGCGTATCTTACTTTCCTCTTTCTGTTTTCACAAAAAATTACTCGCGTTTCGTGAAAAGATGCGGATTTTATTCTTACATTTATGCGTTTACATGACTATTCGAGGATATGAAGAACGGTGCGGAATAATTCGTATTTTTCATCGTTTTTCTTCTCCCAGCAGACTTTATAATCAGGATTAATAACTCGGTGAGCGGTTGAATTTTCAGTTTTTCACTATTGTTTTTTTCAATCTGGTACACGCGAGAAATATCTATTGTTTTTACAAAATTAAAAATAGTTTTGTAGATGTGAGAAATTGGCTAATTAAAATATAGCAATAGAATACAATTCTTTGTTGTTTTTTTTTCAAAATTTAGAAAGGTTTTGTTTAATCTCAGAATCTTATTACGCTATTTTCAACTCTCTGACATTTTTTCATTTTTAATAAAGGAAAAGTTTTGACTCAGTTACGCAAAATTCGTCTCGCACACAATCTCGCGCGGTTCTTCTCATCGCGGCAACGTAATTAAGAATCATAATCGGCCAGGCAGGAAATCTAATTATTAGAATCTCCACCGCAAAAAAGCCCTCCGAGTTTTCTTTGGCATTGCTTCCTTTACTATTGCTCTCGCAAGGCGCTCCGTGTACTCTACCTCCTTATACGGCAAATAGCACCGTATTTCGCACAAGTGGAAAAGGCTTTTAGTCTCAGACACGTAGCTGAGGAGATCGGAGCATCGTGAGACAAGAGAACCTGCGGAAGATTCGAGAGCCGTCAGGTTCGCAGTGATTCTCACTTACAACGCAGGTAGGTTGCATGAGATACCAAAACTAGTCTTGATATTGTCTTGTCTTGTCTCGAATTTTGAGACATGACAAGATTTTTTAATTAGTCGTCAGAACAATACCAAGACTACGATCGTTAAGATTATTGCTCTTGTCAAGCTTATTGGTTTTTAAAAAAAGCTAAAATATTTATATTTGTAAATTGGATAAGAAAAAAATCATCATCATAATAAATAAACGAGTACTCTGCGTTGATACCACTGCTT